>NW_024063131.1:0-600000 GCF_006381635.1 Hibiscus syriacus | reverse complement strand
AGTCTACTCTAGATATCAAGAAACAATAGATGGGCTATACAAGTGTGCCTATTCTAAGACTTGTGCCTATTCTAGATAGAAAGGATAAAAGGATGTAATACATAAAAGTGTTAATCACGAAGATGATATGTCGAATCATAATTTCTTGTAACTTAGGTGACAATGATTTATTGCTAGATGTCACTCATTATATTTAATATTAGAATTGTTCTAATAATTACTACTAACGTTACAAGAACCTATAGGGTCACACCATAGGACTGAAATGAGCAAAGATGTACAATTTGTTGTATGTTACTAAAAATATATCTAGAGTTAAGATATGTATATTTGATATACATATGATTTTAATTATCCCGAATATAGTAAGTAAGCATCAAAAGAATGTAATTTAGATTACAACTCATTTAATTGATATATAACTCAGAATAATTAAATAAGTATTTAAATAAACATTAAAGATTGTAATTCAGATTATAAGTCTTTAATGTATATTTAATTTGAATTAATTAAATAATATTTTATTTATTAATTCGAAATAACTTTAAAAAATCCTAAGATGTTAGGGTAATTGATATATTTAAATGAGGTAAGGTCTAGCAGTCGTTTTAATTCAACCATTTTCTCAAAATCGATTTTGGGAAAAGAAAATTTTTTCTCTCAATCGGGTGAACTAAGTAGAGGCTGAGATGTGTTTTCGTGGAGGCTTACAATTCGAACCGTTCGTGATCACTACTTCTCGTTGTTATCTTTGCTATTTTTCAAGGAACCCATTGTAAGTATTCGTATCATTTCCTCTCGATTTCGGTTTTATGTACTTGGATCGCTGGTGAGACCGTCGAGTTTTGTTTCCGCTGTGTAGTGGGGTGCACTGACGGTCCCAACAGGTACTCCAAAATGCGTGAATATATTATTGTGTAAGAATTTCAACACAGTCTTGGAATCATTACGAGGTGTCGCCATGACTTCAACCCATTTGGAAACGTAGTCTACCACTAAAAGTTTGTATAGATCACCAAAGGATGAGGGGAAATGTCCTATAAAATTGACCCCATACATAAAAGAGCTCTACTTCCAAAATATTTTGCCATGGCATCTCATTTCTCTTCGATATGCTCCTAGTGTGCTGGTATCGATCACATGACTTATAGAATTCATGCACATCCTTGAAGAAGGTGGGCCAGCAGAAACTAAATTGAAGGACCTTTGATGCAATCCTTGTAATACCCCAAATAGTAGGTCAATGACTATTTTGAAAGAATTTAAGGATTTAATTTAATCAATGTTAATGTATAAGGAATGATTTGAGTAAGACCAATTAGCAAGAAATATATGATTGAAAGGGCATTTTGGTCTTTTGGAATAAAATGAATTTAAAGCTCATTTTAAATAATAGGGATTTAAGAAATGGGAAAGTAAAAAAATAGGGTAAGTTATTTTTTCTTATCTTCTTCTTCCTCCCGTGGCTTTGCGCTCTCCTCCATACCCAAAAGTAAACTTCATCTAATTAGTTTTTCCTTTCGATTATGGTTTTTATTGCAACCTTAAGTGATATGTAAGCGTAAGGAAGGGTTAAAGAAGATTAAAACTAAGAGATGAATATTTTATTTGAGATTGAAGGAAATGAGTTTTTGAATGATAGGTTGGAATATGAGTTTTTATTGATGTTTATTAGTATATTTGACTTGTCAAAGAGGTAAATAAGAGATTAGAACCTTCAGGTATGATTAAAAATATGTTAGATAAAGTGGTGTGATTCTTGGTTTGAGATGTTCTTGGGAGACTCTAGATGCTATAAGAAGCTAAATGAAGGAAAGTTAGTTGAGATAAGTAAGGAAGAGTTTAGTAGTATTGTTGGAGGTTAAAGTAAGGGAATTTGACAAAATTTAGGTAAAACTTGAGCTGAAAATGGAAAATCTGGGTAAGGGTATCAGTACTGATAAAACAATATCGATATTATAGGTTTAAATAGGTAGAGATGCGATGAACAATATCAGTACTGATACAATTAGTATCGATACTGATGGGGTATCGATACTAAAAATAAAAGTATCGATACCATGGATTCCAGAATGCCGAAATGGTATCAATACCGAAAAAGAGTATCGATACCATAGTATAGAAGTATCGATACCATGGTATGGGTACCGATACTATTGAGCCAGGAAGGTTAAGATAGGCTGAAATTGTTATAAATTTGAAATAATAGTAATTTTGAGTATTATTAAAGTATAAATGCTAAATAATATACTAACATTTATATGGCATGTGTACTAAATGGGTGCTTGTGTAGATTATAACCAAGCTCCCGAGTCAAGCAAGAAAAGGGCAAGGACAAAGTTGATGAGTAGTTGGACACCACTACAATATATTAGGGAAACATATCAGGTGAACGCATATATTGTAATTATATGGGTTGAGGGAGACTCACAATAAGTCCACCTCAAATGTTTAAATTAATGTATTTTTTTACCTTAGATGATATATGTTTATAATGTGTGTGGAATTGATATTATGAATAATTTTTAGGGTAAGAACTGTTTTAAAATAAAAGATTAAATGCTTAATTGTGCATTAGGCAGAAATGTGCCAATCATGCAAGTTGGATGAAAAGCTAAATGCCTTTGAGTAAAATATTAAATGCCTAATTGTGCATTTGGCAATAAGGTGCCAATTGTGCAAGTTGGATGAAAGGCTAAATGCCTGTGAGTAAAAGATTAAATACCTAACTGTGCATTTGGCAGAAACGTAACAATCATGCAAGTTCGATGAAAGGCTAAATGCCTTTGAGTAAAAGATTAAATGCCTAACTGTGCATTTGGCAGAAAGGTGCCAATCATGCAAGTTCGATGAAAGGCTAAATGCCTTTGAGTAAAAGATTAAATGCCTAAATGTGCATTTTGCAGAAATGTGCTAATCATGCAAGTTGGATGAAAGGATAAATACCTTTAAGTAAAAGATTAAATGCCTAATTGTGCATTTGCCAGAAAGGTGCCAATCATTCAAGTTGGATGAAAGGCTAAATGCCTTTAGAGGAAAGACTAAATGCTTAATATTGTATTTTGATCTAAACGGTGTCATTTATTGACTTAACTAAAAAGATCGTAAATGAGGATCATGAAGTAAACAAATTGCCATGGTTTTGATAGTCAGGACATGCTTATAAATAAATTGTAGTTTCATTACAAGATTATGCATCACAAAGTAAATACTTAATGTGTTTTGATTTCACGCGTAGGTAAAAATCAAAGGTTTGCCGAGTAAGGAGTGCAACGGCAGCAACTATCATCAATTAAAGGTTGGCTCGTCAGTAACATTGGAACAATCACACTCATTTTGAAACTTAGCTGGCATGTAATTAAACATAAGAAAATATTTTGTAATGTATTTAAAGTGATAGTTTTAGTAATATGTTTCAAAGAATATTTAATCATTGTATTAAATTGTGTGGTTTAAAAATTTGAAACAAAATTTTACGGGTTTTCAAATGAGTAAATGTTTTTAAAAGTGATGTGACATCTGTATCATGTGTACAGAAAGGTATACAGGAGATGGGTGTTACAATCTTCATTCCACCAAAGTGACTCCACACGAGGATGAATGACAATGAATAGAATCTTCTCATGTTCTTCTTCAGGGATGCATCTGCGAATTATTTGGTTGCCACATTGCTTGAATAGGAATGGTTCATCTCAGTAATAGTGGCGTACATCATGTCTGAATTTTTTTCTGCCCTGTCCAGATAAATATGGAGGCATAACACCACTAACAAGAAAGTTAACTATGTCAGAATACCATGGCTCAACCGTGGCAAATAAAATTTTCTCCTCTGGGAAATCCTCCTTAATATCCTTTATATCATGACAAATGTTTTTGTTCTCTAACATAGACAAGTGATCTGCTACTTGGTTTTCAGTACCCTTTTTATCCTTTACCTCTAAATCGAATTCTTGCAATAATAATATCTATCTAATAAGCCTAGGCTTTGCATCTTTTTTATTAACTAAGTATTTAATGGCAGAGTGATCAATATGTACGATAACCTTAGTTCCTATAAGATATGGCCTAAACTTATCAAAAGAAAATACTATTGCAAGCAATTCTTTTTCAGTGGTGGTATAATTAAGTTGTGTATCATTAAGGGTACGACTAGCATAATAAATGACATAGAAGATTTTACCTTTTCTTTTCCCTAGCACTGTCCCTACTGCATAGTCACTTGCATCACTCATCAGCTCAAAAGTTGCCCAGTCAGGTGGTACAACAATTGGTGTCGAATCAATTTTTTCTTCAGATCAGTGAATGCGTGAGGAATTTCTTGTTGAACATGAACGATTGATTTTGTTGAAGTAGTAGACATAAGGGCTTCGAAATTTTTGAAAAATCTTTGATGAACCGTATGTAGAATCCTACATGCCCTAGGAAACTTTGTATGCCCTTTAAAATGGTGGGTGGAGGTAAATTCTCGATTATGTCCACTTTGGCTTTATCCACTTCGATGCCTTGGAGAGAAATTTTGTGTCCCAACACAATTCCTTTGGTTACCATAAAATGACATTTTTTAGTTTAACACAAGGTTGGATTCTTCACATTGCTTCATTACTTTAGATAAGTTGTTGAGGCATCGATCGAAGTAGTCGCCCGAGACAGAGAAGTCATCCATAAATATTTCTATGAATTCTTCCACCATATCTGATAAAATGAACATTATAGACCTCTGAAAAGTTGTTGGAGCATTATATAGTCTGAACGACATTCTTCTAAAGGCATAGGTACCATACGGGCAGGTGAAAGTGGTTTACTCCTGATATTCCGGTGCTATGGCGATCTGATTATATCCAAAATATCTGTCAAGGAAATAGTAAAATGCCTTACCTGCTAACCTATCAAGCATTTTGATCAATGAAAGAGAGAGGAAAACGATATTTCTTTGTTGCCTTGTTGAGCTTCCTGTAATCTATACATATCCACCAACCCGTGACTGTTATTGTTGTCAAAAGCTCATCATTCTCAATCTTAACCACGACCACGCCACCCTTTTTTGGTACACATTGCACTGGACTAACCCATGAACTATCAGATATTGGATAAATCACTCCAGCATCTAGCTATTTTATGATTTCCTTCATCACCACTTTTTTCATTATCGGGTTAAGTCTCCTTTATGGTTCCACATAATTGCTATGGCTATCTTCTAAGTTGATCTTGTGCATGCATATTGTCGGGCTGATTCCCTTTAAATCTGCCATGGTTCACCTGAGAACTTTTTCTGTATTGTGACAAAACACTCAACAAACTTGCCTTTTGCTCAAGGGTTAGATTAGCGGATATTATAACTGGTAAAGTTTCATCACTACCTAAATAAGCGTATTTCAAATGTGATGGCAATGATTTAAGTTCTAAAGTAGGTGCATCCTGTAGTGAAGGTTTTGGGGGAATAAATTCATTGAAATCAAGGGGTTCAAATCTCATACCTGATCTAGCTTAAAGTAAACTAGATTTTTCTTCTTTCAATGAGTTTTTCTCAGACTCTAGACATGTTCTGCTCTTAGTGTGACTTTCATATATTTCTGTTGAGAAAATTTCACCTAGGCAATGATTTATGTATGCTTCGTTCAGGAAAATTTTGCCGTGGCAACAAGTGTTTTGTTCCTTAGATTGTAAAACATCATATTGTCCAACAATTTCACAGTCTTCCTTCCAAATAATTTTATCTTGACAAAATTTATTGTACTCATTAAAGTGAAAAAATTCACCTCGACTAGAAATTTCTGTTCTAGCTTCCTCCAATGAGTCAACGTCTTCAATGTAATGACATTCTTCAGAATCGTAAACGTATGTAAGAGTGTTGAAGACATTAATTGTAACGCTTTGATCAGCCACCCTCATTGTGAACTCTCATTCTCACAATCTATTAGAATACGCCCTTTAGTTAAAAATGGGTGTCCAAGGATAATAGGGGCATTTTCATCAGCTTCACAGTAAAATGAGGAAATCATCTGGAAAGACAAACTTTCCCACTTTAACAATTACATCTTCAATTCTACCCTCGGACAAACATGTGATCGATTAGAGTTGTAGATCATAGTGGTTGGTCGAGCATTACGCATTCAAAGTTTCAAAAAGATGGACTTGGGCATCAGATTTACGCTTGACCTCAAGTCACAAAGATCTCTTCCAATATATCTATCTCCGATAGAACATGGTATAACAAAACTGCCATGATGTTTTAGCTTTGGTGGAAGTTTACTCATTGTCAAACAACATTCTATTTTCATGGCAACAGTTTCAATTTTCACATTTCTCTTCTTTATGACAATATGTCTTTCAAATTTTGCATAGGAAGGCATCTGCTCAATGGCTTCAAGTAACGGAACATTGATATGCAACTGATCAAGGCCATCAACAAACTTTTCTAAACTAATTCTCGTTATATTTCTTCAACCGCTGAGGGAAAGGTGTGGAGGTCTAACTTCATCCACTACAGGCGGTGAAACAACTTTTGCCTTGGCAAATAATTTTCACCATTAGTGCACTGTCTTATCGAACCCTCGTTTCTTTCCTTCTCCTTAGCTAGTTTTGTGTGTTCAGTAATCTCATATTGATTTTTCAATTCTTCATGTGTGGTGCCTTGGCTAAAATTTTCTTATTTCTCTCCCCACAATTTTTCAATATTAATCTGAGTACCACTCTTCAATGCGAGGGCACTTCATTGCTCCTTTCCTTGAGTCGTGGTAACCTGAGTATCACTAGGGAGACTTCCTTGTGGGCACAAATGTAATTTTGTTGCAATTTGCCCCACTTGATTCTCTAATGCCCTCAACGATGAGCTATGTCTTTGTAATAGAGCTGCTTGGCTTTTCAATAGATTACTTTGATTCTTGATTGTTGATGAGTGTTCGTGAATCAAGGTTTTTTTTGAAGCCATGAAATCTTTTGTTGAGACCATAAATTCCTGCAATAAAGCTTCAAGAGTGTTAGATTTGAAGAATATATGTTACTTTTATTATTACCTTGCCATGGAATCTGTTGATGTTGCGAACTTGAGTGTTCAGGGACGTTTTGTTATGGCATGTTAAAAGTGCATGCATAATTATTATTGTTATTCCCTTGATTACTCCATGAAAAATTTGGACGTTGTCTCCATCCAGGATTGTTTTTATTGGAATAGGGATTTTTTTTGTTTCTTCTATAAAAGTTCCCCACGAAATTGATGGACTCCTAGTTTTCTGGGTATTCACACTCATGATGGTTTCCTCGACATACAATTCATATTGAGTTAGTTACCTTGACTTTTTTTCACCTCGCTGGAATACTGCAAATTTTTAAGCATGTTAGTTATAGCAGAAAGTTGGGCAGAAATTGAATCCTTACTATCAAGTCCATATGTCCCAGATATTCTAATGCCGGTCCCAAGTCTTGCAGATGAAAATTGATAGTCATTATTGGCTATCCTATCGAGGATAACAAAGGCTTCCTCAGTTGATTTGTCTAGAAAAGTGCCATTTGCCGAAACGTCTAACATCATACGAGTGGGTGCATTGACTCTATTGTAAACATCATGACTTGAGTCTAATCATGGAATCCATGGTTACTGCACTTGAGAAGTAAGCTTTTATATCTATTCCAACACTTGTAAAAAGATTCCTCATCACCTTGGAGAAAACTTGAGATGACATTGCAAAGCTGGGTGTGCATGTTGGGCGGGTTGTAGCAAAGCAAAAGACTTTTACATAAGTTAACCCAAGATTTCATTGATCCAGAAGGAACTCCACTAAACAGGCTCTTGCCCAGTCACGTAGAGAATAAGGGAAAAGTATAAGATTTAACACATATTTATGCACTTCGTGTTGTGTGAACGAATCACACACTTCAAGAAAGGCATGAACATGTTATCTGGCATCCTCACTAGGCAAGCCACCAAATTGGCCGATAGAGTTTACCATGTTAAACATCACCGGTTTAAGTTCAAAATGGGTTGCCTTTATTTTAAATGTGACGATTATAGGGTGTAGATCATCAAGAATCTAATTCAAGTGATCTCGTATTGCTCGTGGCCGTGCAACCTCTCTAGGAAGGTTATTTTCTGCGATATCGGGGTCTACCTGATCTCCCATATTATTGTCAGCTTGATACTGCAGTTGATTCATATAGTCTCTGGTACGTTGGTTACGTCGCCTTTGTCTGAATGACCGTTCGATCTTAGGGGCAAATGGTTCTAATTGTTCACCAACAGATCTCAGGGTCATGCAACGATAAAAAATCTTCAAAAGAAAATGAGACAAAAAATCAAGTTAAACTAAATAAATAAATGTAACCAAAAAATTTGCTATGACAAATTTTCAAAATTCTTTCAGTCGTCAATCCCCGGCAATGGCGTCAAAAACTTGATCGCTTGAAAATGTATATGCTAAGGCAATCAAATCTATGCAATGTACACAATCATGCAAGTAATATAGTAGTGAGTTGAGTATCATCTCCACATGGATTGGTGATAATTGATGTTTTGCTGTAGCTAGAACAAGGTATCACCAACTAGTCCTAAATTTCTTGTCGAAACAGAAATAAGTAATACTAGAGATATAAAGTATGGAAAAGTATTGTTCTAAGCAGAAACTATGTAAAGTATGTGACACAGAAAAGAGGAGTCGAGGCAAAGAAAAATTGGCAAAAGTAAAATGAATCAAAATTATTAAAGTGAAACAGTGTTGAGTTTAATATAGAGAACCTCACACTGAAGACTTCTTTACGAAGCACTTTGGTTGGATTTGCTAAGATGAAAAATTATCCTATGTCTAGAATGAATTGGTGAGGTATACTTAAGTTGCTCATCAGGATTACCAGAGTATTCAAGAACGGTTGCTACAAAATTACTACTGGATGTGAACTACAACCCTGATTGTCAAACTGTTGTTACGGCAACTGCTCAGCTTAACTGTAGTCGTGCCTATCCTACTCAAGTAACTACCCCTTTTAGTCGAATGAAACCCTCTCCTTATCTCTAAGACAGATTATCCTCATCTTCCAGAATTAGTCCCGTTGTTCACGTAGATCTTCCCTAACTCTCTCGAATTTAAGCATCTAGTTCTAAAAGAATAGCAATCTCTCGAAGATCTTACAATGTCAAGGCAAAATATTAAAACGATACACAAAACAATATTAAGCATAAACAAACTTCTTCATTCAAAACATAAAATACGTTTCATCAAACCATAACAACCACCAAGTAAAATAGTTCATGGTGTGGAAATATCGTCCAAGAAATTAAAATTTAAGTACAAGCCCTTTCAAGAGAATCAAAAAGAACAAAGGATGAAAACACTCCCAAACAGAGCTCTTCCGTGACATTCTGACCACCACCACGCCTACTCCATCGGCTAACCTCTCTCGAGGACCTAGCTACTGCTTCGATGAAGTCCACTATGGAGGGCACAAAGGAAGGTCGAGTGGGGGAATAGTGGAAATAAGGTACTGCAGCTGCTTATTCCACGCCTAAGGTAAATCATCTCCTTTCTTCTCCTCTTTTATTGGGCAGCTATAATGGGTATTCTAATTAGAATTCATATGGTTTTGTGTCATTGGCATTCACTAAATACCCTTGTTGACTTGCCCGTGTTATAAAGGAAGGCGGCTGAGGTGGTCAATTTCTTGAAGGGCGTGATTGCACGTGAGGGTGAAGCTAGGCAAATGAAATCAGTAATTGTTGAGCCAGGTCATATCTGCAAGATAAATCTTGCCTCGACAAATAAATTTGTTCCTCACTGTCATCTTCTTATGTTCCTCTTGCCCTGGGAAATATTGTTGTCTCGTAAATAATTCTTCCTTCGTTATTTCCTGCATCAATACAACCAACAAAAAACCTTCATCAACAGTCTCAGTTAAGCCAAATAAATCTTGCCTAGGAAAAAACTTACCCACCATATCAATATGCCTAAATGCAACTATATAGCTATGAGAACGACTTTTAGGCACACAATAACTTAAGTAAAAGACAGAAAACATAGTCTTTTTATGGAGTTATCAAAAGTCCTATCTTTAGTTTCATATTCACTTTGGTCACTATTCTTTAATTTAGTGGTTAGTTTATTACCTTTTAAGTCCTTGTTGTTTTGTCTTTTTTAGTTTTTAATCCTTGAATCCTTGCATGATACGTTTAGTGTTTATGGCATTGGCATGATTATGTATTTATATTATTTATTTTTATTTATGTTTTTGTGCACGAATGCTTAGAATCTTAAAACTAGTTTTCATATTAAGACTATATTTTACCTTCATATGTAGTAACTTTTATGTAATTATATTCTGTATTATATTTATATATATTGTACGCATGAATGTTTTAAATGTAGCTTTCTGTTTTATTATTTATTATTTTATTGTTATTGATGCATGAGTATACTATTTGTTTGTATTAGTGATGCATTTCATACTTGTTTGATACTTAGTATATGTACCAAGTCATTACTTTTGTATGTTTGCCTGCAAGGTTTAGTCATTTTATTCTATATGTATGATAGCCTCATGAGCATAACTTGACTCGAACCAAAATAATTTGACTAAGGATATATTTGTTCATTTTAAGATTGTCATAAAGTGATGTCTTAACGTATAAGAAAGTTACTTTCGATAGTTTTAAAATGAAAGTTTATTCCATTTAGTGACACGAGTTAAATTGAATCCATTTTAAAGTTTAGGGATTGAGAAAAATATTATGTTCTTTTAATTAAGTTCATCGAGAAAAGACTGCCAGGTCGAATCTAAGGTCCGTCTCGATTTATTTAAGTAATTGAACATCCTTATTCTCATGAAAGGTTGGTAAAATAATTAATTAATGGTACTTGCTTGATGTAAGCATCCAATTTGTTTTATTTCTGTATGTGTTTTTCAAGAGGATATCAAATAAATAACACTTGAATCAATATTGATTTTTAAGACGAAATAGTGATATCTCTTCATTTCGATTGGAGTAAATATATACTTTAAGACATGAGAGGTTATTTATTCTCAATGGAAATAATTAGATATTATTGTTTTCTCTCGAATCAATATTGAATTTTAAGACGAAATAGTGATATCTCTTCATTTCGGTTGGAGTAATAATGACTACTTTAAGGCATGAGAGGTCATTTATTCTCGATTGAAAATAATTAGATATTATCGTTTTCATTCTTAAAATTATTTGTGTTGTTATTTTGAATTAATAATGAACTTTAGGATGAAGCTTTAATATTTCTTTATTTCTATTGGAGTAAGAATCGATTGCCTTAAGGTATGAGAAGTCGATTATTCTCGATAGGAAATAATTAAATATTATTATGCTTCGATCTGAAATTCAAATAATATTATTTGTATGGGATCTTGAATTAAATTAAATATGAATTCATAAATTTCATTGGAAAGATAACTAATTAATTGACTAGGTACCGATTTAGGGTGCTATAGGGGTGTTAATCCTTCCCCATACGTACCGACTATCGAACTCAAATTTCGGTAATACAAACCATGAAATTGTTGTTTTAATTAAATTTATATTTTATTAAAATGGCAAATACTTTTGGGTGCCCAACCACACCCTAATCAAAGGTTGGTTGCGACTCCTCGAATCACGTTTTATTATTCCGATTAACAATTATTCGAAAACAAGTCCTTTTAAAAAAAATCATTTCGACAGCTTGGCGATTCTGTTGGGAACTTTTTTTAAAGAGTCGAGCCGTTATTTAATTAATTAATTGTCTTTGCAAATGAAAATTACAAGTTCGTTCTAATTTGGTTTTTGATCCCTTGTTTGGTTTAGATAAATTTTTGTTTGCAATTTGATTAACCATTAAATAATTATACTGATTTATTGCTATGTTTTCATATTAAATAGTGCAAGATTTTGAGATTTATGTTTCGTGTTGTTATTTGTTTTCGCTTTTCCTCACACAGACAGTCCACAACTACATTTGCATAACATGAGCTAAAACCCACTTAATCCTGTTTAAGTAGGAGTAAAAACTACTCCTCGTGTGGTTTTCACCTATGTATGGGATAGTGGATCACTCCTGGGACTCACGCCTTATGGTCCTTGTGATGGTTTTCACCTCCGTATGGATATAGGGAGGTGTGTTCCCTCGAATTGAACTCGAGCTGAAAACCTGTGATAGGCCAAGATTGAGGATCTGACAACCCTAGGGGAACCGACAAGGACATACGAGTACCTCTTGCCCTAGAAACAAACCCAACATATAGTGCGCCAATACTATAGAGCTTGACCTACCCAAACTTTAAGAATCCCGTGACGAGAGTACAAAAGGAAAAACTCTTTTAAGTCTTTTATTTTTGTAGTTTAATTTTTTTTGAATAAATGTATGATAACTAGAAATCATGGGGTTAGGTATTTTTTTTTTCCAAACAAGCATGAAACTAGATGGCACGAGGTTAGGATTTATATGTTGAACAAGCATTGGGGAAGAAAACATGTTTGGGTAGAATTGTTATAAAGCATGTCATGGTAGATACCATGTGGGTAGGATCTTTTTTTCATAAATATTTTTCTGCTTTTTTGGTTAAGTGTTACTAACAATTTCTTTTGTTTTATCTAATTTTATATGTCTTTTGTTTTCATTTGTATTTTCACATCATTACCGAACAAGGTGTTAATTCATAAGTGATTTACCAAATTAGAAGGTATTCATTTACATAAGTTTCATAACTAGGTAGTCAAATACGTAAGGACGCCGACTTACAAACAACGTTGGTCAGCAGGGGAAGAGTACAAAGTTGATTGAAGATTCCTATTAAATGAAAAAAAGATCGAGATGGTACCAAATAGTCTGATGCTAGTTAAGTCAAGGATGAGAAGATCTTTTATGAGATATCAAAGTTGCTTTCCTCTTGGATAATCACATGGAAATAAAGGAAACAATCATAGAGAATTAAAATGAAAAGGTGGATCAACACTTTGAGAAGTCTAAAAATGACTATAAAGACAACACTAAATCATGAGGAAGACCTAGATCAATTAAATGAAGAAATGAAGCTCGTCTGTCTAGTGTAATGAGGACTTATGGTCTGATGAAGGTTGTTCTATGGTGGTCGCTTTTGGAATTAACACATTGTGCATTGCATTTGTATTCTGTTTTTGCATTAGCTTATTAATTTATTTGTTATTATTGCTTTTATAGTAATTCTGTCATTTTGTTATCTTATTTGTACTAACTTGTTTTTATGTTGCCTTTATTTTTTGCTTGCAACGCATGATCATGACAAAATCAAAAGGTGTTGATTTATGAGTGATCATTAAAGTAATCATGATGGACAAAGGATTTCACGATCAAGTAAACTATAAAATAGATAGGGAATGGCATCTTGAGGAAGCTCTGAGAATAGTAGAGACCTATGCATCCAAGATCGTATGTTCGATGAAGGGAAAATATATGAGAAAGAGAGTAAATGTCCAAGATAATGGATAAAATAGTTGCTTTGGCCAAAGAGAAAGAGAATTATGCAAAGGAAAAGAAAGAGCTCAATGAAAACAATCCTATAATGTCAAATACACAAAGGGCTACTTTAAAGAAGTTGATCCTAGCCAATATGAGAAATCACACGTAATCACCATTCATATCAATAAGTTGTCTGGAGACCCCGAGGAAATGGTGACAATTATAGAGGGTCATAAAGATGAAAAGAAGCCATGCAATCAGAACTCATGGGCATTTGAGAGTCTATTCCCAACATCAAGAGAAACAAACCTGAAGACTCCAATTTAATCTAGGTTGAGAGGTGGCTCTAATTTTGATTTTATCCCTATATCATATAAGAAGTTGTATGATAAGCTTTTAAAAGGCCGATAGGTGGCCCTACATTATATGAAACCTTGACAACCTCTATATCTAAATTGGTATGACATCATTATTCTTTGTGAATATCATGTCAGAGCTCAAGGACATTCCATTGATAATTACACCGCTTTCAAGCATCGAGTCCTACAACTTTTGGATCATGGAGTATTTGAGTTCAAAATGAAAGGTCAACTTAGTTTGGTAACAGATTATCCTAGGATGAGCCAAAAGTGTTCAAAGGTAAGGGTATCAGTGGGGCATCCAAGAGGAAGATTGTTTACTAAAGTACGAAGCTCAAGTTCATCATTTGAGGAGTGAAAACGATAAACTAGATAGAGAGATGGAAGCCATGCTTGATGGTTTTCAAAGGATCAATCATGCCTTTAAAAATTATGGTATAGGAAATACCCTAAATGAGTAGACAATATAGGTCACTAAACTGAAAAACGACGCTAAAAGGTTTTCTTATGATTTACATATTACAGAAAAAAGGCGCAATACAACTATTGATGATTTGAGAAAAGGTCAAGACGAAATCAATGTTGAATATGTTCATAGTCAATATGGAAGCTTCATATATGTAGCACAAGTGTGAGAATGATTTGATCTAGAAGCCACTAGAGCCAAGAACAAGACATTGAGGATTATAGATAATTGGAGATATTGCACGAGAACTTCGTAACCACAAAGACTTTCTTATAAGGAAAAATGAACAACATTGTTTACATCTCCGAGAATTTACACATAAATTGATGAAAAAGATGACGTTATGAAAGAATCTATTACTCAAAAAAGCGATGTGGCTCACAAATTGATTGATTTTGCAGACTTTGCAAGAGTACTGAAGCAGATTGACAACAAAACACCCGTGCATGAGTGGAAGTTAACTTGGCTTTTGAGAGAGATAGAGAAATTAGGAGTCAAAGTTATTTCTTATATGTAAAGTTGTTTGATGCATCAAAACCTTTGTGTTCAATGAAAGTTTTTTTAAGATGATCACTCTGGAATGACACCTTTTGCATACATGTATTTGCATCGCATTTGTTTATTTAAGCATTTTACATGCATTGGTTATGAAAACATGAAAATAATTTATGGAGGGTTATGTGACAATATACCAAGATCATTTATTCATACTACTTCATCATCATGAAAAAACAAATGGATACAATGAAGCAATCTCATAAGGAATCACAAGATCGGTTGTAAGATCAGTTGACCGGGTTACAATAAGATACGAAGAATCAATCATCAGGTTCTCTACAAGATGTATCAAACCAAATGATATAGGTGACGGCGGCCAAGGCTACTGATTGAGAGAAAATAGCTGATAAAGGATATCAATGTTATCAGGCTAATACGTCGAGAATGATAACCTACCCTAGAGCGTCCCGCTCAGACCTAGGGTAGAGCCTCATTAATAATGAGCAATTTGAAGATAAATTCAAGCAGTTGAAGGAAGCAATTGGAGTTATGAAAAATTTTAATGCCTTCTAAAAAGGACTGGAAGCGAGAGAACTCAGTTTGGCCCCTGATTTGGTAATCCCATATAATTTAGGGTGCCTAATTTTAAAATATGATGGCACCAGTTGTCCCCTAATCCACTTGAAAAATGTTTTAAAGAAATATGGAAGGGTACTTAAATGATGATAATCTATTGATTCACTACTTCCATGATAGTCTTGATGGGCCACCTGTAATAAGGTATAACCGTTTGAATTGAGAGTAGATCAAGAGGTGGGTCGATCTAGTTGACAGATTTGTGGCACAATATCAATATGTTAAAGGCTTAGCCTAAAAACGTCAAGATCTTCAAAGAATAAGGATTAAAGCTACTGAAAGCTTTAAAGATTATGCCATAAATGGAGAGGGTGACCGCACAAGTTCAACCTCCCATGTTTGAAGAAGAAATATCATATACGTTTCATAAGTCTCTCCCATATCCTTTCTTCGCATTAATGTTGGCAAACTGAACAAGGTACTTTTAGGATTTTATGGCAGATGAGGAGTTAATTGAAAATAAAATCATTAAAGCAAACTTGAAAGTCACTTCCAAAAGCCCAACTGATCAAAAGTGAAAGCTGATGAGGTGAATAAATATCACGTCTAGATCCCCCACAGTCATATAAGAAAAAAGGCAATTATTTGTTCGAATCGACCAAAGAAAGTCCCGTGATCAAGAAATACTTTGAAGGTGTTCCAAACTTCTATCTCAGATATGTACCCACATTTGATTAAAGGTCAATACCTCACATAAGGGCCAATAAAAGTGCCACCAAAACCTTCTGTACACAGCTTTGACCAATATAGTGTCTGTGATTTCCACTTGGGGGCATCTAGGCATTCTACGGGAAATTGTAGGCCATTGTTAAAGGAGATAGAAATTCTTGTTGAAATTGGAATGTTGACACAAGAATTGGTGGAACAGTGGATGGCGAACTCGAGTAGGGCATCAAAGCACAATATATAGCATCTGATCAAGTCAAGTGCCACTACATTAGATGAGTAGTGGGGCATCCTAATTAGGAATAGATCATTCCATCATTAAGCTTTATTCCATTTGCATCATCTTGTTTGATTTTTTTGTCCTTTCTCAACTTTTTTGTAAGAATATTTAAATGAACTTATGCTACTTTAAAGATGGTGAGCATTGAATCAAATTTGCACTCTTGTAGTTCTTTGAACATCAACTGAATTAAAAACTCTTTAAATGATTAAAATTATGGATCTTTGACAAAGTGACAAGATTAAAAACTGATAAAACAAGGACCCTTAACCTTACCCTATAAGATACACTCGAACACCATGCCCTTCTCTTGAAGGGACCAATATAGCCTTCTTCTCTCATGTGGAAATGATAAAATGGCTTGATATTCAGGTATACATAAGAGCGGACAAAATGGGGCATCTCTTATGTATGACATTGCAGAACTAGACCACTTCTATTGAGTTTAATGATGACCTAATATTCACAAATGGAATGGTGGAGTGGATGAATTTAGTATAAGCGAGTTGTTTGGGAACTGAACTCTAAATATGGGACACATAAACTATAACAGGTTCTCTTGATGAGCTTAAGAAATTCTAATTGAATACTCAAAATGTTAAAAAATTATTATTATAGATTATACAATAAAGATGAGTTATTCCACTAAAGAAATTGGTTATAGAGGAAACAAAAAAGCCCAGGCTTTATGAATAGATTGCATTCAAACCATGACATTTCTCAGGTACTCGACAATTTGGTGTTTGCTCCATTGCGATTGTTATGTCGAAGACTTTTTGATGAGATGAACCCTTCAGCTAGCCCGATAAAGGCGATTAAAATATATACAATAAAGCTAAATTCAGCTAGCCAACAATGGCAAATTAAATAAAATTTATCTAATAATGAGTTTTAGTAAAATGAACTAAGGGAGTTGAGAAACATCTGTTATAGTCGGCCTCACACAAGCACTCATGAATTCTATATTTAGATTGATGTCCTTGCACTACCTTTGTTAAGAAAGTCTAAGAAGCTTGAATAAATGGAAGATTTTAGATAACAAAAATGGAAGTGTTCTAGAAAGTCTAGTAATTAATTATGCTAGTAGAATCATTTTGTCCGTATCCGATTAAAATACCAAGCCAAGAAAGAGGGCCTTGTTATAATGTTCACAAGGACCGAGAAATAAATGACATCTTTGATGACTGAAACTTTAGAAAATAGGAAGCCAACCTGAAGTCAACCATCAATTTTGACACTTGTCGAATAGCTATAACTTTGAAAATATTAAAGAGCTTTTTGATTTTTTTGATATTCTGTGAACTCATGTTTATGATTTGCTTCAATTGTGAGCCTGAATTTAGGGTAATACTTTACAAAATTCTTTTATTCTTTGATTTCTAAAATAAAATATATGAGAAAAACATTTTTAAACAGGACAATCTCAAATACAAAAGGTTCTTGAAGCTAGTGAGGCCCATTATGCCTCTATTAGAGAAAAAAAATAAACAATGATAGAATATTAAAGCATTCCACAATCTTGAAAGTAAATAGTCCGAGAGATCAGAAGGATTAGAGGATAGAACTTGTAACATTTCCTTGTGATGTTGGGGTAACTCGTAAAGAAGTAGATGATAGCTTTATTTGAAAGGGGCACATATCCCAGCTCATGGAAAAAATGCAAGAGTGAGATAAGCCAGGGATCAAATTTTGGCACCCAAATAGGGTTGAGTTAAAAAAACACCCACTTTGGGGCATGACCAAAAACACAGATCATGTTGAGATAATAAGGTTCAAACCAAGAAGACATTGAGAATCAGTCTCACCACTTAAAGTGTCAATGGTAGTCCATGAATTTGAGTAGATCTTATCGTGTAAAGCAAACCAGATGAGCATCAATTAACAGTAAAGTCTTGGAAAAACAACTCTGATAGCATAATTGAGTCAAGGAAATAAAGGGGCATCAAGATTATATTATTGACTGCAGTAAAAATTCAATAAACATTTCTTTTGAGACTTTAATATAGATGAGAGGCAAATAAGACACAAATACATAAGAGGATCCGATGGCTCTTTAAAATTGCTAGCTTAAAATTATGAGTTGCTACACTGATATCTGAGTAAACCCTAGAGAAGAGTGATCAAGTTGAAGAAGATCTAGTTCCCCACTTTGGAGTCAAAGGAAAATTGAATCAACATTTATGCATGCATGAGAACATCATTTGCATAAAAGAAAATAAATTACATTGCATTTGCATTTTACACATAAACGTACGGTTTTTACATACCTTTCAATGAAATGAAAAGATTCGTGATATCAAAATCCCAACAAGTGGAAGCTAGAATTCAAACTTCAAATGAAGGGAATCATGTTTAGGGAGATAGAACCTGAAGAACATGGTGGGCCCAATCTACAGAGGAAGTAATACTTTGAAGTGGGGTATGTTAGCCGACCATTAAATTATTTTTTATAAGTTAAAAAGTGAGAAAATGATTTCCAAAATTGGTAAGTCTTTCGGTCATCAGTAAGTCTTTCGAGCATGAATCCTGTAGGCCATCTGCAAGCCTCTCGAGCAAGCTAATAAGTCCTTCGGGCCATTCATAAGACTTTCGGGCAGGATTTTTTCACATATTTCTCGAAAAATAAGAAAAGTTTCACATTTAAATATTAAAATTAAATTTTTTGAAAAGTTAAAAAAATGATTTCCAAAGTTTCTTACTTAGTAAACTATTTCCAAAATCGGTAAGTCCTTCGGGCCATCAGTAAGTTTTTTGAGCATGATGATTAAATCCTTCAGGTCATCTACAAGCCTTTCAAGCAAGATGATAAGTTCTTCGGGCCATCCACAAGACCTTCGGGTAGGATGTTTTTACATGTTTCTCGAAAAATGAGAAAACTTTCTCATTTAAATCTTAAAATTGAAAATATTGAAAAGTAAGAAAACAATTTCCAAAGTTTCTTATCTAGTAAACTATTTCCAAAATTTATAAGTCCTTCGGGCCATCAGTAAGTATTTCAAGCATGATGATTAAATCTTTCGGGTTATTTGCAAGCCTTTCGAATAAGATGATAAATCCTTCAGGCCATCCACAAGACCTTCGAGCATGATGTTTTCACATGTTTCTTGAAAAATTAGAAAAGTTTCTCATTTAAAAGTAAAAATTGAAATTTTTGAAAAGTAAGAAAATGATTCCCAAAGTAAGAAAATGATTCCCTAAGTTTCTTACCTAGTAAACTATTTACGAAATTGGTAAGTCCTTCGAGCCATCAGTAAGTATTTCGAGCATGATGATTAAACCTTTCGGGTCATCTGCCACTATCGTTTGAGACAACATTAAGATGGAACCGGACAAAAATGTGTTACCTTTTTATCTTTGCCCTATTATTGTTAATACAAAAATGGGCAAAAAAGGCAGCTGTCGACACCTATTTTTTTCCTGATATTTTATTTTTATTATTTTATTATTATTATATTTTTTATTTTTTTTCAAGTTACAAGCCCAACTAGGCCCAGTTACAAATCAAGACCCAGACCCAATTACAAGCAACCCAACTGCCCAATATCAAAGCCCTAACTCGGGCCCAATGCTAACAAAACACCTAAGGTTTGAAACCCTATGGTTTCTATCAGCCATCGCCACTTTCACACCAAGAACCGACCACTGTCGTCATTTCTACCGTCGCTTTGGCCGAACTCGTGACCTCCGACATCATCATATCTCTTCCAAGATTCACCAAGTTAACATGCAAGGACAGTGAAACGAAGACTAATAACAAAACATAAAAAAATGAAATGATTTCTCACCTATCGACCCTCACCTGTGATTCGGCTGAACTGGTGATGATGACCTATGCAAAAATATCCCCAAGCATGCAAAGATAAGATAAAGAGGACATAAAAAATCAAATCTAAAGGGGAGAGCTTTCGAGTTTTGGAAATTAAAAAAATAAAATAAAAGAGGAAGAAAAAACAATGAGGAGAGCATTCGGGTTTTCAAAGAAAAGAAATACAGAGGGGAGTTTGAACCAAGAAGAAAAAAAGAAGAAGGGGCTTCTGAAAAATATATAGGAAACAAACCAAAAAAACCACTAGATTCAAGAGGAAAAGGGAAGAGAGAAGATAAAAGTTTACCTTCATTGTCGGTCATATGGAAGTAGAAAAGACATTGTTTTTTTGGATTTCGAAAGGTATAAACCTAGATCTAGGAATGTTGGTTACTTTTTAAGTAAAATGGGTTTTGGATTCGGGGTTAGGAGGGAGAGATGATCATTTTGATTTGAATTTTTTCTTCTCCTGTCACTGGTAACAGCAACGGCAACAGAGCTCGCCGTCGTGCAACGATTTTTGTCTCTGGCGGAGAGAGGTCTCTCTTTGTTAAAAAGCAGAGAAGTGAAAATGAAAAAAATGAAATGGGGTAGTTTTTTAGCCTTAAACTAAGGCTTATATAATGCTCATGAAGCGACGTAGTTTTGGCAGTGGGGGGTTTGTTTTCAGAGCTTGAGCTAATTACATAGAGAGGGTGATCGCTTGTAAATGTATATGCTAAGGCAATCAAATATGTACAAGTATACACAGTCGAATCAAGTAATAAAGGGTAAGTGAGTTATCGTCTCCTCAGGGATTGGTGAGGATTTTGATGTTTCGCCCGGCTATAACTAGGTGTCACGAGCTAATCTCTGAATTCTTGTCAAAACAAAGAAACAATTAGTAATGGGTTATATAAACAGTAGCAAAGTATTGCTGAGCCAAGAAAATATTGCAAAGTGAGGTAGCATAAAAGTTTGGTCTAGGCAAAGAAAATATGTAAATGCAACAAATAAAACTAGTCAAGGCAAATAAAAACGTTGATTCAAATATATTCAGAATAACCTCACATATTTAGACTTTTCACAGAGCACTTAGGTTGGTTTTTCTATGGCGGGAAATTATTCTAAGTCTGGAAGGATTTGTTATGATATGCTTAGGCTGCCTGACAGGATTATTGGAGTATTTTAGGACGGTTGCTATGGAAATACTACTCAGCATGAGCTACAACCCTTGGTTTGTCAGACTGTTGTTGTGTCAATACCCCTCAGCATGAACTATAGTCGTTACCTATCATACTCAAGCGTTTATCCCTTTTAGTTGATTGAAACCCTCTCCATATCTCTAAGGCGGGTTAGAACATCACCATCCGAATCTATTCCATTGTTCACGTAGATCTATCTTAATTCTCTCAAATCAAAGAATCAATTTCTAGAAAAATGGAAATCTCTCGAAAGCTCTTACCAGGTCTAGAAATGTTTTGACTAGGAACCAAGCAATCTCTTGAAGGCTCTTACAGTTTCAGAGCAAAATATTAAAACAATGAACAAAATAGACTAAGTAAAATCATAAGGCATCATTTATTAACCATCAAATAATTGTCTCGACAAAAAAAAAACCAACACAAAGTAAAGCAAATCATGGTGTGGCAAGAGTATCATCCTAAAATATCATCCTTAAGTACACGCCGAAAATAGATTAAAGAAATTGAGAACAAAGGAAGAATGACTCCCAAACAAAGGCTATGTTATGACAGCTCTGACCATCACCACGCCTGCTCTGGTGGATAACCTGGCCTTCACTCTGCTATAGTCTGGCTATGGAGGGAACCAAGGACTTTCGAGTGGGGGGACGGAGGAAGGTAAGATGTTGCAGCTCCTTACTCCACGCCTATGGTAAATCTTATCCTTGCCTCCTTCTGGGCGGCTACAATGAGGTATTTATAATGGGAATTCCTAGGGTTTTATGTCATTGGATATTTCCTAAATACCCATGTTGACTTGTCCATGTTATAGATAGAAAGATGGCTAGAGGTGATAAATTTCTTGAAGGGCGTGATTGCACGCGATGTTAATCAGACAGTTGGCAGGTCATGTCAGCAGTTCATCAGATCTGTGTCAAACTTGTAACATAAATCTTACATTGGTAAGAAAAATATGTTCCTCGCTGTCTTCGTCTTTTGTGTTCCACTGGCCCTAGCGAAATGTTTTTTCATGGCTGAAATGTTCTTCCTAAGTCATTTCCTGCACACACACACAACCCACAAAAGCCCTTTCTCCTCAACAGCATCAATTAAGTCAAATAAATCTTGCCTAGGCAAAATTTATCCACCACATGCAAATATGACCTAAATGCAACTAAATACAACTAATATGCTATGACAACAATGTTTAGACAAACAATAACGTAAGTCAAAAGACTAAAAACATAGTCTTTTTACGGAGTTATCAGACGGCCCTTAGTTTGTAAATATTTGTAAACTGGTCACTTAACGAGAATCCCATTTTTATATTTTAAGCTCTACATTTATTTAAGTTTCATTTTAGACCCTATGTTTGTTGTTATGTTTGTTTAAGTTATTAGAATTTGGACTGTTGATTTTGTTTAGTATTCAACTTGGTCACTCATATTTGCTAATAACTAAAATGATGTAACTTGCGTATTAAAGCCCTATGTTTAGTTTCGTATTCACTTTGGTCACTATCTTTAGTACTTTAGTGCTTAGGGTTTATTACTTTTAAGCCCTCGTTGTTTTGTCTCTTTTAGTTTTTAATCTTTGAAATCCTTGCATGATACGTTTAATGTTTCATTGTCATTGGCATGGTTATGTATATGTATATTATTTATTTATTTATTTATGATTTTTATACATGAATGCTTAGAATCTTAAAACTAGTATTTTCATATTAAGACTATAGTATTTTACCTTCATATGTGTAGTAACTTTTTATATAATTATATTCTATATTATATTATTATATATATTGTACGCATGAATGCTTTAAATGTTAACTTGTTGTTTTCATATTTTGTTTTATTTATTTATTTATAATGTTATTGTTATTTGATGCATGAGTATACTACATGTATGTATTACTGATGTATTTCAATACTTGGTTGATAACTTAGTAATGTACCAAGTCATTACTTTTGTATGTTTTCCTGCATATAAGTTTAGTCATATTTTATTGATATGTATGATAGCCTCATGAGCATAACTGACTCTAACCGAAATAATTTGACTAAGGGTAATATTCGTTCATTTTAAGATTGTCATAAAGTGAATGTCTTAAGGTATAAGAAAGTTACTTTCGATAGTTTTAAAATGAAAGTTTATCCCATTTAGTGACACAAGTTAAATTGAATCCATTTTAAAATTTAGGAATTGATAAAAAGATCATGTTCTTTTAATTAAGTTCATCGAGAAAAGATTATCATGTCGAATCTAAGGTCTCGTTTCAAAGTATTTAAGTAATTGAACATCCTTATTCTCATTAAAGGTTGGTAAAATAAATAATTAATGGTACTTACTTTATGTATGCTTCTAATTCATTTTATTTTTGCATGTGTTTTTCAACAGGATTCAAAATAAATAACACTCGAATAAATATTGATTTTTAAGACAAAATAGTGATATCTCTTCATTTCGATTGGAGTAATAGATGACTGCTTTGAGGCATGGGAGGTCATTTATTCTTGATTGCAAATAATTAGATATTATCGTTTTCTGTAATACCCTAAATATTATGTCAATGACTTTTTTAAAAGGATTTAAAATTTTTGAGGATTAAGTTAAATAAATAGTAAAATATAATAAATGATTTAATTAAGACCAATTAGTAAGAATGGAAGAATGAAAGGGCATTTTGGTCCTTAAGAGTGAAATGAATTTAAAATTCATTTTATTATCGATTTAAGAAAGGGAAAAAGGGGGAAGTTGAAAACTAAACTAAGTCATCTATTCTTCCCCCCTATGATCATGCTCTCCTCTATAACCAAAGGTAAGACTTCAACTAGCTAGTTTTTCCTTTCGATTTTGGTTTGTTCTTGAAACCTTAAGTGATGTGGAAACTTAAGAAAGGGTTATAAAGGATTAAAACTAAGAAATGGATGATTTATTTGAGATTGAAGAAAATGGGTTTTTGAATGGTATGTTGAAATATGAGTTTTTATTGAGGTTTATTAGTAGATTTGGCATGTCAAAGAAGTAAATAAGAGATTAGAAGCCTTGGATGTGATTAAAAATATATTAGAAATTGTAGTATGATTCTTAGTTTGAGATTTTCTTTGGAGAAAAAGGAGGAAAGTTAGTTGGGTTAAGTGATGTTAAGTTTAAGGGTATAGTTTGAGGTAAAAGTAATAGATTTAAACAAAAATTTAGTAAAAATCGAGCTGAAAAATGGAAAATCTGGGTAGGGGTATCGGTATTGGAAGAACATTACTGATACTATAGGTGTAAATTTAAAGAATTATGATGAACAGTATCGATACTGATGCAATTCGTATCGATACTGATGTGGGTATCGATACTGGGTATCGATACTGATGTGGGTATCTATACTAAGAAAAAGGTATCAATACCATAGATTCCATAATGCATAAATGGTATCGATACTGAAAAGGAGTACCATGGTAGGGGTACCGATACTATTGAACCTGGAATTGTAAGATATACTGAAATTGTAATAGAAATTGAAAATAATAGTACTTTTGAGTATTATTAAATTATAAATTTTAGGGAATATACTAACATTGGTATGGTATGTGTCTTTAATGGATGCTTGTGTAGATCATAACCAAGCTTCTAAGTCAAGCAAGAAAAAGGAAAAATGATAAAGTTGTCGAATAGTCGGACATCATTACAGCTTATTAGGGAGACTTATCAGGTGAGTGCATTTATAGTACTTGTATGAAAGGAGGAAGCCTCGCGATGAGTCAATATCGAATGTTTTGTTAAATGTATATTTTACATCATTTTGGTATATTTCATAATGTATATATAGAAATGTTATTACGAATAAGTTTTAGAGTATGCACTGCTCTAAAATGAATGGATGAATGTTAATGTTGTGTTATGGTTATCGATGTTACTGAAATAAATGAAAATGCATAACGATGCATTATTGGCAGAAATGTGCCATAAATGAAAATGCATAACGGTGCATTATTGGCAGAAAGGTGTCATAAATGAAAATGCATAACGTTGCATTATTGGTATAAAGGTGCCATAAATGAAAATGCATAACGGTGCATTATTGGCAGAAATGTGTCATAAATGAAAATGCATAACGGTGCATTATTAGCAGAAATGTACCATAAATGAAAATGCATAATGGTACATTATTGGCAAAAAGGTGTCACTCGTGGTATTCATAAAAGGTGAATGATCATTTCGGCACTTCGGTGCAATGTATCTACCTTAAAGTCTTATTTAACATATATTAGGCAAAATAAAGTATAAATGGAGAACAAAATACAAAAAAATAAGTATGTTGGGCATACTAAGAATGGTTTTGATGACTATATGAAAGAAACATGGGTTTAATTGAGATGATTAACTGATTTTTATGAAGTATTCAATTTAGTTTGTATTTCAATAGCTATAATATGATTATGTATGAATTTTCAGTTCATTTACATTATTATGCCTCACTAAGTAAATACTTAACATGTGTTGATTTCACGCGTAGGTAAAAGTAAAGACTTAGCAGAGTAAGGAGTGCAACAGAGAACATCAATCTATAGGACATTCAGGTCTTCTTTTGATAATTGGATGACATGTATATGAATCTAAAAAAAATCTCTGTAATGTATTTAAGTTATAACTTTGTAATAGTTTATAACGAATGTTTTACCTTATATTAAAAATGTTTTGTTTTAAATTTCAAAATAAAAATTTTACAGGTTTATAAATAAAGAAAATATTTTTAAAAAGTCATGTGACACTTGTGACTTGTGTATGGGAACGTATACGGGAAATGGGTGTTACATTTTCTCTCGAATCATTATTGAATTTTAAGACGAAATAGTGATATATCTTCATTTAGGTTGTAGTAATAAATGATTGCTTTAAGGCATTAGAGGTCATTTATTCTCGATTGGAAAAAATTAGATATTATCGTTTTCATTCATAAAATTATTTTATGTTGTTATTTTGAAATAATAATGAACTTTAGAATGGAATTTTAATATTTCTTTATTTCGATTCGAGTAAGAATCGATTGCCTTAAGGTATGAGAGGTTGATTCTTCTCGTTATGAAACAATTAAATATTATTATGCTTCATCCTAAAATTCAAATAATATTATTTGTATGGGATATTAAATTAAATTAAATAAGAACTTGTAAATTTCATTGCAAAGATAACTAATTAATCGATTATGTACCGATTTAGGGCGTTGTGGGGATGTTAATCCTTCCCCACGCGTAATCGACTCCTGAACACAAATTTTGGCAACGCATATCGTAAATTTGTTGTTTTAATTAAAATTAATATTTTTATTAAAATGACAAATACTTTTTGGGTGCTCAATCACACCCTAATCAAATGTTGGTGGCGACTGCTCAAATCACGTTTTACTATTAGCCAATCAACAAATAATTCAAAAACGAGATTTTTTTTAAATCGTTTCGACAAAATCATTCTAATCTCCTAGAAAAGATGGTCCTCTAATGTCAACATCAATTTGTAACTCAACCATAGTTAATCCATCGGATTTCTCTGTTTCTATGGCCAACTTCAGTAATCTCATTTAATTTAGTTTAAGGCTTAATTGTAACATGTGTCGCAACATCAATTTGTAACTCAACCATAGTTAATCCATCGTTGCTGATGTCGCCCTGGTCGGTCTTCGTGTTCCTTGCCGTCATGTGTATTGTTGGATTGTTTTGTGGGGGGGGGGGGGGCTGAAGTCGTTGGAGACGCCATTTTGGTCGCGATGTTTATGGTCGGGTTTGACTTGTCGTATGGTAGAGGTTCTGGTGGAGGTCCGATCGATGTCAAATAGCACCTGATCGATGTGGGTTTAGGGATTAAAATTGAAGTTTTTAAAGTTTTGAAGGTTTTTATTTTTTTTTTGAAAATTTGGGTTTTTTAATATATATATATATATATATTATTTTATTTTTAATTTGAAATAAAATTTTTAAAATTACTAGAATATGACACATGACACTTAATGATGAAATTTAACGACCGTTACGGCCTGAGCACTTAAAGTGGTAACGTTTATAACGTTAAGCACCTAGATGATTCAAAAAAATCAGACACCTATTTGAGAAAAATGGTATGATTTGGACACTTATTTTATAATTAAACCTTAATGTATTTATCTTTAAAATTAAAAAAACTCAAACGAGCAAGATCTTATTTTATATTTTTATTTAAATTTGATTAAATATCTATATGAGAAGAAAACATACGTTGAACTTCGTGCTCAGTAATACTTATAAAATAAATAACGAGGGCTAAAGTACAAATTTACTTAAACATTGTTTTTCCTTACATAATATTTTCTAATCAATAAAAATTCATATCGTGAAATACCATATTATCTTATCATCATGAGTGATATATTAACATCAGTACTCCTATTATATTAAAATATGTCATCATGCATGTCAGATTATTTCTTATCATTCACAACCCATAAGTCGTTTCCACAATCATAGAAGTATGATGTAGCACGTTTGGATGAGGCTTTTTTTCTCGAAAAATCACCTATACCTATATATTTTTTTTTCTGTCAAGCACCCTTCAGACTATTTTTTTTATCTAACACCCTTTGCAGTAAGGCACACCCCTATAGCGCGTTTTACGTTGATCTGGCGCCACGTGGGTAAGGCGTGCTCCCTGAAGCACACTTTATACTGAGTTGGGATACACGTGTGTAAAACGCGACTCTTGCGGCGCGCCTTACCTTTAAATCTGACACGCGTCAAAAAGATGCTCCCCTGCGGCGCGCCTTATGTTTAATTACCCACCTACCCCGGCCGTTCACACCCCCACCTCCTCCCTATAAATACCTCCATTCTCAATCACTTTCATCACACCAAATCCTCTCAACTTCTCTCAAATACTCTTATATTCTCTTATAATTGTTTAAGGTATATTTTATTATATTTAATATTTTGTTTTTTAATTTATTTAAGTATTTAAATTTTTTTATATTTTATTTAATTAATTTTTTTGCAGATATAAAATGGAAGGCGGTCTACTTCGCTTGGAAGAAAATCATATATCGTGACATTTTACTGATACGGTAACATTTTAACATTTTAATTTAATTTAAATTATTAGTTATAATTTATTTATTTATTTAATGCATGATTATTAGTTTAAAATTTAATTTTTGTAATTATTTAATTTCAGGAGAGGGACCGTGTATTAGATCCTTTTATTAGGAACCTTAAGTTAGTGATACCTAGTTGTGTCTTGCTGTATTTGGTAGAGGCTGGATTCGGTCACATAGGTAGATATGAGGGTCACTGTAAGATAGAACCAGACCTTATTGCTGCCTTAGTGAAGCGGTGGAGGCCAGAGCCCCACACATTCCATCTTCCGTGCGGAGATTGCACTATTACACTTGAGGATGTTTCTATGCACCTGGGGCTTCCTGTGGATGGAGATGTGATATCGGGGATGGTGCATGGTTCATGGTCTGCTTTGTGCCGAGAGTATCTAGGACGTGTCCCGGAAAGTTTTAACAGTGGTCAGATACCGTTAAATTGGTTAGATGCCAATTTTCGGGAGTTGAACGAGGATGCCTCTGATGATGAAGTTAAAATATATGCACAGGCATGCATATTGCAACTGATAGGAGGGTTGTTGATGCCGGACAAATCGCGCAACCAAGTTCACTGTATGTGGTTGCGACATCTTGGCGACTTTTATCTGGTCGGATCACTCAGTTGGGGCTCGACAGTTTTGGCTTTTCTGTACAGGGAGATGAGTCGAGCCACTGACTACAGGAAAAATGCTATCGGTGGATGTCTCTTACTGCTGCAGTCTTGGGCATGATATCGATTGCTCTTTTTATGTTCCGTTGTCAAGAACCCATTCGTATTTCCGCTACTATTGAGGTAATTATAAAACTGATTTCGTATATTAATCATTTTATATAGTGTATAATAATTTTTTTCCTTGAATAGGTGGTCTACTGATAGGAAAAATCATCAGGAGCTACATGATGATTTAGAAAAAAATAGGGTGCTAATCGATCAAAAGGCTGGCACACAAGTATGCATTTTAATGTTTAAAAATCGATTTTAGATTATAGTTATATAATTAGATTATTATTTTGATAAAAATTATATATATTTGTTTTAGTTTGAATGAGTGTCATATTATAATGATGATGTGAGGATGGTGATCCCACCTGAGTTGAGGGGCCCATCAGATGTTTGGATGGCGATTGTCCATTTGATCTGTTATGCGATTGTCGAGTGACACTCCACTAATCGCGTGCTTCGGCAATTTGGTTGTTTTCAACCAATTCCGGAAGCACCTCGCAATATGGACGAGTTGTATAGCACAGATAGATGCGACAAGTCCGATACAGATTGACTGGTGAGGCATCATGAGTGGGTCGTGTTGTGGAAGGATCGACATCGGCGCCTTCCCCGTAGAGAGCCCATTTTTACTGACCTCTTGATGGTTGCTGACGATTATTATGAATGGTTCAACAGTAACGGGAAACCGTTTCTGCTTTCCAAGGATGCACGAGGGTAGATCTTTCTGCGACGTCAACAGAGACGTTCACCAACATAGCACCATCAAAAGTGTTTGACCACACTAGCGTACCCAATACGAATGAGAGGATGTCGTCAGCGGGGCTAGGCAAGTCGTACAAAGGAAATGTTGACGAGAAAGAGAAATGTAGTAACGATTTATTACTTATATGGATATGTAGTCAAAAAAGAGCAATTCAACCGTTTAAACTTATCACATAAGACTTTTGTGATTGCGGTAACAACAATTGGGTGATTTATTTGTAATAAAATAAGAATATTAGTGATCATTTTATTATTTTTGAAATTTTAGTATTAAAAAAAGAAATTTATTCAAACTTTAGTTAATATTTATGTAGCTTATCCTTTTTTAAAATCTCCCAATTTAAATTGAAATTTGTTTTAAATCAAGAAATATTAAACAAGTTGATAACTGTAAATATACGTTCTCACATTTAGATCGAATTATAATTGTCGAGACGTTTCTCTGCCCTGACGATGGAGAGTGCAAATAGTACACCCCAAATGGTGTAACTAATCTCGAAAAAGTAAGTGTTTATCTTCCATGAATAAGATAAAACACCAAATTGTAGAGTCGCCACCAATCTTTTATATGGTGAGATTGATCACCAAAATGTCATATTATTTTAATAAAAAATCCTAAGAATAATATAAAAATAATACAACTCAGGTCTGCTTACCAGAAAAATATGAGTTTGGGAGTCGGTTACGTATGGGAAAGAATTAGCATTCACACAACGTCCAAAATTGGTACCGGTATTTATTAATTAAATGTCTTTGCAATAAATTAACAAATTTGTTTTATACAAATAATTACAATAATGTAAATATCATTTCACATCAGTAATCATTTTAAAATATCTTCTTATTTTTTTAAAAAAATATTTAATGATCTATTGTATGAAATAATATAACTTAAATAAAAATATATAAAATAATGAATAAAAATAAAAATATACAAAATAATGATTAAAAATAAAAATATCAAAATAATAGTTTATTAACACAAAGGTTACATATTTTATGTACTAAAATATAAATAATATTAATAATAATATTAAAAATTAAAAATATCAAAATATAGTGGTTAAATTATAAAATAATAAAAGTAATGGCCCTAATTCGAATTATTATAAAAACTAGTTGCTATTAGTGAAGTTTAACCATAAATAATAATTAAGGATTAAAATATAAACTATTAAAAATAATAGGGACTAAACATGCAATTTTACCTTAAATATATTTATATATGAGTAATGACTAAAATAAAATAAAATGCGAGATCAAAATTAAAATTCGTAAAAACCTATTTTTGGTGACCAAAATTGAAGGTTTACAAAGCCAAAGGGACCACATGTAAGATTTAACCATTCCCTAATTACACAAAGAGTCCCTTCCTAAAACGACGTAGTTTTGAGGAGGGTATAAATACCCCTAAATCCAACCTCTAAGCCTTCATTCTCTCATTTTCTCAATTTACTTCTCCCTCTAAGGAGAGAAAAGCTTTCCCTTCTCCCTCTAAGGAGAGAAAAACTCTCCCTTCTCTCTAAACTCCCTCCCTAGAGGGAGAGCAGATCACCGGCCGGCCATCGCTCACTCACCGTCGATCACTATTCTGGCCACCATCGGTCACTATTCTGGCAACCGCCGGTCACTATTCCGGTGGAAAAAAAATATAAAAATTACCTAAATTGTAGATCGGAATACCCTAAACCCGAAACCACCCTAATTTCTTCCTTCGGTTCACGACAATTTCCGACGACGTTTGAACTCCTCGATTAGTCTTTTTTATCTTCCTTTCCTTTCGGTTTCTTTACTAGTTGTAGATCGTTGCTTGTAGCTTCATTTTCTATTTCTTTCCTCTATCTTGTCTTGTTGTTGTCTGTTGTTTTCTTTTCAGGATCGGGCTATTTATAGCCCTCATCGGAACACCTTTCGGACTGGTTAAAGAGGAGTACCCCGTGAGTCACCAAGGCTATAGCGCTGACTCGCTTAGGGGTGATGAGGTGTACGGCTGATATTCACCTTCTGGATCCTTCCGTTGGAGGCGGCGAAGTCGTAGCAGCAAGCGACTAGACTAATCTGGTGCATCGATCTTCATCTGGATCGAACGATGGAGATGAGCTGGCGGTTAGGGTTGTATGTGAGAAACCCTAGCAGACCTTGGACTTCTCGTGGGCCTATTGGATCTGGGCCTGAATCGGATCTGTTGGGCTAACTGGGTAGGATTCGGATCTTTAATTGTAAATGGGCCTCTGGCCTATAATTGTAATATTGGGCCTCAACTTTGTAATATTTGTAAATGCAAATATAATATTATATTTATTATATAATAAATATGTAATATAATAATAATAATATTAATAATAAAAACGGACAAAAACTAGTGTCGACAGCTGCCCATCTTTACTTATTTTTGTGTAAACAAGAATAAAGCAAAGATAATAAGACAACAAGTTTTTGTCCAGTTGACTATAAATTTTGATAAAAATACGTTCCACTACTCTTTCGTGGAGACTAGAATTAAAAAGTGTAAACATCCTGCCCAAAGGTCTGACGGATGGCCCTAAGGACTTATCATCTTGCTCGAAAGACTGACAGATGACCCTAAGGGTTTAAACATCATACTCGAAAGACTTACAGATGACCCGAAGGATTTATAAATTCGTGAGAAATATTTTACTGGGTATGAGACTTCTTACTTTTCAAAAATTTGATTTTCTAGAACATTAAATGAGAAACTTTGAAAATCTCTATCTCATTTTCATGCGAAAATCATATGTAAACATCCTACCCAAAGGTTTGATGGATGGCCCTAATGACTTATCATCTTGCTCGAAAGGCTAACAGATGACCCGATGGTTTTAAGCATCATGCTCGAAGGACTTACAGATGACCCGAAGGATTTAGAAATTCGTGAAAATATTTTACTGGGTAAAAAACCTTCTTACTTTTCAAGAATTTCATTTTTTAGAAAATTAAATGAGAAACTTTCTCATTTTTCGAACAACTTGGTTGATTGGGCATGCCCCAAAATAATGCTTCTTCTGTATGGATTGCGTTCAACTATTCTTTAAATGTTTGCCTCTCCAAACATGACTCCTCTTTTTTAGATTTGTAAAAATTGTGTTTATGCAAATGCAATCAAATGTATCGATGTAATGCATGATCTTCCTATGAATGCAAAATGTTGACTCAATTTTCTTTTAACTTCAACTTGGCAAATTTGATCTTCTTCCACTTTGATCATTCATTCCTAATGTTCACTTCATTTATCAAAATAGCAATTGAAGAACTATTTGATCAACTTGTATCTTTGTGTCTTCTTTTGCCTTCAGAATAACTATTTCATTTATGGAACTCCTGACATATTCAGAAGTATGACCTCGTTACCCCATTTTATCCTTGATAACACCAGCTGTCCTTACCTGAACTTGTGTAGAAGTCCGATAAAGCTTTCATCTTTGAAAAGAGAATCTATCATCCTTGCAGAATGTAGATATAGATATGCTAAACTCAGCAGAGATTAACCGTGATATTAGCCATGTCTATTCTGATTTGACTCTTGAAATATATCACAATAAGGATTTATCCTAATTCCTTTCATGTCTCCACATCTAATCATATCTTAAACAAGGTTCTTCAAACCATATCATGTCAAGCTGTTTAACAACAAACCATCATTAAATCTTAATTGGCTCCACTAGTTTCTTAAAGTTCCAATGTTCATTCATGGAAAGAAATCTTCATCATTTCTCATTCTTGATTCTTGGAGTGTGAAGACAAACTTTATCCTATGTCAACAACATGATCGCAACATTGGTTCAGCACCATAATTAATGGTTTGTAAAACATTTGACAACACATTCATCATTTCTTGTGGTTTCTGCCTAGATCTCTTCACCAAGGAACTCTTCGTATGATGTTTGAAGTTTTTGTATGATGTCACAATGATATTCAAGATCATATTAAAGAACATTTGACAACATATACATTCTTTTTTTTACTCTTGTAGGGGTAATGTAATCGTATGATGGACAAAACAATGATGTATGGTCAACTCGAATGTCATCATTTCTCCATTTTCATTCTTCATACCCTTTTGTTTCAGGGAAATATTTTCTCAAATCCATGATTTTCATAGGATGATAAGGGTTCAGCATGCCCCAACATTTGATTCTTATTGATGCTAGTTTTCAAAATGTGCTCAACAATGTTTCTTGTGACATGAGCCTTCAACAATGCTCCAACATGGATCATTTCTCTTTAAAATGCCCCATATTACAAGGCTTGCTTTCAGTGTCCCTTTAACTTGGACCTTATGCTCCTTCCGAAGTCCAACTTTGATAATGCCCCATTGCGGGTACTCGTGGCCCTCTTGGTTCAAAATCTCTTGATCTTGAATACTCTCATTTCAGTGTTACTAAACAGCAATGTTGTTAAGTAACTTGAGGGGTTCTCTTCATATTGTCATAACTTAAGAAGTGACCAATTCTTTTGACAGAAATGTCCAAGATATGTGCATATTTTGAATGAAATAATCATCTTTTCCTTGATTGGTAGTCACACAAGGAATATTATAAATCCATTTCACCAAACCTTTGATTTCTTAGGCCACTTGCCTTCAAGAATGTGAAAAGCTTCATCATTCTGGCCTTGCTAATTTTCCTTCTTAATAAGGGTAAAAATTAACTTTCTTCCAGATCTTTTCTCATTTGAAACTATCCTGTTTAAAAATGTTCTTCCTCATTTCTTATCAAAGAATGAAAGAATTTTGTAAAATATTACCCATTACAGGTTCACAATAGAATCAAATCATAAGCATGAATTCAAAGAATGTCAAAAGAATCAACAACTTTCACTATTTCAGAGTTATAGTTCTTTGACAAGTATCAAGATTGAGAGGTTAGTTTCAGGTTGGTTTTCCTATTTTCTATGGTTACATCTTAGAGAAGATGTCACTCCTTTCTAGTTCTTTTGTGAATATTTCACATACCTCACTTTCTTGACTTGATATCTTTAACCGGGTACGTACAAAATGACACAATCTAGTATAACAATTACTAGACCTTCTAGAATACCTCTATTTCAATTCTCTGAAATCTTTGATTCTATTCAAAACAGTGTGAAAACATCAGTCTAATAATGAGATTTTTGTGTGCATATGTGTGAAATAGACTATAACAGGTATTATTTCACTTCTTTTATAACAACTTCTTTTACCATTTTGGCTTGTTGAATTCAACTTTATTTGACATTAACCATCATTGGGCTAATTGAAACCTATCCATAAAGCCAGAGCTATTAACCAATTGCTTTAGAGGGATAACTCTACTATACATATGACTCTTTTTATTGAGAACCTATTATAGTCTATGTATTTGGCGAAATTCAGAAAATCTCATTACCAAACTTCAATTCCCAAGCAACTAACTTTAGACTAGACTTGTCAAAGTTTCATCATCGAACCTCATTAATAGAAAAGTAATCTAGTCAACTTCGCAATGTCACGAAAGATGCCCCATGTTATATGCTTCTAACTATCAATACCAAGCCTTTTGTCTAATTCCTTACATCGGAGAAAGCTCTCTAATATTTGTGGAAGGGTAGTGTTTGGGATGCATTTCTTCTGAGGTAAGGTCAGGGTCTTTTTTTTTCCAGTATTTAATCTTGATATTTTTATCAAATATGTATAACTTTAATCGTAAAGAGTTTTTAATCTAATGATACTCAAAGAACTGCAAGATTACAAAATTGATTCAATGCTCATAACTTTAAAAGCAATACATTTATTACAAAAGTGGCGGAGAAAGGAACAAAAAAACATGTTCAAACAAGGTACTACAAAATAAGATAAGTTCCATGACTGATGAAATGATATCTTCTTTGATCAGGATGCCCCGTTACTCATCCAAATTGATGACAATTGACTTAATCATACTTTGATGCCCCACTTGAGTTTGTCATCCATTGTTCCACTAATTCTTGTGTCAATGTCCCATTGTCAACAAGCATCTCTATCTCCTTTAACAGTGGTCTATAATTCCTTTTAGAATGCCAAGATATCCCCAAATAAAAATCACAAACAATATCTTGATCATAGCTATGAGCATAAGGGTTTGGTGGCACTTTCGTTGGCCTTGGGTATGATGTATTGACCTTCAATCAAATAAGGGTACAACTCTGAGATAGAAATTTGGAACACTTCTAAAGTATTTCTTGATCGTGGGATTTTCTTTGGTCAGTCAAAACCACTAATTGTTCCTTTTCTTTTGCGATTGCATGGACTTTGGATGTGACATTCATATACATCATCAGCTTTCGCTTTTTGATCAGGTGGGCTTTTGGATGTGACTTTTAAGTTTCCTTCTCTGATTGCATTTTCAATCAATTCTCCACTTATAACAAGATAATTAAATCCATCCTTTGAACTTGCGAGCATTAATTCATAGAAAGGAGTTGGAAGGGAATCATGAAACATACGTGATATCTCATCTTCTATTATGGTAGGTTGAACTTGTGCTGCCACTCATCTCCATCTTAAAGAATATTCTTTAAATTTTTCATTAGCTTTCATTCTTATTTCTTGAAGATCCTTACGTTTGGGAGCTAAGTATTTAATATATCGATATTGTTCCAAAAATACATCAGCTAAATCAACCTATCTCTTGATCTGCTCTCAGTCCAAATGATTATACCATACTACTGCTGGCCAAACAAGACTATCATGGAAGGAATGAATTAATAAATCATCAAAATCTAGGTATCCTTCTATTTTCCGTAAAACATTCTCAGGTGGATTAAGGGACAACTAGTTCCATCATATTTTTCAAAATCAGGATCCTGAATTTATGTGGAATAACCAAATCTGGAACCAAACTGAGCTCTCTTACTTCTAGTTCTTCGTGAGAGATATTAACATTTTTCATAACTCTGATTACTTCCTCCACCTGCTTGAATTCATCCTCATATTGTGCATAGTTAATGAGGCTATTCTTTGAATTCGAGTGGGATGTCCCAGGGTATGTTATCATCCTCGATGCATTAACCTGATATCATTATTGCTTTTTAATGGTCATCTCTTCTTTATTAGAAGTCCTAGTTTCCATTACTTGGACTATAGGATTCGATCCATCTTGTAAAGATTCCAATGTTTCATTACTCGTATCTTGATATACCCCGTCAAGCTGTTCTTGCAGCTGATCTTGCGATTCCTCATGAGATTGCCCCATTGTTTCCATGATGATGACACAATAATATGAATTAATGATCTCGGCTTTACTGTTACAAAACCTTTCATGAATTATTTATATGTATGTAACAATACTTGAATAAATAGATATGATATAAATGCAAAAAAGCAAAATGAGAATGTAATTTGTACAATGCAAATGTATGTATGTGAAAGGCATTATTCAAGAGTGATCATCTTAAAACAACTTTTATTGAACACAAACGTTTCGATACATCAAACAAACTTTTACATATAAGGGATAGCTTTAACTATCAATTTCTCTATTTCCCTAAAAGACAAATTGATTTCCACTTGTTCTTAGGGTAGAGTTGTCAATCTGCTTTAACTCATGCGTAAAACCAACTAAATCAATCAGTTTACGAGCCACATTCCTTGCATGGGCAGAAACTTCCTTTATGACATCATCTTTTTCCTTCAGTTTACATGTCAATTTCTGAATTTATAAACAATACTGTTCATTTTTCCTTTAAAGGGAATTTATGGTCAATAAGTTCTTGTACAGATCCAAAAATGTCATCAATTTCTTATTTTTGGCTTTGGTGTCTTCTAGGTCAACTTCAATTCCACACTGATAGATATGATGTGAATCCTCCATTTTGATTATAACCTTATTCAAAATTTGATTTTCGGCTTGGCATCTTTCCAACTTGATGTCGGCTGTATCGCACATTTCTTCTGCAACCCGTTAATCATGAGAACACTTATTGCCCCGATCTTCGTGTTTCTTGCAATTCTTTTCAGTTTAGTGACCCCTGTTATCCACTCTTCCAGGGTATTTCCTAAACCAACCTTTTGAAAGGCTTGACTGATCTGTTGGAGATCCTCACGCATAGTTTCCATTTTTGACCTCTTTTATCATTTTCAGTTTCCAAATGACGTATTTGAGCCTCATTCATCAGTGAATTTCCTTCCTTCTAGATGCCCTACTATTACTCTTACCTTTGACTACCTTTGGTATCAACCTGTCAGGATCATCAGTGACCAAACTAGATTGATCCTGAGTTTCTGAAGTTGGGAAATGACTCTTAAACGATGATGAGTTATGAACACATGGTTTCTTTTCATCTCTATGAACTTTTACTATTATTTCCTTAAGGTCTCCTGACGAATTGTTGGTACATATGGTGATTGTGCAAAATTTCTCACATTGATTAGGATCAGAAGTCCCTTTTATATCTGAGATTGTAGAATTAGGTTCATTGAGTTCTCTTTCCCTTTGTGCATGAGTCTCTTTTTCATTGGTCAAAAGATATATTTTATCCATCATCTTGGACATTTGCTTCTTAATCCCTCGTATCTCCTTTTGTTTGTCAATAGACATATGATCTTTGGGAACATAACTCTCTTCTATCCTCAGATCATGATGTCCTTCCTTGGTTGTGTTGTAGTTTACTTGATCATGAAACCCTTTGTCCAAAATGAAAATCTTTTTGATGATCACTCTCGAATCAATACCTTCTGGTTATGTCATGATTATGCAATGCAATCAAAAGAAATTAATATAAACAAAGTGAAGCCAAAATAAAGTGTATTAAAAGTCATATCTATATATACATCTTATCCTCATGCTTTATAGTTCCATGCTTTGTCTGGAAAAATAAATCTAATCGCATGATTTATAGTTCACATGCATTTATTCAGAAAATAAATCAATACTAAATAAATTAAAGACTCAACATGCTTTTCCTTGTGTGTTAACCTCATAAAACTCATTTGGGTTAGGCTCTGACTACACTCAAGTCCTAGGTTTACTATATGCTGGGTTTAAGCTCTAGGGTAAAAGGGTCAACGAATTAACATTTGTTGGTGTCCCCTTTGACTGCTAAACCCTTAATTTCGGTCCATTATAGACTTTCAGATTAAGTTCAATTCGAAGGAACACCCTTCCTTATGTCCATACGGAGGTGAAAACCACACGAGGAACATAAGTTGTGAGCTCAAAGAATGGTCCCTTATCCCATACGAATGTGAAAACCACACGAGGGAGTACTTTCTCATTCACTTAAACAGGATAAGAGCGGGGTTTTAGCTCATGTCTTGAATGTAGTGCACAATGGGAGAGTGCAAATAGTACACCCCAAATTGTGTAACTAATCTCGAAAATGTAAGTGTTTATCTTCCATGAATCAGATAAAACACCAAATTGTAGAGTCACCAACAATCTTTTATATAATGAGACTGGTCACCAAAATGTTATATTATTTTAATAAAATTTCCTAAGAATAATATTAAAATAATACAACTCGGGTCTGCTTACCAGAAAAATATGAGTTCATGAGTAGGTTATGTATGGGAAAGAATTAGCATTCCCACAAAGCCCAAAATTGGTACTGGTATTTATTAATTAAATGTCTTTGCAATAAATTAACAAATTTGTTTATACAAATAATTACAATAATGTAAATATCATTTCACACCAATAATAATTTTAAAATATCTTCTTAATTATTTTAGAAAATATTTAATGATCTATTGTATGAAATAATATAACTTAAATACAAATATATAAAATAATGATTAAAAATAAAAATATCAAAATAATAGGTTATTAACACAAAGGTTGCATATTTTATGTACTAAAATATAAATAATATTAATAATAATATTAAAAATTAAAAATATCAAAATATAGTGGTTAAATTTTAAAATAATAAAAGTCGTGGCCGAAATTCGAATTATTATAAAAACTAGGTGCTATTAGTGTAGTTTAACCATAAATAATAATTAAGGATTAAAATATAAACTATTAAAAATAATAGGGACTAAACATGTAATTTTACCTTAAATATATACATATATGAGTAATGACTAAAATAAAATAAAATAAAATGCGAGATCAAAATTAAAATTCGTAAAAACCTATTTTTGGTGACCAAAATTGAAGGTTTACAAAGCCAAAGGGACCACATCTGGGATTTAATCATTTCCTAATTACACAAACAGTCCATCCCCAAAACGACATAGTTTTAAGGAGGGTATAAATACCCCTAAATCCAGTCTCTAAGCCTTCATTCTCTCATTTTCTCAATTTGCTTCTCTCTCTAAACTCCCTCCTCGGCCATCGCCGATCAGTATTCTGGCCACCGCAGTCACTATTCTGGCAATCGCCGGTCACTATTCTGGTGGCCGAAAAATATAAATATTGCCCAAATCGTATATCAAAGCACCCTAAACCCAAAACCACCATCTTTTCTTCCTAAAAAGCTTCAAAACAACGTAGATCTACATTTTTACCTTCGGTTCACGATGGTTTCCGGCGACGTTTGAACTCCTCGATAAGTCTTTTTTCTCTTCCTTTCCTTTCGGTTTCTTTACTGGTTGTGGATCGTTGCTTGTAGCTTCATTTTTCTATTTCTTTCCCTCTATCTCTGTCTTGTTGTTGTTTTTTGCTTTCTTTGCAGGATCGGGCTATTTATAGCCCTCGTAGAAACACCCTTCGGACTGGTTAAAGAAGAGTACCCCCCGTGAGTCACCAAGGCTATGGAGGTGAATCACCTAGGGGTGGTGAGGTATACGGCTGATATTCGCCTTCTGGATCCTTCCATTGGAGGCGGCAATGTCGTGGTAATAGGCGGTTGGAGCAGTGGAGGCGGCAGAATGATAATCCTAGTTCAATGAAACCCTAGGGTTTCTGGAATCATCTAGAGAAATCTGGTGCGTCAATCTTCTTTTGGATTGGACGGTGAAGATGAGCTAGCGGCTGGGGCTATATGTGAGAAACCCTAGCAGACCTTAGACTTCTTGTGGGCTTGCTGGATATGGGCCTGAATCGGATCTCTTGGGCCAACTGGGTAGGATATGGATCTTTAATTGTAAATGGGCTTTCGATCTATAATTGTAATATTGGGCCTCGACTTTGTAATATTTGTAAATGCAAATATAATATAATAATATATTATATATAATAAATATGTAATATAATAATAATAATAATAATATAATTAATAATAAAAATAGACAAAAACTAGTGTCGACAATAATTATTAGAATGGTTGACTATTAGTCAACTTCGAATGGAAAAGTTGTTAGATCGGATGTCAGATTCTAGGGGGTTGAAACATTCTTTATTACTAGCCGATTATCGGCTCTTATTTTTCGGATGATGAAGTTTGTGTCCGGCTATCAATGGTAACCGATTGATGGGCCCAAGCAAATTTGTCATTATTATTTAAATATAAAAAATATAATAATTTATTTAAAATTATTCATTTATTAAAATTTAATTTAAATACAATTATAATTAATTTATGATTTTATTAAAAATAATAATTAATTTAAGTAGTTTAATTCGTTTAGAATTCAAATATTGAGGGCACCAAGGACTGTTGAGTGGGGACGATGGAAGTAAAGGTGCTGCAGCTGCTTACTCCACGCCTATGGTAAATCTTCTCCTTGCCTCCTTCTGGGCGGCTACAATGAGGTATTTATAATGAGAAGTCCTAGGGTTTTGTGTCATTTGATATTCCCTAAATACCTTTGTTGACTTGTCCATGCTATAGATAGAAAGGCGACTGGAGGTGGTAAATTTCTTGAAGAGCGTGACTGCACATGAGGTCTATCAGACAGCTGGCAGGTGACGTCAGCAGTTTGTCAGATATGCGTCAGACTTGCAAGATAAATCTTGCCTTTGCAAGAAAAAATTCTTCCTCATTGTCTTCGTCTTCTGTGTTCCACTAGCCATAGCGAAATGTTTTGTCACGGCTGAAATGTTCTTTCTAAGTCATTTACTGCACACACACAACCCACAAAAGTCATTTCTCCTCAGCAACATCAGTTAAGCCAAATAAATCTTGCCTAGGCAAAACTTATCCACCACATGCAAATATAGCCTAATGCAACAAATATGCTATGACAACAATGTTTAGACAAACAATAACTTAAGTAAAAAGACTAAAAATAGGGTCTTTTTACGGAGTTATCACACCCCAAACTTAAGCTATTGTTTGTCCTCAAGCAATGAATGATAATCACTAGAAGAATAAAATTGTCACGGCAAAGTAATATTAAGATAATCATGTGGTTTAATTTTCAGCCCTTAGCAAAAAGTTTAACCTCAACATGCTAGACTAGGTTAGAAGTCAAGTACCTTCCTAAGTCAGGATTCTTTGCCAGTGTGTGTGCGTGATTGTACCTAGACTAGGCATTTACATATTTAGAAAACTTCAAGTAAGTACTTCTGTTTTGTCAAGGCATCAAATTATTTGTCAAACACAGTTTCCACTTCTATTTATTCAATTCATGCTTCATTATATATATATATATATATATATATATATACATATAATGAAGGACTTTGTTTCAAATATCCACCGAAAAAGAGCATTCAAAGAAGAGATGCTCCCTTGACTCTGATCCATTACCACAAAGAATGCAGCGCCTATCCACGTTAAATCATATCCAAATAAGCTTATCCTTTGTCGGAAGCCTTCACATAATAGCAAGCCAAACTATGATTGCATGCCTCGGCACATGCAGCGGAAACCAAATCAGATTTTACCAAAGAATACAATCACGCTTAGGCCGGAGCTCCTCCCAAATCACTTTAGCAATAAGCTTGCCACGCGGAGGGTAACCAGTAAAATTGTATGCAAACCTCCACACTTTTCCCTATTTAGATTTTAAACTTATAGGTTTTAAATCTTCTATAATTTTTACTTTATTTTGATTTTGATTATTAATTTCGAAGTTACTCTTTGATTTCAATTAACAATAATATTAATACTTTATTTTATTCATTAATTTTTATTAGCATTAATTTCATTTCATTTGATATTAATTCTTATCAGTAATCTTAAAAATTTGATACTTAATTTTAACTTTGATTATTTAAGTCACGATAATATTAATTTTAATACGCAAATTAGAATATTGATCATTAATATTAATTTTGATGCACAAGTTTGAATATTGATCATTAATTTTAATTTTGATGCTTAGTTAATGGATCTCAATTCGACTCCTTCAAAACAATAAAAAATATAGTGCAAGCGACATCTTGATATGAATTCAGAAAATATCAATATTAAGGTATATTCATGATGATTAATTGAAAGAGTTATGTGTCGACACCCATTTTTGTCCCGACACCATTATTATTATTATTATTATTATTATTTTATTAATTTGTTGCAGACTTTTACAAAAAAACCCAAAATCGAACCCCAAATTACAAAGAGCCAAACCGGCCCAAACTAAATAACTCGAAGCCCAACATTGATCGACCCAAACACTGAGCCCAACAGAACCTAACCTTAGCCCTACCATAGTAGCTCTGCATCACCAGTCCCTTGCCACCGCCATTTCCACCAACCACCAGTCAGTAGCCCCACACACGACCACTTTCACCACACCAACCCCTGCCAACAAATTCCTGCTCAGCCAGCAGATCCCAACAACAAGCAAAGATCAAATCAATAGCTTTTTTATGTGTATTTCATAAATGTATATTTCAATGGGATTATAAAACCCAAAACAACAATGTAAAAGGGGGCTCTTCATTTTTTTCGATGCAAAGACCAATTTCAATGGCCACCGAAGACGTCGGCGACCGGGAGTGACGGCTGGCGGTGGCTAAAACGGTCGGCAGGCGGCCATGAGTTAGAGAGAAGGGAGAGCCTCTCTCTCTAGAAATAGAAATGAAAAAATGAGGAAAGTGGGGATTCATAGACACCCTTAAACAACGTTGTTTTGCCCTATACTTATACGTTTTGGCTGCTGTGGTATAATCATGTGCGTGGTCCTCGCTAGCTTTACCCGAGTTCATTTTGGTCATCATGTTGTGTTCTTTTCGTTTTATTTTAAATTTGTTGTCCTTATTTTTTTATTTTGTTATTTTTATTTTCAAGTAATAACTTTTTGGGTTATTCTTGTTCAGGTCCCCCTATGGTTGTCGTGTTTTCACATTTTGGTCCATACGCCTCTATTTTCTAATTTATTGCACTTTATCATCATTTTTATTTTATTTTAATTTAGTCACTACTTTGTTTTGACATTTATTCAAAATTGGTCAATGATTTTTGTTTTGTTTTATTTTAGTCACTTCATGTATTATGTTTTATTATTTATTCATGAATTTTGTATTGTATTTTAAATTTATGCATTTAGTCACTGTTTATTTCTGATTTATCTATTGTTCCTTTATTTTGTGCATTTTAGTCACTATCTATTTCTTATTTGGCTATGGATTTTATCTGATTAGATTTTGGTCCCCATATCTTTTTTTTTTATTATAATTTTAGCGTAACATTGAATATGTTCATTGTGGTCACTCTTGCACTTTGTTTTATTTCAATCTAATGATCTATTTGTTTACATTATAGTCACTAATTAGTTTTGTTCCCTAATTTGAATTAATTTGCATGAAACCTTGTAAGCATTACTTGACTCTATCAAAATAATTTGACTAAGGGTAATATTCGTTCATTTTAAGATTATCGTAAAGTGATTGTCTTAACGTATATGAAAGTTACTTTTGATAATTTTAAAAGGAAAGTCTATCCCATTAAGTGACACGAATTAAATTGAATCCGATTTAAAATTTGGGAATTGAGAAAAAGATCATGTTCTTTTAATTAAATTTGTCGAAATAAATTTTTAAAGTGATATTTTAAAAAGCACACCATTTTTTAATTATCTCTCTTTTGGTTAATTTCTTAATTAAAAAATACGATTTAAAAAATCTCTCATTTCAAAAAATTTGGGAATCCTTTTAAAAATAAAACTTATGGTTCGAGGAGTCGCCACCAATCTTTGATTAGGGTGTGATTGGGCACCCAAAAATGTTTTGTCATTTTAAATAAAAATTAATTTTAATTAAAACAACAAATTAAAGTCCGCGTTGCCAAAATTTGAGTTCGGGAGTCAGTTACGAGTGGGGAATGATGAGCACCCCCACAACGCCCTAAATTGGTACCTAGTCGATTGATTAATGTCTTTGCAATGAAATTTACAAATTCAAATTTAATTTGATTTACGAACCCATAAAACAACAAAATTGTGAATTTTAGAATGAAACTTAATAATATTTAATTATTTCCTGACGAGAAAAAACAAACCACTCATAACTTGAGGCAATCAATTCTTACTCCAATTGAAATAAATAAATATTATAATTGTATTATAATATTCAAATGCACACAAAACATATTAAATTAAAATTACCAAGCCTTTTTGAAAAGAAGAATATTCGATTATTTAAAAATATCGAGATTAGACCTTAGATAAGTTCTAAGAATCTTTTCTCGAAAAATTTAAATAACTAAATATTTCTTTTTCTTTTGTTCCCAAATTTTAAGTGAAAAATCAATTTTTTAGGTGTCATTGATGGGATACACTTTCAATTTAAAATCGTCGAAAGCAGCTCTCTAATAAGTTAAAACAAGCCCCTCAAAACAATTTTAAATTAAAAGGATATTACCCTTAATCCAATTATGTAATTATAGGTCGAGTTATGCTCGTGAGGGTAACATACGATTCATGTAAAAAAATGTCATACGATTTGTAAATTAATCATTCGTATATTCGCATACATATATAAACAATCAACATGCAAAGCAAATATAAACACCTAATTTAAATATAAATCAATTATCTAACAAGTAACTAAATTAAAAAAAATCTAAATGTAAAGACTAATTCTGAAAGATAAAGTAATTTAAATATGCTAAAATTAAAAATACAAAATTAATAAAAATTAATAATCATGAATAAAATTTTAACAAACTAATTAACAAAAAGGTTAATTAATAATATAATTAATCTATGGACTAAATAAAAGTCAACAACAAAATTCAAGGATCAAATTTAAAAAATGACCATACAAGCTAATAACATGAACTAAATTAAAACTAAAAGCATAATTCAAGGACCTGATTTTAATATAATGAAACAATTCAACATGGTGACCAAATTAGCATAAATAAAAAAATTAAGCATTAAATTAGAAATGTGACAGGTGCCAGAATAAGAAAACACAGACTTAAACAGAAATAAACCAAACAAATAAAATATGAAGGTAAATATGGAAAATAACGACATCAAGATAAATAAAAAGGCAAAATTCAAAAACGAACCATTCTGGTGACTAACATGTAAATAAACACTAAACCTATAGGAATCAAAACGTAATTTTACCTTATTAATACCCTAGACAATTTCTAAATAAAATGAGAAATTTGCATATGAGCCCAACAATTCGAAATAAAACTAAACAATTCAAATCAGTGACTAATCTTGAAAAATAAGGTAAGAGTACAAGGGTATGAGAGAAAATAACCACAAAAATTTACATTAAAACATAAATATGGAAAATACCATGATAAGGACATGTAAATTCGAAAAGCCTTCAAAGAGATCATCAATTAGTGGCCAAAATAGGAAAACACGATAAATATGCAAGGAGTAAAACATAAATAACCTTAAACTTCAATGCTAAAAAAACAATTTACCCAAACGTTTTAATATAAAACCTAATTTTAACATAAACTAAAACTAAACCTAACTAAACACACAGCCTTTTTCTCATTTCCCTCTCCACTCTAGCCCTTTCCTCCCCGATGAACACCGCCGAGAGCTTCCAAAGGCCCCGTGGCTTCCACCGACCACTATTTCAGTGACCACTCACATCCCGAACCACCATTGACTCCAACCGGCAAAGATCCTAGGCTAACCCACATGAATCGAGACCCATCAGCTCCTCCTCCACTCCAAACTACCGTAAATCGACTTTAAACCAAACTCTGGCCACCGATCGGCCACTACCCGCGGACGTCATCGAACCTAAACCCAACCTAGGACCAAGCCAACCTCATCTTCTTCCCTAGATAGCAAAACTGAAATGTTAAAACCAAGAAAAATACCCCCTAAAGCACTAAACAGAACCCCTTCGCCTTCTACAACGAAGACTCCGATGAGAACCCGAACAAGGCTACCGGCGACTGAGGAATAAGGTAATAGAAAACCCCCTCTCTATATTTTGTTTTGTTCATAAAAGAAAAAGAAAATATTGAGAAAGGGTACCCGAAAATGCAAAGGTAAAAATACCTTTGAAAAGTTCTAATTTCTTTTGTTGTGTTGCTTCCGTTTGGGTTCCCTTATCGATCAAGATTCTGGCTACTCAAAAAGATGGACACTCCGACGGACACGATGTGAGCTCGAAGAGACCCGAACAACCCAGGTAAATCCACTTCTTCCTTTTCTACCTATGTTTGGTTCGGTTTCGAATGGATTTTTTTTCTTTCTCTTTTTATGGGTTTTCGAATGAAAATAAAAAAACAAAAATGCTTCTTCTTGCACTCTGTATCGAAAAAATGGGATGAAATACTTCTCTGTATTGATTTCGAATGGAGGGTCATAAAATCCCTTACATTGATTCCCTATTTGTTTCCCGAATGAAAGAATCCCCAAAAATCCTCCCCTTATTACAAATAATTCGGGAGCTTTTATAACCCGAAATTACAATCAGAAGCCTATCTAATTTTCTTTGGCCTTTAGTGCATGTGATGCTCCCGAGCAAATTGGCATTGCTAGAGGTTGTTATCGATTTGTTTGCAAGGGCCCCCCATTAATTTTCTGTTGGCTAACTGCTCATGGAGAGGCTGAGGACCATTGGTGTTGGTATCTGAGCTGTCAAGGCAGTTAGGACAGTTGTAGCTCGGTCGGCTAATGATGGTTTTAATTGGCGGGGCATAAAAACCCGATGAAGGAATCATCTAGGTTCTTTGTTGTTGGGCTGCTAGTCCAACTTGGCTATGATTTCTTCAAACCCGAACATTTAGGTTGTTAGCTCTTGGGTCTCAACCGATTCGGCCTACTCTGGTTCGGGCCTTGAGTTGTTTTGTAATTATTTTGGTAAGCCTGACCTATAAAAATATGACATTTAATCAGTGCACTACCGTTTACATTTATACATATATAATAATAATTTCATATAACCATAAATATATGTATGTACGACCACAAACATAAATAATATGTAATCCTAAATAATTATTAATATGTAATATATCAACAAAACTCAAATGAAATTCTAGACAAAATAAACGTCTACAGCTGCCCCTTTTTGCTCATTGTCGTGCAACGAGAATAGAGCAAAGATCAAAGGATAGTCCTATTTATCCGGTTATAAGGAAATCAAAAAGTTAGCCCGCTCCACTACGACTTCATGGTGGTCAGACTTGATTTGTTCCACTTTTTTGGGTAGACAAATCTATTTTAGAAGACGTGTCTACTCCACTGTTCATTCAGGGGAAATCAAACTTGATATGTGCCTTTTTTCGGGTAGACAGATCTATTTTGGAAGATGTGTCTGCTCGACTATTCATTCAGGGGGAATCAGACTTGATCTGTGCCTCTTCTTCGAGTAGACAAATATATTTTGGAAGACGTGTTTGTTCCCTCTTCTTTCAGGGGAAATCAAACTTGATATGTGCCTCTTTTCAGGTAGATAGATCTATTTTGGAAGACGTGTCCACTCACTCTTCTTTCAGGGAGTATAGGACTCGAAAAAAACTTGATAAAATGCGTCTGCTCCATTCTTCTTTCAGGGAGATAAGACTCAAAAAATCTTCGAAAGATGGGTCCACTCCCTATTCTTTCAGGGAGTATAGGACTCAAGCAATCTTTGAAAAATGGTTCCACTCCCTCTTCTTTCAGGAGTATAGGACTCGAACAATCTTCGAAAATTGGATCTGCTCCCTCTTCTTTTAAGGAGTATAGTATTTGAACAATCTTCGAAAAAACAGGTCAACTCCCTCTTCTTTCAGGGAGTATAGGACTTAAACAATCTTCGGAAAATAGGTCCGCTCCCTCTTCTTTCAGGGAGTATAGGACTCGAAATATCTTCAGAAAATGGGTCCGCTCCCTCTTCTTTCAGGGAGTATAGGACTTGAACAATCTTCAGAAAATGGGCATGCTCCACTATTCATTCAGGGGAGATCAGACTCGAGATTGATTTGTTTCGCTACTCTTTCTTGAAGGCTAAGATTGATTTGCTTTACTACTCTTTCTTGAAGGCTTAAAATTGTCTTGCTTCATTATTCTTTCGTGAATGCTTAATATTGACTTATTTCAAAGATCGAACCTGAAAATCAAACATTATCAATCATTAGTGTATGATTAAAAATTTGAAAATATTATACAAAAAAAATTTAGAAATTGAGAGAATCTTTGAGAATCCATTTATCTTGTGGGATCTTGTCTCGCAGGCACTAGATATAAGAATCTTCCCTGACTCGATTGCTAGTTGAACCTCTCCCTTCTTGGGATACTGGAAAGTTGATTTCTCTCCGCGAGAAAGTCAAGTTGAGAAATGATACTACTGAAAAGTTAACTTCCCTCCGCGAGCAAGTCAAATTGAGAATGACATCACTAAAAGGTTAAGTCCTCCTTCCGAAAGAGTCAAGAACAATGCCACTAAAAGGGTTGATTTACCTTCACGAGAAAGTCAAGCAGGATAACACTAAAAGATCAACTCTTTTTCACAAGAAAGTCAAGGAAGACAACACTAAAGATTGACTCCTCTATCAGTCTGTTCCATCATCTTTAAACGGAGTGATATGCTTTCTGAATCTGTTTGACTTGTCCCAATCTCACGTATACAAGTCCTTTTAATCGATTGATCCACATCTCCATACCCAAGAATCTTTGTCTTCCTCCTACATCTGATGGTCCCCACTTCAAAGTAATGTTTTTTCTATGGATTAGGCCCTTCTTCTTTAGGTTTTGCCTCTTTAAACATGATTCCCTGTATTTGAAGTTTGAATTCTAACTTTCAACTGTCTGGTATCTTAACATCATGAATCTTCTCTTTTCACAGGAAAATCTGTAAAAGATATGTGTTTATATATGAAATGCGAACGCAATGTAATGCATCTTATTTTATGCAAATGATGTGTTCATGAATGTATAAATGGTGATTAAATTTTCTTTGACTCCAAAGTGTGGACTTGGTCTTCTTCCACTTGGTCACTTCTCTAGGGTTTACTCGGATATCAATGTAGCAACTCATAATTTTAAACTTGTAACTTCTGAAGATTTGCCCAATCATCTTCTGTTCTTTGTATCGTCTTTGTTTTCTATCCTCATTTCGAAGTAAGCATTTCTCTTTCGAATTCTTGTTATAGTCGAAAATATGACCCTAATGCCTTTTTCTGTCATTGATTTAATTGCGCTGTCAGAGTTGTTTTTCCAGGACTCTACTATTTATTGATGCTCGACTGGCTTCCTCTACAAGTTGAGCTCTATTCAAATTCATGTTATGCCTAGGACACTCCAAGTTGTAAGACTCATTCTCAATGTCTTCTTGGTTTGAATCTCGTCATCTCAACATGATTTGGGTTCCTCGTCAAGCCTCAAAGTGGGTATTCATGGATCCATTCACCAAAAATATCTTAATCTTGTCTGGTCTCAATCTGTTGTCACTAAACAATAATATTGTGAAATAACTTGAGGGCTTATCTTCGTGATGCCATTAACATTACATACATTTAAGTAATAATCAATCATTCTAACAAAATGTCTTGCATTTTTTACATGAACTGGGATATGTGCCCCTTCTGAATACGGTGATCATCTGCTCCTTGATGGGTTACTGACAACGTCACAAGGGAATGTTACAAGTTTTATTCTCTAATCCTTCTGATCTCTTGGACCATTTGCTTTTAGGATTGTGGAATGCTTCATTATTCTGGCATTGTTTATTCTTTCTTCAATAGAAGTAAAATGAGTCTCACCAACTTCAAGGACCTTTCACATTTGAGACTGTCCTGTTTGAAAATATTTTTCTTATTTTTTTTATTTTAGGGATCAAAGAATGAAAGAAATTTATAAAGTATTACCCTTTAATTCAGTCTCACAATCGAATCAAATCATAAACATGGGTTCTAAGAATATCAAAGAAATCAACAACTCTATAATGTTTTTAGAGTTATAGCTCTTTGACAAGTAACAAAATTGATGGGTTGGCTTCATGTTGGCTTTCTATTTTCTAAGGTTTCGGCCACCAAAATTTCATTTCTTTCTCAGTCCTTGTGAACATTGTGACATTCCCCTCTTTCTTACCTTGGTATTTTAATCAGATGCGGATAAAATGACGCAACTAGCATAATTAATTACTAGACTTTCTAGAACACTTCTATTTCAGTTCTCTGAAATCTTCCATTTTTTCAAGCTTCATAGACTCCTCTAACAATGGCAGTGTTGGAATATCTATATAAAAATAAAATTCCTAAGTGCTAGTATGAAATTGACTATAGCAGGTGTTTCTTAACTCTCTTAGTTCATCTTTACCAAAACTCCTTATTTAGATAAATTTGATTTAATTTGCCATTGTTTGGCTAGTTGAATTCAACTTTATTGTATATATATATATATTATTATCGCCTATATCGAGCTAGCTGAAGGGTTTATCTCATTACAAAGTCTTCGACCTGACAATTGTAATGGAGCAAACACCAAACTACCAAGTATCCGATCAATGTCATGGTTTAAATAAAATCTATTCATAAAGCCAGGGCTTTTGAGTTTTCTCTATAACCAATTGCTTTAGTGGAATAGCTCAGCTTTATTGTATACATATATAATTATATTCAGGGTATATGGATTCAACTTCTTAATCTTGTCAAGAATAACCTGTTATAGTCTATATGTTGTTGAGAGTTAAAAAATCTCATCTTTAGAGTTCAATTTCCAAGCAACTGACCTAAACTAGATTCACCTACTCGACTATTCCATCTGTGAAGATCGTTATCATCATTGAGTGTCCTTAACAGATGTGTGGTCTAGTAAGTTTTGTAATGTCATAAGCAAAAGATGCCCATGTTATCCGCTCCTATGCATACCTGAATACCAAGCCTCTTGTTTATTCCCTTATGAGACTAGAAGGCTATATCGGTCCCTGCAATAGAAGGGTATGGTGTTTGAGCGTATCTTCTGGGGTAAGGTGAAGGGTCATTGTTTTACCAGTTTTCAATCATGTCACCTTGTCAAAGATCTATAACTCCGATCATTTACAGAGTTTTAAATTCAGTTGACATTCAAAGAAATTCAAGTTGCAAATTCAATTCAATGCTCACCCTCTTTAAAGTAGCATAAGTTCATTTAAATATCCTTACAAAAAAACTGAGAAAAAAACAAAAACAAATTCAAACAAGATGTTGTAAATGGAATAAAACTTCAAGATGGAATAAAAGGATCTCTTCCTAATTAGGATGCCCCATTATTCATCTAATGTAGTGACACTTGACTGCAATGAATATTACATATTGTGCTTTGATGCTCCATTTATGTCCTTCATCCACTATTCCACCAATTCTTGTGTCAACATCCCATTTTCAACAAGTATCTCTATCTCTTTTAACAGCAACCTACAATTCCCCGTAGAATGCCCTAATGCCCCCAAGTGGAAATCACAGGCACTATCTTGATCATAGATGTGGGCAAAAGGGTTTGGTGGCACTTTCACTTGCCTCAGTGTGTTGTATTGACCTTTAATCAAATGGGGGTACAGATCTGAGATAGAAGTTTGGAACACTTTCAAAGTATTTTTCGATCATGGGACTTTCTTTGGTCAGTTCGAGCGACTAGCTGCTTCTTTTCTTTTACGGTTGTGGGGGCTCTTGGCGTGACATTCATTCACCTCATCAACTTTCGCTTTTCTCAGCATGATCTCTGTCACATTTTCGGGAGACGTATCCAATCCTTGGAATTAACTTAGATTACCATACTCCCCAACAGGTTCTTGATCATCTGTTGTCATCACATTGGCTGCACAATCAACATTATGATTTTCACTTGAAATTTTCATCTTTTCTTGGATAATAGGTTCCTCTAATGATTTCTCCCCATATAATATTGTAACCATCATATTCATATGCTTGGACATCTGTTCTCGTGATTCATCTTGGAACTTCCTTGCTTCATCAATCATTTCTTGTTGGGTCTTTACGAGTTGTTCTTGGATTCTCTCAATCTTACTAACACACACTAATATCTTATTCATCACTTTCGATCTTTCTATACACACGCTCCATGTAACTTGAATTTCTTTCAAAATTTTTATCACACAGTCTTTCTGTTAATGTTGATATTAATGAATATGAAATACATGACTATGAATGAATACAAATGAGGTGCATAAATTAAAATGCATTGCAAAAAGTAAAAATGTGTATGCAAAATGCAGGGTATTGATCCTGGAACGACTCCATAGAATAAATTTTTATATTAGAAACGAAGTTCAACTAATAGGTTGAAACATATCACAGATAGATCAGCAACATTTCTCCTATTTGTTGCATTTGTGCCAGTAGTTCCATAATCCTCTGGGCTTCTTCAGTCTCACTCCAGTCCTTTACTTACAGCAACAACTTCATGAGACAAGTTGACCAAATATTGAGCTATTCCTTGAGCATGCTCTAAGTAACTAGTGATGAGGTCATTTCTTTGTTTAACTCTCGACTGAGCTTGCTCCCAACGATGATGCAACTATATAACCCCCTCGTAAGGAACTATCGAAAGCTCAATTGCCCGCCTCTGAAAATATTGAACCATAACCTTAAGCTCATTCACTCGCTTCTTCAGACTTTCAACCTCTCCGCTGCTCGAGCTACCTTACAGGCTTCAGTATCGTCGTAATGCAGCTTCTAAACTCAAAATCTTCCCTTTCAACTTCTCATTTTGGGTTTGATTCTCTTGTAATCATTGCTCTAAAAAACTTTTTTCTTTTGATAAAATCTTGACTTGATGTCTACTTTACTTGAGCTCTTCTTTACTCTCTCCAGCTTCTCTCTTTAGACTTGTCACTTCTTGTCTCTATTCAGCAGACGATTTACTAGAACCGAAAGCTATCTGGGCCTTCACCATTCGCTAGTAGGATAGTTGAAGATCGTCAAAGTCCAGTCTAAGTCACTTCTCCACTTTTTTAATTTGATCAACTCGACCCTTTTAAATGTCAATCTTCAACTCTTTTTGATATACTTCATCCTCTAACTTTTGCAAGGTCCCTTCCCATTGCTTTCTTTATGCCTTAAAGTCACTCTTAGATAGATCTGACGGGGATGACACCACTCTCAGGTGTTCTTCCATAGGCTGAATATTTTCAGGATTAACCATCGGGATGTTATTATTTACTTGATTGCTTCTCCATTGTTCGTACTCCTGAGATAACTCGAGATTAAAGGTGAACAAATTTACACGACGAGTCTGTTTCCATGCATCAGCAACCCTTTTGACTTTACTCTTGTATTGTTCTCATTTGAATGCAAATTCTGAACATGACATATCCCATGTAGCTGGAATGAATTGCCTTGATCCATATTGTCTATAAACTAGAGGTGTATACCATACAGAACCCTAAATACTTGGCAAAAGAACCCAATCTTACTCTCCGCGTCTATATAGTATATCTGAAGAAATATTACACGAAGCTTACCACAATATGTCACCATCCCTGATATCCTTGAAGATAACCATACATTTTTCTTCAATTAAACCCCCAGGCCATTTTTTTGAAAGGAAATCTTTCAATGGTGAAAACCCATCTAGAAACACTCGTCCTGTTGCTCTTTCAACATGATTGAAGTGACTACGAATCCATACTAGCAGCAGGGGAGCACACTCTATAAAATGTCTTTCTCTTTCGCGTCTACAAGAACTCAAAGAACGAAACGTCTCAGCTAGAATGACTGGAACATGATCTACACGCTTGTCTAATCTCTCAAACAAGTCTATAACATATACATCTACATACCCCAACACCTTCAGAAAAATGACAAGCCCATAAATCCCTAAAGTAAACAAGTGAAACCTCTTCCTCTTGTCAGGATGATGATATTACTTCTTTCAGAGCAGTCCAAGAGATGCACTCGCTGTCTCCTTTCTTCTTGATGTTTATAACAACCCATTTTTCACTCATTCCAGTTATCAGGAGTAATTTCTTCTTTAATGACGGATCAAATCTCGATACTCTATGGTAGGCGTCAAATCCACTCTTCCAAAAGTAAAGAAGCTATAAGCGGGATTCCAGAATTGTGCGAGGGCTCTAAATAGATTTCGTTCAATTGAAATATCTAAGAGATAAGAAATATCACTATATAACTAATAAAATAACTACTTATCGACTGCTTCCCATCTTCCCCAAATTTCTTCCAGCTCGCTCAGATCGTTCTGACGTACATTGATATGTATGTAACAAAACAAATCTGACACGTATCCTGGCATCAAACTATCTCCATTGGTCAGCTGGGACTGTTTAGATCATCTCAGAACATCTGCATTATCTTCAACCTCTTTTTGAACCTTTCGTTCCATATTACTAGCCTTCTATATGGACATCGATCCTGAATCAACACCATGAAATGCATAGTGCAATGCAAAAATGAAATAAAGAAAAGAAAAAAATTAGTTAGTAAACATAAAATAATTAATCAGGCATAATAATTTGTTAATGAATCATACCCCCACATGCTGACTACCCAATCATGCTTTAACGGATCCTACCCACACATGATATCTACCCCCATGCTTTGTTTAAACATAAAACATAACCTCATGCTATCTAGTTCGTATGCTTATTCGAGAAAAATAAACCTAACACATGATCTCTAGTTCGCATACATTTATTCAAAAAACGAAATTAAATTACTCAAAAAGCTTTTCCTTGTGTACCCTCCTCACGGGACTCTTAAGATTCGGTTATGCTCTACCTAAGTTCGAGTTCTAGGTTCACTATATGATGGGTTCGACTATAGAGTAATAGATTCTCAAATTGTCCTTATCGGTGCCCCCTTAGGGTATCAAACCCTCAATCCTGGCCCATCACAGGCTTTTGGGATCGAGTTCAATTCGAGGGAACACACCTCCTTATATCCATACGGAGGTGAATACCATCACGAGGACCATAAGGCGTGAGCTCCAAGAACGATCCACTACCCCATGCGGAGGTGGAAACCACACGATGGATAGTTTCTCACTCCTACTTAGATCGGACAGAGCGAAGTTTTAGCTCATGTTATGATAATGCAAGTGTACAGTGTGTGAGGAAAAGAAAAAAAATACATAATCACAAAACACTAAAATCAATTCCCAATTCCTTTTAAAACACACAATTACTCAGAAACCATTAGCAACCAGATCAGTACAACTATTTAGTGGTTAATCAAATCACAAATCAAAATGTAAACAAAACTTATTTAAAACCAAACAAGAGATCAAAAACCAAATTAAAATGAACTTGTAACTTTCATTTGTTTTGAACTATATTTTGATATAACAATTTATGGAAAAATGTTTTTGGACTTGAATTGAATTTATTCAAAGTTTTAAAAAAATAATTCAAAGTCCATTTAAGTTGGAATTGAGCACAAATTTTTTTATGAATAGTATTGTATTGTATGTATAGTACTGATACTATATGAATAGTACCGATACTGCTACAGTAATATCAAGCCCAACTATCAAAAATTCAAATATTATAAAGGTAGTACCGATACTCATTGAAGGAGTACCGATACTACTTATTTTGGGCAGTTTTATTTTTCAGAAAATGAATCCCCAAAGGCTCCAAAATATCCCTAACGACTATATACAACTTCAAACTCATTTCAAGCTATAAAAACAAGTTGAGGACACTTGAAGAAGGTAGAAAACACCTATTGAAGCAATCAAATACAAGATAAGAGTTTTCCATTCTTAGTTTTCCATTCTCTTGTAAAATATTTTGTTTTTGTGAGCTTAAATCTTGTAAACACCTTCATTAGAGAGGTTTTCTTGTTTGCATTTCATTTCATTGTAAAGGGGTTTTGGTTCTAGCTGAGCCTGTTAAAAGCTAGGTATTAGTTCTAGTTTAGCCCATGAAAAAATAGGGAGTTGTAAAGGTTATCTCTTTGTCCTTGAAAAAGAAAGAACAAATTAGTGAATTAGTTTGAAAAACCTTGGTGAGGAGATAAGGTAGTGGATGTAGACTTGGTTGAGAAGTCGAACCACTATAAATCGCTGTGTAATTTTCTATCTTTCAATCTCCTTACTCCCTAAACACAAAAATCTATCCAACCCCTCTTGGCGAACCATTTCGGTTGTCGATTTGTTCTTCCACAAATCCCAACAATTTGCAAAGACAATTAACTAATCAACTATCGGCCTGACTCTCCAAAAAAGTCCCCAGCGGAGTCGCCGAACTGTTGAAACGATTTTTTCCTAAAGTGAGATTTTATTTTTTTTAAATTATCTATCTCTTTTGGTTAATTTCTTAATTAAAAAAATACGATTTAAAAATTCTCTCTTTTCGAAAAATTTGGGAATCCTTTTAAAAATAAAAACTTATGGTTCGAGGAGTCGCCACCAATCTTTGATTTCGGTGTGATTAAGCAACCAAAATTTTTTTGTCATTTTAAATAAAAATTAATTTTAATTAAAACAACAAATTAAGGTTTACGATATCAAAGTTCGAGTTCGAGAGTTGGTTACGCGTGGGGAATGATGAGCACCCCCACAGCGTCCTAAATCGGTACCTAGTTGATTGATTAATGTCTTTGCAATGAAATTTACAAATTCGAATTTATTTTAATTTATGATCCCATAAAACAACAAAATTGCGAATTTTAGAATGAAACTTAATAATATTTAATTATTTCCTGTCGAGAAGAAACAAACCCCTCATAACTTTAGGCAATCAATTCTTACTCCAATTGAAACAAAGAAATATTATAATTTCATTATAATATTCAAATGCACACAAAACAAATTAAATTAAAATTATCAATACTTTTTAAAAAGAAGAAGAATATTCGATTATTTAAAATATCGAGATTAGACCTTGGATAAGTTCTAATAGTCTTTTCTTGAAAATTTAAATAACCGAATATTCTTTTTCTTTCATTCCCAAATTTTAAGTGAAGAATCAGGTGTCACTGATGGGATACATTTTCAATTTAAAATCGTCGAAAGCAGCTCTCTAATAAGTTAAGACAAGCCCCTCAAACAATTTTAAATTAAAAGGGTATTACTATTAATCCAATAATGTAATTATAGGTTGAGTTATGTTCATGAGGGTAACATATGATTCATGTAAAAAATGTCATATGATTTGTAAATTAATCATTCGCATATTCGCATACATATAAAAACAATCAACATGCAAAGCAAATATAAACAACTAATTTATAAAAAAAAAGCAATTATCTAACAAGTGACTAAATTAAAAGAGATCTAAATATAAAGACTAATTCTTAAAGATAAAGTAATTTAAATATGCTAAAATCAAAAAATACAAATTTAATAAAAATTAATAATCATGAATAAAATTTTAACAAACTAATTAACAAAAAGGTCAATTCATAATATAATTAATCTAGGGACTAAATAAAAGTCAAAATCAATATTGAATTTTAAGAAGAAATAGTGATATCTCTTAATTTTGATTGGAGTAATAAATTACTACTTTAAGATATGAGAGGTCATTTATTCTCAATTGGAAATAATTAGATATTATCGTTTTCTCTCTTAGAATTATTTTGTGTTGTTATTTTGAATTAATAATGTACTTTAGGATGTAATTATAATATTTTATTTTTTCGATTAGAGTAAGAATCGATTGCTTTGAGGTATGAGGGGTCGATTCTTCTAGATATGAAATAATTAAATATTATTGTGTTTCGTCCTAAAATTCAAAGAATATTACTTGTATGGGATCTTAAATTAAATTAAACTCGAATTCTTAAATTTCATTGCAAAGACAATTAATTAATCGACTAGGTACTGATTTAGGGCGCTGTGGGGTGTTAATCATTCCCCACGCGTAACCGACTCCCGAACTCAAAATTTGGTGATGCATACCGTAAATATGTTATTTTAATTAAAATGACAAAAATATTTTTGGGTGCCCAATCATGCCCTAATCAAATATTTGTGGCAACTCCTCGAATCATGTTTTATTATTGGCATGTTTTTAATTTATTCAAGATGAGATCTTTCAAAAACTAGATTTAAAAAAAAATCAAATTTGTCATTTTTAGAAGGAATTTTTTTTCGACATTATGTATGTCTTGTGTTGTGGTTAAAATGTTAAATTTCTAGTCATGAGAGAAAATTTAGTTTTTATTTATTAATTTTAACAATTTTTTATGCTTTATGTAATGTTTATGTCGTTAGTTTGATGAGATTTTTTATAGGTATCTATATTTTGTACAATTTTGATTTTTACAATTATTATTTATTTATTGTCATGTAGGAAGAAGTTGAAGCTGTACATAAGGAGTAAAGTTCAATAAGTCTTTATACTATTGCAAACAAGTTAGATACTAAATATTGAAAAGACAATTGTTTTCATGATTGGTCTATTTGGGGAAAAAAGTTTAAGGGGGTGTTTGGATCAAGGAATGTGGGATTCGGATTCCTTTCTCATGTTTGGTTGGTCGAGAATTTCATTCCCGATAATGTTTTATTACCAATAGTAGATTTTTGGGCTATATTACCGGGAATATCATTACCTCCCTTTCCTTAGGTATTGTTGGATTACCGGCATTTTGGACTAAAATGCCCTTAATTTCCCCCCCCCCCAAAAATATCCTTCTTCTGTCATTAAATAATAAAAATTCTAAGAAGGTTAAATTAAAAATTTATCCTTAAACTATTTTAGATTTACAAAAAAAATCTATAATTAAAATTTTATATGAAGTTCAGGGGTTAAAATAAAATTTTACCCTTTCATTAAACTTTTTTATATTTTCAATTTTGTAATATATATATATATATATAAATTTATGAATTTAAATTTTTTAAAGAAAATATATAAATATTTTCCAACTTGTTAAAAAACAAATGTATAATAAGAACAATTTGGTCAAATATACATTCCAATAATCTTTTATTCCTTTAACCAAACACGATAATCTTACATTCCTGATAAACCAACCAAACACAAAATACAACATTCCCAGTAATCCTATTATCTGGTAATGTAAGATTCCCACTGATAATCTTACATTTCGTGAATCAAACGCACCCTAAAGATAAATGTTTAAAGAGGAAGATTTACATGGTGGATCATTAAAGGAAAATTAATCAAATTTTAGATCAAAAGAGAAAAAATTAGATCATGGTTCATTGAAGGGTGAATGTTTAGATAGTGGATCACATGAGGAAGAACAATTAAGTATGAGCCCTTAAAGAGAAAATTGATAGTCATAGTAAGAAAGTGTGTAACTCTTTATTTATCAAATTTTATCCTGGGTATTCTTCTCTTCCATTGCAATCTAGTGATAAAAGAAAGTTTGATGTTAGTTCTCAAGATAGTGTAAAGATACCTGTTGATGGTCCACCACTTCCTAATAAGATTATGTGAAGACAACGAATTTGACCATGAAAAAAAGCTCAACATAAAATATCACAATGGTGAGTATAAATTATATTTTATTACATTTATTTATTATTAATTGTTTATTTATTATTAATAACTTTAATTATTATATATATATCCAAGGAAAATACAATACATGTCATGACAGTGGAGAGACATCATAGGTTAAAAGGTTATAAATAAAATGAGATAGAAGCCTTGTGAAATTATTATAGTTGCCGAAACTATGTTATTATTTGTATTTATTAATGTAAAAATATTTGTTAAATATTTTATATTAAATATTAAATATCTTCTCTTTATGAAATCATTATAGGCATTATCTATATATTAAATATTAAATATTTATTTTTTATACAAGATAAATATGATATAGTCGGTATGACATTGAATTTTGTTCAAGAAATTTGTTTTATTGCTGATACATATAAACAATATTTGTCTTACCTAACGCCTGAGTAACGTATAATTTACCTCAATGTTGTTACTTGAAAGAAGACGATCGACATTTGTTACAATGTTAAATGAATTTTTTTAGATGACAATGATACTCGAAGTGTCTTTTCAGGAAAATGGTTATGTGACATGGTAATATAATTTAATTTTAAAATTTATTTAATTATTTATTTTTATATTATTGATAAAAGTGTTAATATACTTTTTCTGTAACGTAGCAATTTATGGATATCTATTTGTACGATTTACACATAAATCAAGAGCCTAAGCTCAAAAATTTATATCTACCTTTGTCATTTGAGGTAAAAATATTTTTGATGGGTGGGTGTAACACATAATTTGAGGTTTTAAATTTAATAAAATGTAAATCCTTATTTATCTCAGTTTAGAGCCATCAAATATTATTTATATTTCGGCAAGAAGAGACCATAAACAAACTTTCAAAAATACCATTATCGATGGATAGAAGAGTTTATGCCTATTGATAGTAGCAATTTTGAACATGTATAATTTTCATTTGTTGTTGGCTAACATGTATTTGCTTATAATTTTCAATTTGAGTAATTTTATTAGGTCTATTTTCCTTTGCATGATAAAATGGTAAACACTAATTTTTATTGGTTGTTAATATTGTGTAGCAACAAAATTATGTTTTGAACTCCCTTGACGTTATTGAGGAACGTAAAAGAATTACAAAAGATTTAGTAAGTATTTATTGGTTCATTAAATTTAGTAGAATTCTCATCAATTCTAGTATATCACTTTTCTTATTTTTATTGCTACTTGTAATATCACTTGATTAAAACTCCTCATGTTTATGTGACTCATCCTCATTTGAGTCGATTATTTGAAGACACTGCATAATTTCCAATTGATTTTTCTGACTTACCGAAGCAACTAAATATATATGTTACTTGAAGTTTACATTATCAATTTATTACTTAAACCATAATTATATATTTTGAGTAAAATAATTATTTTATATTAGTTTCAGGGACAATTGTGGCAATTACGTGAAGTATATAAAAGTCAATCAAAACTTTATTTGTCCAAAATATTTTTTTACGGTAAAGTTAAATCAGAATTTCACATGGTTTAGTTTATGTGTGTCTTGATATTGAGTAATTTGATTTTTTTAGCAAATAGAGGAAAAGTGGATTGAACGACTGAAATATTTGACAAAACTAGTTAGTAGCAACCATAAAGAAGCTAATCTTTCCAAGCGTCGTGTATGAAGAAATGAAACCATTCAACTTGTAGGCATTTTGTGAATTAACCATTATGGAGTTTGAAATATTTCTTTTATTTTAATTTATATTAATTTTTTCAATTATGGGTAACTAATATTAATCCTAGATTTAATTTGAACCGTTACTTTTATTTTTATTTTTAATTTTCAATTTGAATTTGTTTTAAACGTTCCATTAATTTTACTTGCTTCAGTTTGTAAATAAATTATACAAACTATAATACATGATTTATTTAGATTAGTTGCATTAATTTATTTTCATTGAACATATATTAATATTAATTTTAAATATTCCATTAATATTAATTTGTTTTAGCATTTTATGTATACACTGCAGTCTTATCTTTTAATAACATGATACCTGATTCTTGTCTGAATTAATGTTGATGAAAAATTTCACCATTCAAGAATTTTATGTGTCATGTCAGATTAATATTGAAAAGTAAATGAGCATCTTTTAAGTGTGTATGAGCTAGAAGGACATTCAGATTATGATTACTTTGATTTGTTGTTTCTCCATGATCGATCAACTTTTTGATGACCCACAAGGTACTGGTACCCACTCGAATTGAACTCTTAATTCAAGAAATTAAATTAATTAAATAAATACGCAACAATCTTGATTTAGAAATATATCGTAAACCTACAAATAAACCCACGAAATCAATATCAAAAGTTCAAAATTATTTTACAAGTACTCTTCTTGAACGATTTGTGCTCTATCAATCCTGATTAGGTTGCCAATAAAAAAAATAGTTGGATCATTTTTCATATTTCTCAATTCATGACTACATGAAGCCTGCATAAATTATCCAACGTTTCATGATACATCCTTGAGGTATTTCCTTAGCCTTTTCATATTTCATCACTTATGTCTACATGAAAATTCAACAGACTCCAACTTCATACAACAACAATACATTGTATCATGAGCAACATCCTTAACTACAAGATACCATACATTTTCTTTTTCAGCATGCTCTAGCCAATAACACATACGTCTATTACCTGGTATAATATCTTTGACCAAATAATAACCCTTATACAAAATTTCCTTACACAAAGTAACAAAACTATTTCTTGCATATACGTGTGTTGCCTGGGTTTTTAAAGTTGCTAATATGTCGTCATAATGTGGTTGTTCATCTGCTGTCTTGTAGTCTTGATGACCTTCCTCCTACCTTAGGTTTTTAATTCCTTATGATAATATGTAACAAAATGATACAACATAACCTTTTTGTCCAATAAAGTTTTTAATTGTTCTATACATTGACTTACAAGGTTGAGTAGTCCTCATTGCTGCACATATATATTTTTAGTAATTTTTAGTTAGTACAATAAATAAAATAGAATATAAAATGAATTCAACTATAATTAAATTATTTTTAAAATATATATAAATTTACCTGTATAAAAGTATCCCCACATATATGCTTCAGTCCAATTTTCTTTGGTCTTGTACAATTCTTTTACCCACCTTCTACCTTCAAATTTAAGTTTATGAACTAATTCAGTCCAAGCCTTTTCAAAATATGATGGTGTTCTACTTGTCAACGCCCCTAATAAATCCATATTGAAATTGTTTATTACCATTTGATTTGACATTCTTCATAACATGTCATAAACATAATCTATGTTTCGGGATAACTTTCCAGAAAAGTTATATTTAGTAGCTTTTTCACCTAGGTTTAGCTTGAACTTGAGCATGATTAGGAGCATTTAAGAATTAAAATTACTTGGTTATGCACATTTTCAATATAGGAGCATTATGGGTTACTAAGGGCTAAAATCAATTTTCATTGTTGAAAACTGTTACACTAATGCCGTAACATTGCAGGAAATGTTAATTGGATATTGTAGCGGTCGTCTAAGCTCCAGACGGCTGGGAGAACCTTCTGGATTGGGGCAGTTGGCTCGGGCAGCTGTCATTTGGTTGTATATAACTTGAAATGTGGACATTTTCTATTGGGAGAAAAAATTCCCATCCAAACTATAAAAGGGGAGTACTTGAGCACAAAAAAGTGTGATGTTCAAGAGCCTTTTCAAGTACCCAATTCTCCACGTTAAATCTTCAACTCATGGAAGCCTAAGTCCTCTGCCATGGATTGCTGCAGCACAAGGGAATCTTGCTATGTAGCTTCAGCGATCAACAGATCTTCATTCAAGGTTTTCTATTAAGAGAGGGAGTGATTGGAATGATTAAAACTTTGTTGGAGGATATTTCGAATTTTATATTTTGTGTTTACTTTGATACTCATTTTATGAGGTTAATTCTTTATGATTGTGGGTAGAAGTACTTATAATTAAATATATAGTATTTTTAATTAAATCTAGAAATAGTTTCATTCAATTTGCTATATACCTTTGTGAGCGTTGGTGTTGTTGAGTAGCACAGTGTATGCTGAAAAGCATGCAGCCAATTGATTAGTGTTGTTAATATCTTGAACCTTTAACATAAGAAGTTGTTAAAGTAGTTTAAGAAGTTTTAATCAATGTTGATCGCATAAATTGAGTATTGGATTTTTTCATGAGATTTGAAGTTCATAATATTGTATCCATTGATTTGATAGCTGACTACGTGCTTCCTGGAATGATGTAGCATGAATTGTGTTTTCCTTTATTGATTTAACATATATTCTTTAACATCTCGTATATTTGATAAATCATATTCCTACAAACTCTTATGATAACACTCTGCTTCCTGTGGGTTTAACATCTGTAGCATCAATTGCTACCACTTTATTACTCGAGCAATACGTATACTTGCGTTAAATGCTATAGCATCAAGTTTTTGGTGTCGTAATCAATTGTTGTAAAACCCACACATAGGTATCTTCTTTTTCATTTCCTACCAAATCACATCCAAATGGAATTGTGTTTCGATGAAGATTAATTCCAACCAAGACTACAAACAGTTTGTTTTATGCATTGCACTTGTAGGTAGTATCAAATGCAAGTACTTTCCAAATTCCTTATAATTAATACATGATACACCATCACACCAAAATAACTTCTCCATGTTTTCATGTTCATCTCTCGTATGACTCAAAAAAAAAAATGGATCAAGTTCTTCCTTTCCATAAAGATACGACATTATTTCTTCAACATCACCATCTTGCACTTCTTCTCGTTTGATCATATGTATGTAGTTGTACAAATTTTTTTGTATAAATCCAACATTCTCAAGAAAACCAGCTTCATTCATGAAATTTTGCATCATTCTATTTGAAGCAATTCCTGAGTTGTATAGTATTAATTTTGATTTTATCTGCCGCGGTAATTTTTCAAAAGGACCTACAATCAAATCTTCAGTAGGCATTACAAATTACAAATATATTAAAAAGGAATGGTAAAAAATAATACAAAAATATAACATAATTACACATTTATTTACCTAATATATGACATTTGTGTTAGCTTTATCATTTCATGACAATGATTGGTGGAATTTCTAAACTTTCTAGAATTGATATTGCTCGTTAAATTTGAATTTAATATACGCTTGACATCCAACTCTACTTATTGGTTTTCGTTCACATTTTCTATTAGGTAAGTTGCTCTACTTTTCCTTCCTAAATACCTCTTTTCGACAGACCAATTTCTTTGAAATTATGTGACCATCACTTCGACTTCTTATTGTTGAATTCGTTTGAACTCCAAAACCTTTAAATTTTGCATAAGTATCATCCATAATCGCTAATATGTTGCAATTTTAGATTAATGATAAAAATTAATATTAAATCGATATGAATGATCAATATTAATAAAAAAGTAAAACTTACGTATCAAAATTATTAATAAAATCAAAATTAATAATAAATTATCACAATTAATATTAAATTAAAATTAATACTAATAAAAATTAATTGTTAGTTCAAAATTTTAAAGATTCAACTTTATTATCATCGAGTTAAAATTAAATATCAAATGGTTAAGATTAGGAGTGTTCAACCCGACCCAGTCATTTTAATTATTTTTTTATTAAGCTAAGGTGATTACAAATTAGTATCTATTCTAAATACTCTCAACCATTTAACAAGGAACGCTCAATCAGCCTGTTGCAACGCTGGTTCTCGAACCTGTGACCTCTAGGAACAACAACGATTTCTTTAACCACTGAGGTTAGTTGATTCGTGCTAGTTTAAATTATATATATATATATGTGTGTGTGTGTGTGTGTTTAAATTATATTTTTATTTTAGGTTGTTAATATTTTTATCTTTAAAAAATTAAATTCTTAATTTTTTTCTAGGTTTGTATTATGTACTCTCAACTTAAAATTTTTAAGTTTTAATTTTCTTAAAAGTTTTTATTAATTTGTTAATATGAGATTCAATGAAAAAATCATAATCAATTTTAATATTTTTAATGTTTTCTTTTGGAAATAACTTTTATACATATATATCTTTTAAATCACTAATTTTGTGTACGGATTGTATATTATAAACTTTTAAATTTTATTTATTTCTTATATGATTGTTTTTTAGAAAAATATTAAATAAAAATAAAAAAAACTATATGAATCGGGTACTTGTGACCCGAAAATATGGGTACCCGTATTTTAAGGGTACCCGAACTTAATGGGCTGAGTAACGAGTCAAAAAATATACTACCTAAAGAACCAGGTACACGGTACTTCGGGTACTCGAAAATACGAGTACCCAGATTTAAACACCCCTAGTTAAAATTAATGGTAACAATTAATATCAAATGATATAAAATTAATACAAATAAAATATTATGAATAAAATAAAATATTAATATTATTGTTAATTAAGGGTAAATTTGAAATTAATTATCAAAATAATATAAAGTAAAATTATTAAAGATTTAAAACCTAGAAGTCTAGAATCTAAACAGGGGAAAGTGTGGTGTTTTGCATGCAATTTGACCTTTTAAATTAAAACAAAAGGATGGTTTAATGTAATTTAGCTATGCCTATTAAAACAGAAATATATGTTTGTCTAAAATATAAACAAGATAAACTATGGGAGGTTTTCATAAAATTTAACCATTCGAAATAAAACACAAATAAAGGAGTTATCATGTAATTTTACCATTAAAAAAACAAAACTAATACTATCGTTTAAATGTAGAAGACGATCAGAGATGTGATGGATTTACAAACAACGATTGGGAACGATGAGAACCGACGGTTGTGGTCGGTCTGGCTAGGACGGACAAAGATCGGGGATTGTTATCTGAAGATCAACGTGTGTTAAAAATAAAGGAAAATGAGCTGGCAACGATCGATGCAAGCATAAACTATTTTCCTTCAAGACAATCGACTATTGGGAGGCGACGAACTGGATAAGATTTGGTGACAAGTAAGACCTACTTTTTGTTTATTTAAGCCTCGATAGCATTGGATGTTATACCAGATGAATCTTTGTCGAAGCAAAGTGGTTGCCAACAGTGACTGATTGTGATGGTCAGTTAACTAGAGATAAATTTATATAACTTAAACATTTAGATTCTATACAAATTAGACTACTTAAATTAATTATTATTTTAATAAAATAAATAAATAAATTATAATTCTATTAAAAATAAAAATTAAATTTTAATAAAATATTATTTTTAAATAAATAAATATACTTTTTCATATTTACATAATAAAGAAAAAATTGCTTGTAGTGTGTATCGGTAAGTCGCTTTAGTGGTGTGTTACGATGTGCAACGTGCATTGTAGAAATTTTCAGCCTTGTATAAGATATAAACCGAAATATACATCACTCGAAGTAATGTATCACCTACTCTCATCAAATGTTCTTTTTTCATCACGAGGTAAGCAAATATTGATTTGATTTAAAAAATTATGTAACACCCTAAACCCGATTATGTCTAAAGTGCCACATTGGGCTACCGAGACAACCCCGATTTTTAAAACCTGTTCGTTTTCTTTTCAAACATGCTAAATGGTATCATAAATAACTATTATAAAAACATTTTATAAAAATGATCTCCAAGACACATAATTTAAAACAAAATAACATATCTTGAGGTTTAAAACTAAAATACATAAGTAAGGTTATATGAATACACATGGCCACTAAAGCTACAATACAATACTCTGAAAGAGATCCTGGAAGTCTTGCTACGATGGTGCTCCAAGAACTGCTCAAGCTACAAACCTGCCAATGAAAAACATCCGAAGGCTGAGCTTACAAATCCCATCAGTATAATCGCTAATCTATAGCAACATCAAGAGTTTCGTAAACGCAAGAATTCTAAAGACATGGAACTAAAAAGTAGGTACATGCATGATCTAGATAAAGAACTATCGACTTAAGGGTTTTATTATTCTATCACTAAGTAGGGATCTCACACTTCCCTTAATCCTCTACTAAGGGACTCGCCATGAGTACACCTTTAAAGGGTCTCTAACCCTAATGATTGTAACTACTATGCATTATCTAAATGAGACACTGATATTCCTGTGCATTATCTGAATAAAAACCTAATTGTACTATGCATTATTTGAATGCAAACCTAACTAGTATATGGTCTCACATAGCCATCAGACACTAGTTAACTGAGGGAATCTAGTGTCACATAGCATCGTACAATTTCCACTAAGTTATTGAATGAACTCCTGGTCTTCACATAGCCATCATGTAGATCATGGAGGGGGAACTCGATGTCACATAACATTGGTACAATTCCCGCTCAACTGAAGCATTGGGTCAATCTTTAAGATATTTGTTGTACTAGACTGATGCAACTATAAATGCATATCTACGGGCCCAAGGCCACATAAATCTGACATCGCTAACCCACTCCTTGAAAGTGTTCGGGCCTCGTACCCTAGTTAGCTTATAAAGTAACTTGCGTACTGACAATGCCCAACTAAGGCAACTAAGGTAACCTAGCTATACTCTAGCATAGATAGACTCACTAAAATGAGGTCATCCTCTCACTAGCTACTATCTCACTCGTTCTCTTATCAAGAACGTTATGCAAAGGCTTATTAGTCAGTTACTGTTGTTATTTATTAAGTTGCTCTATCCTGGTCGTTCATTACTTAAGGGTGTTTTAGTAACTTCTGTCTCTACAGAAGTCTCTATGCATTTCATGATTCTATGATGATTACAATGTTTGTTATTCATTGTTTGTAGTAGTAGCTAGCCTGATACCTGACTCAGGTTCAATAATGAGTAGTGACACTCTAATCACTCTTATCACGCTTCCCTTCAATCCCCTTGAATTAAAGGGACAACTTACTCATCTTCGATTTACTGATGTTCTTGAAGATCGCGCTTCTTGTTGTTACTAAATTTGACTTACTCATCGTATCGTTTGTTGGTACATCCCCTACAATGATCCTTCGTTCGCAATTACCCAATACATATTTGATCGAATATACTTTGAATTATTATACCTAATATGATTACTTTGGTCGTAACGCACCTCTAAACAACTTTTTTAACACTTGTTCTAGTATGTTACACATATTCGATCCTATTTATGATCATACTATGGGTCTAGGGCCTCCTAGGCAACATTTTAAGCTTATTTGGACATTTTGCGCAGGGGTTTCGAAACAACAGTGCAAATTATGCATTCTAGACAAGGGGTTTCAAAACCACTGTTGTATATTGCCTTGTTTCTCGTTCTCAAAACCTTTCCAAGGTCTCCAAATGATTATTTAAAACTTATAAATGTTACTTAGGGTCATCTAGTACCTTAAAAACACAATCTTTACAATAAGCATCATGTTTAAGAATCTCATAACAAAAACAAAGGATTAAAAATACACTACCATGATTTTAAAAACCCGAAATGAAACTCCTTGCTTAACCACACACCTTTTCTCTAAGACTTGGTTTTTTACTCCATCTCTAGCCAAACAAGAAACCTGAGAATCACTTAGTACAAGGAAGTTTATAGGAATGATTAAAGATGGATTTGAAGTCTAGAGAAGTGAAGAACAAGGATTTTACCTACCACTTTGATCTATGAAGTTTGAAGAAGAAGAGAAATGAAGAATATAAAGAGAAAACCTCTTCGGCTAACAAAACCCACGTCCAAAATGTGATAAAACCCCTAATATTAGCCTTGAAATTTAACAATAGGATAATTGCACTTTTAGTCCTTTATATTTTGTCTCGTACTTAAAAATCTCCTTCTTAAGATAAATTAGGCCCAATTGTAACCCAATTAAGCCCAAACATAGTCCAGTGACTTTAATTAATAAAATATTCGAGGTCTACATATGTAACATCCGCAATACTGGGTTAGTAACCAAATTGTAAAGTTTCAGAATTTGGTGACTAAAGTATAAGAATGAAATAGTTCAATGATTATTGAATATATATGATGAAGGTTATTTAGTAATTATTAAAAGAAGTTAAGGGTTAAATGGTCATTTGACCAGAAAGATTTTTTATCTTTCTTTTAAAGGTGATATAAACGTGGGAAATGAGAAACATCCAGAGTTCTCTTCTCCTTTCTTCTTCTTCATACGTGGGAGAGCCAAGCTAAAGGTGAGTTTTCTTGTGGATCAAATTCTTGATGAATTTAAGGTTGCTTATTGATCCTTAGATAATAACTAAGCTTAAGGAAAGCTTAGATTATCTTAAAATCATAAGATGAGGAGTATATGAAGAATTAAAGAAAGGAAGTAGAAAAGTGAAATCTTGAAGTAGAGTTCATTTCTTAAATTGGAAGTTAAATTTGACTTGTCAATGGTTAAATTAAGAGATTTGGAGTGATAGAATTGGATTTAGAACATATAGAAAATTTGGTATGATTCTTGAATCTCATAAGGAAGATAGGATTTTGAGGTTAAAGATGATTTACATGGATATAAGTTGGTTCAAGTAATGGTAGTTGAGTTTAATGTCATAAGAGGGCTTAAAATAGAAGAATTAAGGGAAGAGTTGATGATTTACGTGCTAAAATGTCAGTTCTGGGCAATGTGCATCGATGCACATTCATTGTGCACCGATGCATCGATGATAAATCCCAGAAATTGTTTAAGGTGCATCGATGCACATGCAGTGCATCGATGCATTAATTTAAAAAGAAAACAACGAATAGGATTTATGCATCGATGCATAAGGAGTGCATCGATGCATCCCCATTAAATACAAACATCGAATAGGATTTATGCATCGATGCATGGTGTAGTGCATCGATGCATACCTTCATTAAAAGATGAAATTGGCTTTTCTCTGAGCCTAAGGAGTGATAGTTTCGAATATATCAATCAGTATACTGATAAGTATTAATGTATTATTATGTAGATATAGAATGAAAGCTTGTTCCGGAACAAACTAAGGATTAGGATTGATTCAAAACAACGAGGCCCAGGTGAGTGCATCTTATTGTATAAGATTATATGGAAATTGGACTTGTGATAAGTCTATTCTTATAGTAATAGCTCATTAAGTCTTGATTATAAGTATGTTAACGATATGAAGTGTATGTATGTTTGATTATATGAATTGATATGTTTTGTTTTGTATGTGCTATGTGATTTATGTAAAAATTCGGTTAAGTGTTAATGAGAGAATATAAAATAAGTTATGAAATTATATGAATATAGAAGATAAGTCAAGAGATGAAGGGAAATGAAAATAGATGTTTATAAAGAGTCATAGGAGAACAAATATAAGTAATATGATAATGAAATATAAGGCTATGTGAATACATGGTTATGAGATAAAATATGTAAGAATAGGAAAAGATGATGAGAGTGAGTTCATGAGAAGTGATATGAACTAGGTAAACATGAGTTGGACAAGTACATAGTGGTATGATCCATTATGGGAATTAGTGTAATAGAGCTTTTGATTTAATGAGAGTTAAGGGAACTAAATAAGATTGAATTATAGAATGAAATGGGAATAGTATATCAATTAGGAAACTTGAATATAAAGGGACGATACGAATATACAAGATAAGTTATATGCTAAATATCTATGGAGCTATATGAAAAGATTATAATGAAATTATGAAATTGAATTAAGTAAATAGATTAAATTATTACCTAAATAAAAATACTATTAAATGATATATATTTAGAAATATGATATAAGCTATGTGAAAGTGTTCTAGGTGTTTCTATATGTTATATGAAGTATATGATCATATGTGAACAAGATATGATAAGTATGTTTACATGAATAAATGTGATTGGGTGAGAAATGATAGAAATTATATGAAAACATGTATATGTGAATTAGCTTTGTAATTAGGTAAATATATGAAATCATAACTATGAATTATGTGATGTGAAAGTAATCTATGTGATTATATGTTATATGAATACAAGAACATGAGATATGTGACAGGTGAATTATATGGAAATGATCTACGTGTAAGTGAACTATGTGACTATGTGATAATATGAAAAGAAGCTATGTGATACGTGATATGTGAAAGTGAATTACATGTTTATGTGAATATTTGAAATGAAATAAATGATAATGCCCATGTTATGTGTCATGAGAGCTAGGGGTATAGTTGGCATGCCAAGAGTCGAGGGTCTACGCGGTCCTTCGGGACATATGTATATTCTTTGGAACATTTATGAGGTCTTTGAGGCACATACTTGGTCCTTAGTATATGTATATGATTCTTAAGGAATGATATGTGGTTCTTATGGACATTATTATATGACACTACGGTGCAATTCTACGCGGTCCTTCGGGATATATATATATATTCTGTGGAACATGTGTGAAGTCTTGTAAGACACATACTTGATCCCTAGTATATGTATATGATTCTTAAGGAATGATATGTGGTCCTTATGGACATTATTATATCGCACTACGGTGCAATTCTACGCGGTCCTTGGGGATATATATATATTCTGTGGAACATGTGTGAAGTCTTGTAAGACACATACTTGATCCTTAGTATATGTATATGATTCTTAAGGAATGATATGTGGTCCTTATGAACATTATTATATGGCACTACGGTGTAATTCTACGTGCACTTCGGTGCAATGATACGAGCTGTGGTGACAGCATTAGTGCACAACCTCTATAGACTCACATATCGATAGTTCTCACAAGTGTACCATGGGCTAATCAAAGAGATAACATAAATACAATATATATAATGTATATGCTTTTGGTGAAATGATATATGAGTGATATGATATACAAAAATGATAAGTACAAGATCATGTGATAAATAATTTGATGATAATGATAGAGATAATGATAATAATATATATGATAATGCTAAGAAAATAGATGATGATATATGTACATGAGTGTATTTGTTATATAAAAAGGTGTTTGATTTTGTATGAAATTGTTATATGATTTTGTATGATAAGTTAGTATTAAATGTTCATGTGTTTTGTTATATGGAATGTTTTATGATTTCTATTATATGTTTTATTTGCCTCACTAAGTCATCGACTTAGCGTGTGATTGTTTCACACGTAGGTTCGAGAAGAATATAGAGAGCAATGTGGAGCAAGACAGGTTAGTTACTTTTACCGAAGATCAGATCAGAAAAGATGTTTTGAATTAGATGTATTATGTACATTGAAAATGGTTGGCATGTAAATAAATGTCTGAATTGTATATGCACTGAACGGTTTTGCAAAAACATTTAAGCTCTGAATAGTTCTGGAAATCTTTTGAATAAGCTACATGTATAAAAGTTTTAAATTACTCACTATTTTATACAAGTAAATGTTTTGAAAAAGTCAATGTGACACCTCGGACTCGAATCCAGATCGGGTACGGGTTGGGGGTATTACAACATACCTCTCGGATAAACTCAAAACTACTAGCCAAAAATTTGAGGTGTTACAACTCTCTCCTCCTTGAAAGAAATTTTATCCTCAAAATTTACTTGGTTCAAACAACGACCTATCCTTATGTCAAACACTTAGAAACCTCAAACCACTTAACTTATATCAACATGTTCTTCACTAAAGAAGTACATATAATATGATTGTAAGTCAATAACTCACAAAATGATCTATAACCCCTTTTCTTATAGGGTACTATTTGCGTTGAACCTTAAGCAACAACCTTTGAGAAGCACAAAATCGTCGAGTCTTACTCTGGTTGTCTTATCACTAAATACTTAAAATATTTCGCAAGGAGAATGCTACTCCACGACTCACTGCATAACCGGATAACCACTTTTACTCGCTAAACATAGGCAACTCATCATGCCACACATGGAGATCTTACAATAGTTGCCAACACGGTCTCGATACTGACTATTGAAAATGTGATGACATATCTCAACATTCTAACATTGATATCTATGTTTTAGCTGTGCAACTCCAATTCAATATTCATATATGCTACTATATTATTTCATATTTTCCTTACAACTCATATAGACACTACTTATTGGCTTGTGTATCTAAGATACTCACAACTGGAAATTGACTGTTTGCCTAGTGAAACTAGCAATATCCGACTCTCCTAGAGAGCACACCTTAGAAAACGAAGATATCTAGAAATTGTATTCTTATTTAAGGGTTCTGAGACTCTAGGTTTTATAGTCACTATCACTTATCATTATTAAGATATCCGATAATGACTACTGCTAGTCAAACGACACATAACACACTTGATCTCTTTTATTCTACAGTACTAAAATCCATGCATGTTGTTATGTGTTGTATATAGCTCGCACTCATAGACCAACATGAAGACATCTCTGATGAGGCCTAACTCAACTAGCTAAATACTTATTGTTCATGAAAGAAGACATTCTGGTGATGTCAGAGGGTTCACTGTACATCGAGACTCATAACTCACTAACATATCTATAGTACCCTCAGTACCTAGGGTGGAATTTTAGAACTACTACATCGGAATGTACACATGGGTAACTTACTCCTTGCGAGTACTTTGAGCATGTGCTCCCAGTTAGCAACTGAAATGCCTTGGATCAAGTTGAGATATATCCTGAGTTTTCTGAGAATAAGGTAATCATTATATTGGAATAAGGAACTTGGTATTCTTAAAACTCTATCTCTATCTATAAAACTAAACTTGGGATTTAAAAATCTCTGTGGGATAGTCACAGGAACCTCTACTGGAAAAGCAAAAACATCATTAAAGTCTTATATTTAGCTTTGACAACCCGCATAGAGATTTTTGTATGAAACATATAAGGGTGAAAGATTATGCGGCTTGATAATTTCTTAGAGTTGACCTTCGACTTAACAAGAAACAATCACCTATATTCTCATCTCTGGGCCCATAATTATGAGGTAAACCAATAAGTATGTTGACCACTACCCTTAAGTCAACTACCGTGTCTGACCCAAACCCCCAAATAATAACTAAGGTAAACTTCTCTATTCAACTAAGACTCACTGACTAAGTACTCACATACTCGCACTCGAATCCTCTATACGAATACTCTTCCTACCTAATTTACTTGACACCACAAAAGAATACATGCACTTACGTTTATTGAAGCAACATGAAAAACTAATGTAGCTAAAAATATATATGACATCTAATTTTTAATATCAACGTCTTAACTCTGTCTTTCTACGATTTAAAAAGCAGGATCACACACCGTCAAATTAGGAACATGTCGATTCACTCTTCTTCTCTCCTTCACGAGCATAGAACTAACATCTCTCTGAGTAGGCTCTCTTCCATGTCGATCAACTAAGATAACTTCCCTCGATCGAGTTGAAACATCGCCATCCAAATTAAGGTAATCACTTACCATATATGCCAAGGATCCACATCTATAGTACTTTCTATAAAGTTTATAGTACCTTTCTCGATGACTTTGTCCATAATGCTCGCACTCTGGATACCTCAAAGCTTTATCTAAACCTCTAGAGCTCACCACAAATGGTGAAGTTAGCGCTATCCTATGAGACTCTCCATCTGATCTCTGAATCGACTATAGTGACAAAGTTAATATCATTCTTTTCAGCTCACTTGAACCTCTGGTCCTCCCTGCCACTGACTAAGATAGATATACTAACACACAAGTCCTCATACTTGGGCTACCTGAATCGCCCATCAAACTCTTTCTCATAATCTACACCCTTTCCACAGCCTTATCCTATCATGTTAACTCTAAAAACACCCTAGGCGGGTCTACTGCTAACTGCTCATGGATATCGATATGAAGTCCCTCGAGATCTCTTGCACTGAAGGGCTTAGTCATAACTAACTTTGGAGTGTATTTTATCACTTGTAAATATGTGCGCGATGGCAAGCAAATCTATGCAAGTGTTTACAATCGATGCAAGTAATATAGTAGTAAGTGAGTTATCGTCTCCATAGGGATTGGTGGGAATTTTTATGTTTACTACAGCTATAACTAATTTCACTAATTAGTCCTAAGATTCTTGTCTAAAAAGCAAGGTAACAAAGGATATAAACAGATGGAAAAGTATTGTCGAGTTGAAAAATTTATGAATTGAAGTGAGTCGAAAAGTTTGGTCGAGGCAATAAAAATATCAAAGGTAAAAAAATAAAAGTGGTCAAGGCAATAAAAATAAATGCTCGAGTCTAATATATTCATAAAAATCTCACATAATCAGACTTCTAACAGAGCACTTGAGTTGGACTTGCTATGGTGACAAATTATTCTACGTATATGATGATTCATAATGTTATGTCTGTGTTGCTCGACAGGATTTACTAGAGTGTTTTAGGTATTTCTTACGATAATACTACTCGGCATGAACTACAACCCTTGGTTTGTCAAACTGCTATTGCAGCAATATCCCTCAGAGTAAATTGTAGCCTTTGGCCTATCTTGCTCAAGTATTTACCCTTTTTAGTCGAATGAAACCCTCTTCTTATCTCTAAGGATGATTAGAACCTCACCATCCCGGATTAGTTCCCTTGTTCATATAAATCTACCCCAACTCTCTCGATATTATGCATCTACTCCAAGAAAAATGGCAATCTCTTGAAAGCTCTTACAAAGACACTAAATGTTTAGTTGAGGCACCATGCAATCTCTCAAAAGGTCTTATAGTGTCAAGGAAAAATATTGAAACAATGAACAAAATAACAGTTAGCATAAAAAAACTGCATCAATCATTAACAATTGAATAAAGAATCATTCAAGCATCATTCGACATAAAATAAAATAGTTATGGTGTTGTAAATATCATAAAAATCATTCTTTAAGTACAACCTTTAAAATGGTATGGAAATTAAAAAACAAATGAAGGAAAACTCCTAAAATTAGAGTTCTTCTATGACATTCTGACCAACACCATGCCTGCTCCGGCGACCAGCCTCTCTCGAGGGCCTGACCACCGCTCCAATGAATCCTGACTATGGAGGGAACCAAGGACGGTCGAAAAGGGGATGATATGAAAGTAAAGTGTTGCAGCCGCCTACTCCAAACCTCGGGTATATTATATTCTCTTCTCTTTGATTTTTGTTATTAAGAGTTATAATAGGGTATTTATAGTGGGAATTTTTAAGGTTTAGTGCCCCTTAAAATTCCCTAAATACCCTTGATGTCATACCCATTTTATGAATGATATAGCAGCTGAAAGTGGTCTCAATTAACTAAATGAGGGAATGATTGCACATGAGGTTGAAGTTGGGCAAGTGACGTCAGCAGTTTCGTTGAGTTGCATCATACTTATAAGATATATCTCACCTAGGCAAGAAAATATGTTCCTCAATGTCGTCTTCTTATGTTCTACTAGTTTTACTAGCCCTAGTAGATTGATTTTTCTCAGTAAATGAATTATACCTTATTCATTTCCTGCATCAACACAACCATCAAACGACCTTCCTCCTCAGCAGCATCAGTTAAGCCAAATAAAGTTTGCCTCGAAAAAACTTATCCACCACATGCAAATATGTAATAAATCCAACTATATGCAACTAAAATTCTATGACAAATGGCTTTTAGACAAATAATAACCTAAGCAAAAAAGATGCAGAACATGGTCTTTTATGGAGTTATTACACCCCCCAAACTTAAGATATTGTTTGTCCTCAAGTAATGGATAATAAGCCGTAGAAAAATTAAGTGTAACAGCAAAGTAAAAATTAGGATAATCATGTGGTTTAAAATTTTAGCCCTCAGCAAAAAGTTTGGCCTTAACATGCAAAATTGTATGAGAAGTTAAGTATCTTTCCCTAGGTCAAGACTCTTTGTTAGTGTGTGTGCATGATTGTATCTAGTCTATGCTTTAACGTATTTAAAAAACTCCTAAGTAAGTTCTTCTGTTTTACCAAGGCATCAAATTATTCATTAAGCATAGTTTTACTCATATTTATTCAACATGTAACTTCAAACTTTGTTTTTTTTTATTTTTCTTCTCTTTGTTTTAGCATAAACACTTCTTCAAGGGGAGTCAACTCATCACACCTACCATCTCACACTCTAGGTGAAAGGGAGCATACCTTTCACCCTCAAGCTAGTCAGGTAGAGTCATCCCGTGACTTCTTTCATTCATTCATATGCTGAGACAACCATTTATTTAAGGAATTTTCCAGGTCATGCCATTGCATAGAGATTTGTCCCTCTACATTTATGCTAAGAGATTAATTTATAATTCATAATAATTCAAAACATTAAAGAGTTCAACTTAATCTTTTCAATCATTTAATGTTGCGACGCGCAAAAGTTCTTTCCTAAAACTTTTCTAAGCACCCTAAGAAGAGAAAACATACAATCGTGTTAAGAGGGTCACAAAGTATCAAGTCCTAGGGTCGACTCTATCCTTCAACAGGCATAAAAATATTTTGGCCTAGGCAATAAAAATTTGTTTTCATCATCGGACATCCTCAACTTATTCCTAACAACTATCCTAACATACTCGTGCCATGACAAAAAATATTTTAACCAATCATTATCAAATGCAACTAACTAAGTTTGAGACACAACACCTCCCCCAAACTTGAGGGGTGTATTATCCTTAATGCATGAAATCTAATACAAGGGAAATTACTCTAAAATGATGATGCAAATGCAAGTGAAATGTGGTACCTTATTGTGGTGGAGAAATTCAGCTGGACGTGCGGGTTCTGTGTTGCTTAAGAGGAGGGAGATGGTAGATTCTCTGTCTTCTGATGAAAGTGATAATGGAGAAGGAAAAGCAATACGGCTTGTTGAGTGCTTGAGGCGACGCCGAGTCTTGGTAGGACTGTCTGGTAGGAGCATCCCCTCAGTTGGGGAAGTCTCAGTAGGTACGTCTAAGGGTTGGCTAGCTTCAGGGTTGATAACTGGTTCAATGTTAAGTTTCGATGGATGTTCAAGGGCTGGATCGGGGCTGGGCTGCTCTTCAACTGGTTTAACAAAATCTATGGCTGTAGAAAAATCTTCAACTTCAAAACAATTGAGCGAGATTTCCTGAGTGTGCTCGGAAGAGGAAGAGGATGAGCTGATGTTCTCATTCGTCTCGTCTTATCCTTCTTCATAGATTGGAGAAACATGTGTGGAAAGAGGGGTGAAATCAACTGGAAATTGAACTGAACGTCTGGTGCCGAGGCAAAAATTGTATTGTCATCTATCAATGTTGATTTTCATAATAGTTCTTCAAGAAACGATAGTAGGTCTTCAATGGTAACTAGTAGCAGTTCTTTGAAGAACACGTTCAGTTGTGTATATCTGGCCTTGACATAATTGAAGAAGGTCTGCATGTGACCCTCCAAGTGTTCTAGCGACTCCCATATCTCTAGAGTGTTGGTGACCACAGACGTCATTCTCGTCGCGGCTACAGATTTAGCACCTTGTTCTAATCCTTCAGTTGGAGCATTATCATCAAAACTCATCATCTTTAGCACCCTCTTCTTGGTGATGCCCTCATTTGATTTGATAAACTCCTCCATGGGTTCCTCAGGGACCATTTTTTTTCCTGCATAAATTGATTATTAAATTAGGAAAAATTAAGTTACCTCTTGCCCACTTTGCATATTCGTGGACCTACTCGAAGATAATTTTGCCCATATTGATCGAGCTCCCATAAATAATGGAATACACCAACATCAATCGTCGTAGCATCATTATGGTGTTATGTGAGGTAGGCATCAACTTGCCCTTCAAGAAGTGGTTACCCTATTTTGTGACTGGTTTAAGGGCGCGCTAATCCACATGCTTTCGATTGGGGTGTTCCCTTCAAACTTTACCCAGCCAAAACACAAGTCGTCTAACACACCATCGTATGTCTCAGAATCTACCTCGGTAAGAAATTTCTTATGTTTATTTTTGACTTTGTTGATCTTAAAATATCGGTTGATGGCGGAGGGAGTGAAACAGATAAACTTCCCTCGCACATAGAAAGAGGGTTGAGATGAGTCTCCCAGATATGCATAAAACTCCCAGACCAGTGTCGGTGACACCGCCTTCGGATATTGGGCAAACTTTTCTCAGTTGTGGTTCCGGATAATGTTCATCACCTTTAACCTGAACCATTCCTCGTCAACTATAGGGAAGACAAAACCATCCTCAGGGTAGACTTGCCATTTTTTAGCACCTTAAATCCTATCTCAGCCTCAGCACTTTGGAAGCACTAGAAACGTGTAATTACGACTAACAAAGTAGAAGCACCAAGATTTAACTTAGAGCGAGCCATAGCTTCAAGATAACAGATTTTGTAGAGATAGCAAAGATTTTGGATGGAATCTATGGAGGGTTTTGGTGAAAGAGGGAGAAAACAAAAGATGAAGATGAAAAGTGAGTGAAAGAGAACAATGAGAGAGAGAGTAAGTAGGCGGTTTTGGAGAAAGTGGGTGGTTTCTTAGGGGTAAATAGGTAAAAAGAAAAACAAAAGGAGATATGTTCATTAATGCAAAATATTTTTTATAGAATAAAAAAGAATAAAGTATTGAAAGAAATAACTTTCCCTCTAAAAAATGCCACCAAATAATTTATTAGGGGTTACTTCCTTCCATGCATGAGATTCAACCCTAAGCTGCCACATGTCTCAATATCATCGATAGAGAAAAGATTAGGAAATAAAATTGAAATAAACAACTCGTACAGAAAAAATAAGGAAAAATTATTTATCTACATAGTGCATATTATGCTACCTGGGCAACAAAATTTGTTCAGGAAATAAAAGAAAACTCTTGGGCGTCATGGAGTAGCGATGTCACTTTATCTCACAGGATTGGTGCTCTGTTATACACCTTTAGCCTTTGACCATTCACCTTAATCCTATCATCCAATTTCGATATTTCAATTGCGTCGTGGCTATGCACTTGATGTACTATGAATAGTCCTGACCATCTAGACTTCAGCTTACCTGTAAACAACTAGAGTCTTGAATTATAGAGCAATGCTTTTTGTCCTGGAAAAATTACCTAGGCAAAATTTTTCTATCATGTCATCTTTTTGTCTTTTCTTTGTAAATGTGGTTGTTTTCATATACCTGAGGTCTAAATTCGTCCATCTCATTTAATTCCAACAATCTCCTTTCTCCAGCAAGCTATGTATCCATATTAGGTTTGTTGATGGCCCAGCATGCCTTGTGTTCTAGTTTCATAGGCAAATGACATTCCTTTTCATAGACAAACATGAATGGAGACATCCCGGGTGACGTTTTAAATACCGTGCAATATGCACACAGTGTCTCATCTAGCTTTGGCAACCAATCTTTCTGTTTACGGTTGACCACCTTCTTAAGGATCTGTTTGATCTCATAATTTGAAACCTCAACTTGGCCATTGGTTTGGGATGATATATTGTGGCATTTTTTTGGGGCACTCTATATCTTTTCAGCTCCTTGGTAATTAATGTGTTATCGAAGTGAGTGTCTTCATCACTGATAATTGTACATTGTGTTCCAAAATGCGTGAATATATTTTTATGCAATAACTTCAACACGATCTTGGAGTCATTGCAAGGTTTTCCATGACTTCCACCCATTTGGACACATAGTCCATAGCCAAGATGATGTACAGATCACTAAAAGATGCTAAGAATGGTCCTATAAAAACAACTCCCCATGTATCAAAGAGTTCGACTTCCAAAATATTTTGCCATGGCATCTTATTTCTCATCGATATATTCCCGATGCGTTGGCAATGATCACATGAATTATAGAAGTCGTGCGTAAACTTGAATAAGGTGGGCCAGTAGAAGCCATATTAGAGGACCTTTGTAGTAATCCTCATCCCACCAAAATGCCCTCCACACGGAGATGTATGGTAATGAAATAGGATCTCCTTATGTTCTTCTACGAGGACGCATTTTCGGATTATTTGGTCTTCACATTATTTGAATAAGAACGATTCGTCCCAGTAATAATGGCATAAGTCATGTCTGAACTTTTTCCCTGCCCTAGCTAGATAAATCTGAAGGCATAATACCACTAAAAAGAAAGTTAACTATATCAGCATACCATGGCACTGTCGTGACAAATAATATTTTCTCGTCAGGGAAATGCTTCTAAATTTCTTTCATGCCATGATAAATATTTTTGTTCTCTAGCCTAGATAAGTGATCTGCTACTTGGTTTTCAATACCCTTCCTATCTCTCACCTCTAAATCAAATTCTTGCAATAAGTGTATCCATCTAATAAGCCTAGGTTTGGCATGCTTTTTATTAACTAGTTACTTAATGGCAGAGTGATATGTATGTACAATGACATTAGTTCCTATAAGGTATGCCCTAAACTTATCAAAGGCGAATACCATAACAAATAATTCTTTTTTCAATAGTGGTATAATTAAGTTGTGCATCATTAAGGGTACGACTAGCATAGTAAATGACATAGAAGAATTTACATTTTCTTTGTCCTAGCACTACCCCTACTACGTAGTCACTGGCGTAGTACATCAGCTCTAAAGGGGTGTCCCAATTAGGTGGAACAAAAATTGGTGTCGAGGTAAGTTTTTTCTTCAGATCAGTGAATACATTGAAGAATTCATCATTGAATATGAATGGTTAGTTTTGTTGAAGCAATAAATACAAAGGTTCTGAAATCTTTGAAAAATCCTTGATGAAACGTCTATAGAATCTTCCATGTCGTAGAAAACTCATGATTCCCTTCACAGTAGTAGGTGGAGGAAGATTCTCATTTACTTCCACCTTGGCTTTATCAATCTCGATGTCTTTGCAAGAAATTTTGTGTCCCAACATAATTTCTTCTGTCACCATAAAGTAATATTTTTTCCAATTTAGCACAAGGTTGGGCTCCTCACATTGCTTTAGCACTTTAGATAAATTGACGAGGCATCGGTCAAAGTCATCACCCGAGATGGAAAAATCATCCATAAATATTTCCAACAAGTCCTCCACCATGTCTGAGAAAATGGCCACCATACATCTATGAAAAGTTGTCAGGGAGTTACATAGTCAGAACGACATTCTCTGAAAGGCATAGGTTCCATATGGTTAGGTAAAGGTGGTAATCTCCTAATATTCAGGTGTTATGGTTATTTGATTATACCTAAAATATCCGTCAAGGAAAGAGTAAAATGCTTTGTCTACTAACTGATCAAGCATCTGATCAATGAAAGGAATGAGGAGTGGTCTTTCTTTGTCACCTTGTTTCTTTATATAATCCATACAAATCCGCCAGCCTGTGACGATTCTTGTAGTAAAAGCTCATCATTTTCTTTCTTTAACACGGTCACGCCACCTTTCTTCAGCACACACTGAACCGGACTAACCCAAGAGCTATCAGATATGGGATAGATCACCCCAACATTAAGCCATTTTATGATTTCCTTCATCACCACTTTTTTTATTATAGGATTAAGTTTCCTTTCGGATTCCACATAATTGCTATGACAATCGTCTAGCTGGATCTTGTGCATGCACATTGTAGGGTTGATTCTCTTCAAATCTGCCATAGTACACCCGAGAGCTTTTTTTGTGATGTGAAAAAACATTCAACAAACTAACCTCTTGCTCGAGGATTAGAGTAGCAGAAAATATAACTGGTAAAGTATCATTACTCCCTAGATAAACGTATTTCAAATGTGATGGCAAAAGTTTAAGTTCTAAGGTAAGCGCATGTTGTAACGAATTTTTGGATGAATAAATTCATTGAAATCAAGGGGTACAAATCTCATACCTAGAAGTAAGCTAGATTATTTCGCCTCTAGTGAATAATCCTCATACTCTTCATTTGTTCTATCTTCAATAAATCCTACATTTGCTTCAGTCGGATAAAATTTTCATAGGTAAATATTTTTTCTACCTCATTCTGAAAAAATTCGCCTGGGCCAAAATTATTGTTTCTCTCTGGCAATAAATTTTCCTCCTTCATTGGGTTGACTTGTTAACCCCCTCGTCCTTTTTATTCTTCTCAAACAAGTCTTTGTGGTCAGCATGTTCAGCTTGACCTTCTGGTTCTTCTTGTGTAGTGCCTTGGCATGAAATTTCTCGCTTCTTTCCCCCAAACTTATCATCAAGATTAATTTGGGCATCAATTCTAACTGTAAATGCATTGCATTGCTCCTTTCCATGAGGCTTAGTGACCTCAGTATAATTAGGGAGACTTCCTGGTGGGCGAGAATGTATTTTCGTGGCAATTTGGCATACTTGAATATCTAACGCTCTCAATGATAAACTAAGTCTTTGTAATAGAGTTGTTTGGCTTGTAACAAAGCTTCTTGATTCTTTATTTTCGATGAGTGCTCGTGTATCAAGGTCTTTTTTGAAGCCATGAAATCTTTTGTCGAGACCATAAATTCCTGCAGTAAAGATTCAAGGGAGTTAGAATTTTACAAAGAAGCATTACCTTTATTGTTATTTTTCCAGGGCATCTATTGATCCTACAAACTTGAATGTTCAGAAACGTTTTGATGTGGCCTATTAAAATTGCATGCATAGTTGTTATTGTCGTTCCTTTGATTACCCCACGAAAAATTTGGATGTTGTCCCCATCCAGGATTGTATGTGTTAAAGTAAGGGTTGTTGTTACTTCTGTTAAAATTGCCCACAAAATTGATGGATTCCTAGTTTTTTGGGCATTCACTCTCATTATAGTTGTCGCAGTGAACAATGCATTCTAAGTTAGTTTCCTTGACTTCCTTAATGTCATTGGAATGCTATAAATTTTTAAGCATTTTAGTTATGGGAGAAAGTTGGGTAAAAACTGAATCCTTACCGTTAAGTTCATATGCCCCAGATAATTTCCTACCAGTTCCAAGCCTTCTGACGGGAATTGATAGTTGTTGTTGGATATCCGATCGAGGATGTCAAAGGCTTCCTCGGGTGATTTGTCAAGAAAAGTGCCATTCGCCGCAACATCCAACATCATGCTAGTAGGTGCATTAACACCATTATAGAACATGACGACTTGAGTCCAATAGTGGAATTCATGGTTGGTGTATTTACAAATGAAACTTTTATATATATCTCAGTACTCATACATAGATTCGTCGTCGCCTTGGCGAAAACTAGCAATGTCATTGTGGAGCTAGGTATGCATATTGGGCGGGTTATATCGATGAAGAAATTTTTTGCATAAGTCAGCCCAAGATTCCATTGAGTCAGATGGGACTCAACTCAACCAAGCTCTTGCTCGGTCACGTAAAGAGTAGGGGAATAATTTTAGTTTCAGCACATCCTCGTGCACTCCTTGTTGCCTAAATGAGTCATACACTTCAAGGAAAGCACGTACATGATGTCTAGCATCTTCATTAGGTAAGCCACCAAACTGAACGATATAATTGAGCATGTTAAAAATCACCGATTTGAGTTTGAAGTGAGCTTTCTGTATTTTTGGTGCCACGATTCCAGTGTTGAGATCATCGAGAATAGGATTTAAGTGATCTCGTATAGCTCGTGGTCTTGCAGCATTTTGGGGAATATTATTTGTCGCGACATCGGGATCTGCCTGATCTTCCATAGGGTTATTAGCTTGAACTACAGTCGATTCATATAGTCTCTAGTATGCTGAGCACGCCGTCTTTGTATGAATAACTGCTCGATCTTAGGGTTGAATGGTATTAATGGTTCGTCAGCAGATATTGTGGTCATGCAACGATAAAAACCTACAAAAGAAAATAAAAAAACAAATAAATAAAGAAAATGTGACAAGAAAATAAAAGTTGCTATGGCAAAAATTATCAAAACGCCAAAAACTTGATCGCTTGTATTTACATGCGTTATGGCAAGCAAATTTGTATAAGTGTACACAATCGATGCAAGTAATATAGTAGTAAGTGAGTTATCATCTCTACAGGGATTGGTGGGATTTTTTTATGATTGCTATAGCTAGAACTAAGTGTCACTAATTACTCCTAAGATACTTATCTAAAAAGCAAGCAGTAACAAAGGATATCAACATATGGAAAAGTATCATCGAGGCAGAAAATTTATGAATGGAAGTGAGCCGAAAAGCTTAGTAGAGGCAATAAAAATATGAAAAGGTAAACAAATAAAAGTGGTCAAGAAAATAAAAATAATTGTTCAAGTGTAATATATTAAGAAAAACCTCACACAATCAGACTTCTAACGGAGCACTTGAGTTGGACTTGCTACGGTGACAAATTATTCTACGTATATGATGATTCAGAATGTTATGCCTATGTTGCCGACAAGATTTACTAGAGTGTTTTAGATCTTTCTCTACGGCAATACTACTCGACGTGAACTACAACCCTTGGTTTGTCAAATTGTTGTTGTGGTAATATCCCTCAATGTAAAATATAGCCTTTGTCCTATCTTACTCAAGTATTTACCCATTTTAGTCAAACGAAAACCTCTCCTTATCTCTAAGTCATATTAGAACCTCAGCATCCCGAATTAGTTCCCTTTTTCACGTAGATCTACCCTAACTCTCTCGATATTAGGCATCTACTCCTAGAAAAATGGCAATCTATCGGAAGCACTTTCAAAGACTATGAATGTTTAGTTGAGGCACCAGGCAATCTCTCAAAAGCTCTTACAGTGTCAAGGCAAAATATTGAAACAATTAACAAAACAACATTTAGCATAAAAAACCGCATCAATCATTAACAATTAAATAAAGTAGCATTCAAGCATCATTCAACACCAAATAAAATAGTTATGGTGTAGTAAATATCATCCAAAAATCAATCTTTAAGTACAACTCTTAAAACGAAATGGAAATGAAAAAAAATAAAGAAAAACTCCCAAAATCATAGCTCTGCCGTGATATTCTGACCACCACCATGCTTGATCCGGTGACCAACCTCTCTTGAGGGCCTGGCCGCTACTCCAATGAAGCCTGGCTATGGAGGGCACCAAGGATGATTGAGTGGGGGACAGTGTGAAAATGAAGTGCTACAGCTGCCTACTCCAAGCCTCGGGTATATTCTCTTTTCTTCAATTCTCTTTATGAAGAGTTATAATAGGGTATTTATAGTGGGAATTTCTAGGGTTTAGTGCCCTTTGAAATTCTACCCTTGATGTCATACCCATTTTATGAATGATATAGTAGCTGGTAGTGGTCTCAATTAACTTAATGAGGGCATGATTGCACGTGAGGTTGAAGTTGGGCAAGTGACGTCAGTAATTTCGTTAAGTTGTGTCAGACTTGCAAGATATATCTTTCCTAGACAAGAAAATTTGTTCCTCAATGTCGTCTTCTTATGTTCCATTAGCCATAACAGATTGATTTGTCTCGGCAAATGAATTCTTCCTTAGTCATTTCCTGCATCAACACAACCAGTAAACAACCTTCCTCCTCAATAGCATCAGTTAAGCCAAATAAAGTTTGCCTCGACAAAACTTATCCACCACATGCAAATATGTCCTAAATACAACTATATGCAACTAAAATTCTATGAGAAATGACTTTTAGACAAACAATAACCTAAGTAAAAAAAATGCATAACACAGTCTTTTACGGAGTTATTAGTAGAGACTTAACTAGAGAAATTCTCTCTCGTACTCATACACTGAGCGATCTCCCTGAACTAACTGAGAAAACTGTAGCCTTAAACCATCTATGTGAGCCTCACCGATATATTTTCCTCTAAACTCATATAGGAACTAATCCCACGTAGGCAGCTCTAGCTTAGAGCCATCTCTAAGTCTCCCACCAATCGATAGCATTACCCTTGATCAAAACAATGACACACTCTAACTTACCCTCTAGGTTAAGGTGAAGCTACCTCGAAATCCTCATGGTCTTTCTCAACCACTAATAAGCCAAAATCAGATCGTCATCATTTGAGTCATAGAAGTCGACTGGGACTCTTTTGCACTAATGTACTTTGGATGGCGATTGAATAGTTGTACTCTAGAAATGGCGTCCATTTCTCCTAAGAGTAGAAGTCAAACCTTTGAATAAAGTAGCCTTTGTAACTTCTGCGCCTAATGAGACCCCATGGTCCCCTACCCTAAGCAAGACACCTCCCTAACATTATCAAGATGATAGGCTCGGCTCTCATCATATCTCTAAGATCATGCTTGGAACTATTGACCATCACAAAATTCTACAACACAGATTAAGAAATGAAGCACCATCAGGATTCCAAACATATACAAGTACGTTCAGTACCTAGGGGTATATATTCACTGATACCTTACTAAAACTAACAACTGGGTCCTAGGACCAACTCAACTGACACTCTGATACCACTAAATGTAACATCCTAAACCGATTGGGTCTAAAGTGCCACATTAGGCTATTAAGGGAACCACCGATTTTCAAAACATGTTCGTTTTCTTTTCAAACATGTTGAGTGATATCATAAATAAAAATAAATAATTGTTATAAAAACATTTTATAAAAAGGAGCTCCATGACACTTAATTTAAAACAAAATAATATATCTTGAGGTTTACAACTCAAATACATAAATAAGGTTCTTTGAATACACATGGCCACCAAGGCTACAATACAGTATTCTGAAGGAGATGCTGGAAGTTCTGCTATGACGATGCTCGACTAACTGCTCAAGCTATAAACCTACCAACGTAAAACATTTGAAGGCTAAGCTTACAAAGCCCATCATATAATTGTCAATCTAGAGCAACATTAAGAGTTCCATAAACAAAAGCATGCTAAAGACATGGAACTAAGCAGTAGGTACATGCATGATCTAGATCAAGTGCTATGACTTAATGGTTTTACTGTTCTATCGCTAAGTAGGGATCTCATGCTTTCCTTAATCCTCTACTAATGGCCTCGTCGTTAGTACACCTCTAAAGGATCTCTAACTCTAATGATTGTAACTGCTATGCATTATCTAAATGTGACACTAATATTTCCTCATATTATCTAAATACAAACCTAATTGTACTGTGCATTATATAAATACAAACCTGGCTAGCATCAGGTCTCACATAACCATCAGGCACTAGTTAACTGAGGGAATCCAGTGTCACATATCATCGGTACAATTCCCACTAAGATGCTGAATGATCTCCTGGTCTTCACATAGTCGTCTGGTATATCATGGAGGGGGGACTCTATGTCACATAGCATGGGTACAATTCCTGCTCAACTAAAGCATTGGCTAGGTCTCATAAAGCCTTCAAGCCAATCTTTAAGATATTTGTTGTACTGGACTGATGTAACTATATATACATGTCTAAGGGCCCAAGGCCATAAAACTCTGACATCACTAACCCAATCCTCGCGAGTGTTCGGGCCTCTCGCCCTTCTTAGCCTCTAAAGTGCCTCACTCACTGACAATGCCCCACTAGGGAAAATAAGGTAACATGGATATACTCTAGCATAGTTGGACTCACTAAATTGATGTCATCCACTCACTAGCTACTATCTCGCTCGTTCTCTTATCTATAACCTTATGTGAAGGCTTATTGGTCTGTTACTGTTATTATTTATTAAGTTGCTCTATCATGATCGTTCGTTACTTAAGGGCGTTTTAGTCACTTCTGTCTCTAGAGAAGTCTCTATGTGTTTTGTGATTCTACGATGATTACATTGATTTTTATTCATTATCTGTAGCACTATCTAGCTTGATACCTGACTCAAGTTCAATACTGAGTAGTGGCACTCTAATTGCTCTTATCACACTTCCCTTTAATACCCCTTGAATTGAAAACACGTCTTACATGTCCTTGGTTCACTATAATTCACGAAGATCGTAATTCATGTTGTTACTGAATCTGACTTAATCATCATATCACTTGTTTGTACATCCCTTATAACGATCTTACGTTCGCGATTACTCGATTCACATTCAATTGGACATACTTGGAATTATTACACCTAATATGATTACTTTGGTCGTAACCCTTCTCTAAACACATTCCTTAACATGTATTTTAGTGTTTTGCATATATTTGATCCCATTTATGATCATACTATGTGTCCAGGGCCTCACAGGCAACATTTTAGGCCTATTTGGACCTTTAGTGCAAATTCTGCATTAAGAACAAGGGGTTTCGAAACTTGCTTGGGGTTTCTGAAACCATTGCTATAGATTACCCTGTTTCTCATGAGAAAGCACTCCAAATCACTCTAAAAACCTTCCCAATGTCCCTAAATGTTTATTTAAAACTTATAGAAGTTACTTAGGGTCATCTAACACCCTAAAAACACAATCTTTACAACAAAAACTTGGTGAAATAAAGGAATCAAGTAAAACCCCCAAACGTTCTCAATTACCCAAATCCCCAACAAGAATCATGTTTAGGAATCTCGTAACATAAACAAAGGATTAGAAATACACTACCTTGATTTTGTAAATTCGAAATGAAGCTCCTTGCTTAGCCACACACCTTTTCTCTAAGAATTTGTTGATTTTTCACTCTTTCTCAAGCCAAACAAGAAACCCAAGAATCCCTTAGCACAAGGAAGTTTATAAGAAGGAATAATGATGGATTTGAAGTCTAAAGAAGTGAAGAACAAGGATCTTACCTCCCACTTTGATCCATAGATCTTGAAGAAGAAGAGAAATGAAGAAGACGAAGAGGAAAACCCAATTCTGCCAACAAAACCCACGTCCAAAATGTGACAAAACCCCTAATATCAGCTTTGAAATTTAGCAATGGGATAGTTACACTTTTAGTCCTTCATATTTTCTCTCGTAACTAAAAATCCCCTTCTTAAGATCAATTAGGCTCTATTGCAACCCAATTAACCCCAAACATGGTTCAATGACTTTAATTATAAAATCTACAAGGTCCACGTACCTCTCGGGTAAACCCAAACCTACTAGACCAGAATTTGGGGTATTACAAATTAAATCTTTTATTCAACTTGACTTATACTTTTATAAACTTGACTACTCAAAAAATTTTAAATTGGACTTGAGTCGTACATTATAACTCAAATAATTCAAACTTTTTGGTAACTAAGGGATTGATTTTCAAGTTTGATTTGTGTCCCTCAAGTTTTCACAATATATGTTTATCACATATGAAGAAAATATATATGTATATTGTCTATGGTTATAGAAAATCATTTACCGTAGCATTAAAAATATGTGCAGTTAAATTTAAACAAAAATATGAACAACTTGACTTGACTCGACTCGATTTTTATAAATTCTACTTGGTTCAAAAAATTCAAATAAAATGTTAGTTATAAAATAGGACTCGGCAACTTGGATAACTTAAAAAAATGTTACTCGACTCAACTTAATCGAATACTCACCCCTATACCTAACTCTACCAATTATCTTTTGAGGAGTAACATAGCTGCTTTAGAATTTGATATATTTAAATAAATTGTGATTATCTTATCTTATTTTTGAACTAATAGTTTAAATTAACTATCTTATTTTAATAAGGGTTTCTATTGAATAACTCGTAGTATCAATTCATGAACTTCCCACCACTTTAATAGTTGGTTCGTCAGCAAGTTTGGTTTATGATTTTATACCTATTGATGTGTGTATGGCCTTATCTGACAGAGAAAAGTGATGCTGAACTCTTTATGCCTACATTCTTATTCCTCCCCATCCAAAACCTGAAAGGCGAAAAAATTAATGGTGTGTATCTTTATAATGCTTGGAAAGTCATAGATGCATGGATACTCATCCACACGCATGAATATTTATGTGACTATGCAGGGATGAATCTAGGAGTGTAGGAGGATGCGGTTGCACTTCCTAAAAATTTAAAATTCTCTTATATTTTAAGTATTTTTCTGTGTAATTTTTATTGATTATCTAATTTCTCATCATCTGAAATTTTATAATTTATCACCCCTAAATTTCTAATATAAATTCTTAACTTTGCATCCACTGACTCTGTTGGTACGGATATACATGAACATATTAACCCATGTATGCATGAATGCTCTTCTACCTTGTAAATCAAATTCTTCACCATATTATTTGTACTAAGATAGCAAGAAGATGGAGAATCTGTCACGTTCTTGATGTAATTGCGTCATGTGATCGATCATTCGCCATCCACAGGCTTACTAGCACATGTTATGACACTAATACAAAGAGCTGCAGTAGCTGTATGCTATAGAAGAATATGAAGTGAGGTGAGCTTATTTGTGTGCACCCGTGTGAGAAGAATCATACAAGTTGATGGAGCAATAGAATGAATTACAGCCACCGAAAGCCATCACATTCGCAATACTTCATTTGTTCTCAAAAGTGTTGATTATATAAGATGGTTATCGGCTTTACAGTATTAGCATGGAACATTTGTTTTCCAACTTGTTGAAACCATGGAAACACAGTAAACCCATCTCATAAAGTAACTTTATTTGTATTAGCATCTAGGTAAAGGCACATTTTCTTTTAAAATGTTCTTCAAACTAAGGAGTCTACTATCTGTAGTCCCTATAAATACTCCAGCATGGGACTTGAGGTCCAGCAACCTTTAAGCTTTGAACCCTTTTCTCCCTTTTCCCACTTCACCTTCTCAAAGTCCAAAACTCTCGCATCATTGGATCGGATACCGTTCGGATTGGATCCAATAGTCTTTAAACTTTAACTGAAACCAATAACAGGTAGTTAAATCAGTTTGTTGTCCCGATCGACATTGTCAATCCGGGTGTTAACATGGACAAGGTGACGAGATTGGCTTCAGAGAAAGGAGTACTGCTATTCAGCAAGAGCTCATGTTGCCTGTGTTATGCAGTCACAATTTTATTTCAAGAGCTTGGGGTGACCCCAATGATTCACGAGATCGATCAAGACCCTGAAGGCGGGGAGACGGAGAAAGCACTTATGAGGTTGGGGTGTAACGTGCCGGTTCCGGCCATCTTCATCGGTGGAAGGCTCGTAGGCTCGATGAATGAGTCATGTCCCTGCATCTTAGTGGAGAGCTGATACCTTTGCTGAAGCCTTATCAGACTGTTAAATTAAGCACTTAACAATCAATAAAATTGGCTCAAATCAGCACTTATGAGCTATGGATTAGCTCTCCAGCAATAGCATGTAACGTATTCCTATTTCTTTAAGGAATTTAACGATAATATACTTTTCTTGCTTTGAGCTTTGCTTTCAATAGAATCCAAATTATTTCACTACGTATATAAACACGAAGAAGAACACGAATACGAACAAACATAAAATAGTTTATTTTCGGAGGGACCTAACAAGAGTTGATGTACTCGACTTGAAAACCCCTATCAAATTCGAAATGAGTACCGGATACAAGCGAATATTCAACATAAGTATAGTACTCCTATATTTGAAGGATTGCTTTTATATATATATATATGTCAGTGGCTCGTACTAAATACGAATACTTTTAGAAAAATGATGAATACGAATAACACGTTCTGCGTGAAAAATAAAAGTTTTTAAAACAACTCCGAGCTTTATGTCGTCTGATACCATTGGTTCTTACTTTATCTTAGGGTATTACATTCCATGGAATATTGGTTTTACAATGGCCATAAATATTGTTTTTTTATTATTGCAATATTCTTAGCTGTTTTCAGTAAATTCCTCCATTGTTAATGTTGGGAGCATTATGTACTTGTGTATATTGGACACATATCCGAATAAAAAATGAAAATAATATTTTTTTGGTAAACTACATAAATGACCACCCAACTAAGGGCTTAGTCTCGAAATGACCACCATTTTCAAATTTGCATCAAATGGCCACTAAACTATTCAAATGGTTTAAATATAGTGATATGATCTCGATTATGAGTTTCGAATCATATATATGATTGCCCGATCGTTATTCTAATAAGAAATTGAATTGCTTGCTTTGAACGGAAGATGATGGAAGTTGTAGTTTGGATGTAATGAAAGTATGGCAAAGGTATGGGTTGGTAATGGCGTGGAATATGAAAGATGGATTGAAAAGAAAACGGATTGTAACCCTCTAACTATATGGAGTTAGGAACCAACAATATAAATAGATGGAATCGAAGTGGAAGTAGATGGAACGTGACCCACTAGCTATAGATGAGCTAGGAACCAACGATATAACAAGAGGAAATGGATGAAGACAACAAGACTATCTTGAAGCCAATAAAGTTCTACAAGAGAACAAGAATGAAAGCAACCTCTAAAAGATGTTTTTATATATTCAAATGTGTGTCTACAAATGATCCCAAAGGTGCCTATTTATAGTATTTCTAAACAGCATATGAAAAGACTCAAAAGATGAAAACATTCTCGTCAATTTAGCAATAAAATGCACTTGAATGCTTTGTTTTCTTATCTTCAAGGTTGGCTGAATATTCTAGATCATTTTGGGGATGAATCTAGACAATTTGAAGCTGAATTTGGCCTTAATTTCGTTCAAGGGGTGGAAGACTCTTGATATTCCATGCTGAAAATTGTCTTAACAATTGAATTAAATCACCCTTTATTGCATACTCCCTTGAAGAATATGAACAGCCCTTGAATTTATATGATAACAATCAGCTTTGAATGCCTTGAATGAGTAAATTAAGAGTCCTTCAATGGCTTGTCACTTGGTTGAAGTTGAAAAGACTCTCCCTCTGCTCAAACTCATCCAAATCATCCATGCATAAAATTCCTGTAACAAAATTCCAGCCTGCACTGTCTTCAATAAATCAATCATATCTCAAGCTCCCGATATCGGATTAAGGTGATTCAAAAGGCGATGGAAAGCTATGGGATATAGGAATAATGTCCAATTGATTTCTAGAACCAAACACATCTGTATCGCATCCAGAATTGGAAGACATTCTAATTGACATTCTTGCATATGATGAAACCGTTCAACTTCTCTCATGCACCTAGACACAAAGGTGAACTTTATTCAATATTTAATTGAAAACATGCATGAAACAATTAAGAGTTAATTTAATAAATGAACTAGTTTGATGAATGAACTAGTTTAATTAATTAACTACTTCCCTAAATGAATTAGATGATTTAAATGCAATGCATGCTTGAATGAACAACACAGTTATTAAATGCAATGAATGTTATGCAAACTTCAAATTCTCATGCAAATTCATGCATAAGCAACGTAAAGTGGTCCCCCTTATTATTACTCCTTCATCACATTCCAAAGATGATGTAAACATTCTCTCCATGGCTGATTGAAACTCCTTAGCCCTTGCTCGTAGATGGTGCTACTTGGGTACTTCTCCGGGTCTTTGCTATTGGCGGTCATATCAGTCCCTCCCTCTTTAAGTCAATTTGTCCCCAAATCATCACCTATATCATAATGAGACAAGTCAGCAACATTGAAGGTTGCACTGACATTAAATTCACATGGAAGATCTAATTGATAGGCGTTGTCATTGCTCTTGTTGACTATTTGGAATGGACCATCTCCCCGATGCATTAATTTGGACTTTCATTGAGTCGGAAGCCTTTTTTCATCATGTGTAGCCACACCCAATCCCCTAGCTCAAAAGTAATTCGCATATGACCCTTATTTGCTTGCTTCTCGTATTGCTTAGTGTGTTTTTCAATGTTCTCCCTCACTTGTTGATGAAGCTTCTTAACAAACTCATCTTTGTTAAGTCCATCTTTATTCACAATTTGATCAGCGGGTAATGATAACAAGTCTATCGGTGTTAATGGATTGAACCTATACACCACTTTGAAAGGCGTATGCCCCGTAGTAGAATGGATTGAACGGTTGTATGCAAACTCCACATGTGGTAAACTTTTCTCCCATGTTCTCAAATTCTTCCGAATGATGGATCGAAGTAACATGGAAAGTACTCGATTCACAACTTCAGTTTGACCATCCGTTTGAGGGTGGCAAGTGCGAAGAATAGTATGTTAGTACCAATATTACTCCATAGGGCTCTCCAAAAGTGGCTTAAGAACTTCACATCCCGATCAGACACAATAGTTATGGGTATTCCGTGTAGCCTTAAAATTTCCTTGAAAAACAAAGTAGCAATATCTGAGGCATCATTAGTTTTTCACATGGAATGAAATGAGCCATTTTGGAAAATCTATCAACAACTACAAAGATGAGTCGTTGTTGTTCTTTGTGCGTGGAAGCCCTAGCACAAAATCCATTGAAATATTCATCCATGGTGTTTCCGATATGGGTAGTGGTGTGTAAAGTCCATGTGGCATGACTTTAGATTTGACCTTCCTGCAAGTAATGCAACGCTCACATAACCTTTCCACATCTCGTTTCATTTTGGGCTAATATAGGTGTTCTTGAAGTATAGCCAAAGTCTTTGTTATCCCAAAATGTCCTATTAAACCTCCTCAATGGGTTTCCTTAGTGAGCAATTCTAGCATAAAACCTTGAGGGACACATAGTCTCCCTTCCTTGAATAGAAAACCATCATGCTTAAAGTATTTATCAATCGTCCCTTTCTCACAAGCTTTGTAAATTTCTCCAAAATCAAAGTCAGAAACATATAACTCTTTAATAAAAGTAAAACTCAACAACTTAGATTCCAAAGTGTTTAAAAGAACATACCTTCGTGACAATGCATCGGCAACTATATTCTCCTTACCTTTTTTTGTACTTGATAACATATGGAAAAGTTTCAAGAAACTTTACCCATTTGGCATGCCTATTTTTGAGTTTATGTTACCCCCAAATATGTTTCAACGCCTCATGATCGGTGTGAATGATGAACTCCTTAGGCCAAAGGTAGTGCTGCCATGTTTCTATTGTCCTCACAAGAGCATACATCTCCTTGTCATAGGTAGGATAGTTAAGCATAGCTCCACTTAATTTCTCACTAAAATAGGCTATAGGACGTCCACCTTGAGATAAGATTGCTCTAATTACTACACCTGATGCATCACATTCAATTTCAAAACTTAAATTAAAATTAGGTAGAGCAAGTAAAGGGGCGTGAATTAAACAATCTTTAATGCTATTAAAGGAATTCTCTTGATCTTCCCCCCGAAAGTATTTAGAATTCTTCTTAATAACACTTGTTAGTGGGGGTGTTTATGGTGCTGAAGTTTGGGATGAATCTCCGATAAAGACTTGCAAGTCCATGGAAGCTCCTAACATGATAAATGCTTGCTGGTCGTGGCCACTCTTCAATGGCTTTAACCTTTACTTTGTCAACCTCCAAACCTTTAGAACTCACAACAAAACCTAGGAAAACAACCCTGTCACTACAAAACATACATTTTTGTAAATTAGCAAACAGTTTTTCCTTCCTCAAAATAAGTAAAACTGACCTCAAATGTTGAACATGTTCTTCCATGGTTTTACTATATATTAGAATGTCATCAAAATAATCCACTCAAAACTTACCCCAAGAATGGCCTAAGAACATTGTTCATTAACCTCATAAATGTGTTTGGTGCATTAGTTAAGCCAAAAGGCATAACCAATCACTCATAAAGACCTTTCTTCATTTTGAATGTTGTTTTCCACTCATCACCTTCCTATATTCGTATTTGGTGGTAACCACTCTTAAGATTAATCTTGGAAAAGAGGTTAGAACTGCTAAGCTCATCTAACATGGCATCTAAGCGAGGAATAGAGTGACGATACTTTATCGTAATTTTGTTTACCACTCGAAAATCCACACACATGCGCCAAGTTTCATCCTTCTTTGGCAAAAGTAAGACAGGCACGGCACATGGGCTAAGGCTTTCCCTCACGTAGCCTTTTTCCATCAACTCAGATAATTGCTTTTACAATTCCTTAGTTTCTACGGGGTTGCTTCGGTAAACTGGTCAGTTTGGAATAACGACTCCAGGAAAAAAAGTCTATTTGATGTTCTATGCCATGAATAGGTGGCAACCCACTTGGTATCTCTTCCAGAAATAGGTCATCAAACTCCTGCAATAAAGACATAACAAAAGTAGGCAAAGTTTGATCAAGGTAGTTAGTGTTCAAAAATATTTCCTTGTATATGAGCACAAGTACTTCCTTTGTCATCATTAAACACTTTTTTAACTCTCACTCTTTAGAAATAATGATGATTTTCCTTCCCTCATTTTGATCACACTCTTTTTCTTTTACCTCCATTTTGGTTTCTCTCTATCTCTTTGGCTCTTTCAAATTTTCCTCTCAATTGAATTTGGTCTTCATGCATTTGTTTTTGTGAAAGTGAGCTAAAGTGATCTTTCTTGCCCCATGGTGAATGTATACCGGTTGGTATAACCGTCTTGGATCACTCGCCTATCAAATTGCCAAGGCCTTCCAAGTAATAAATGGATTGTGTGCATTGGAACAACATCACATAACACCTCGTCTTTGTAGTTACCAATGGAGAAAGCAATTTGAACTTGCTTGGTCACTTTGAGTTCTCCTCCATCATTGAGCCATTGCAGTTTATAAGGTTGTGGATGCTTTGTTGTTGCCAAGCCTAGTGTATCTACCATTAAGGTACTAGTAATATTAGTGCAACTACCTCCATCAATAATAACAAAGCATATCTTTCCTCCCACGTGGCAGCGAGTATGGAAGATATTTTCACGTTGTTTATCTCCTCCATTGGATTGAACGTTTAGGCTCCTTTTGACAACAAGAACCTATCATTCCACGGCATGCTTTAATTCTTCTTCATTAATGGTAGCATCTTCATTCTTATCCTCTTCTTGTTCTGATTCAACTTCTCCATCATCTCGAAAAAAGCATGTTGTTGCGATTTGGACATTAGCTTGCAATATGTCCATGCCCCAAAAACTTAAAACAATGTATGCCACGGGAATGATTTGGAGTGGTGGCAGTCTTACCCTTACTGGTTTCGGCAATGGGCTTACTTCCTTTGGGTGGTCCTCATATTTCATAGGATGGCAATGGAGGAATCTTCTTGTATTAACATTGCCCCCATTTTGAAGTTTCACTCCCATAAGATCGTGTGGCACCCTTTCTTTTTAGTTGTTTTCCCACCTTTATAGCCATATGCACCATGTCTTCCATCTTTACATAATGTTTCAACTCAACCACGTTTGCAATGTCCGGATTAAGTCTCACTAGGAATCTTGCCATTGTGGCTTCTCTATCCTCATCGATGTTGGCTCGAATCATGGCCACCTCCATCTCTTTGTGATAATCTTCAATACTTCGGTTCCTTGTGAAAGGTTTTGAAGACGTTGAATAACTCCCGATAGTAGCGGGTTGGAATAAATCGCTTTCGTATCACTGCTTTCATTTCATCCCATGTAGTGATAGGGTGTTCTCAATTGCGTCTCCTACTTGATGTCAATTGATCCCACCATATTAGTGCATAATCCATAAACTCAAGGGAAATGAGTTTTACCTTCTTGAGTTCGGAATAATCATGGAACCCGAAGATGTGCTCTACCTTCTTTTCCCATGCTAGGTAAGCCTCGGGATCCGTCTTGCCTTGGAATGGTGAAATGGAAATCTTGATATTAACAAGATTATCATCCATTAATGGACGAAACCTTTGGGGCTTTAAACCTCTATTTCTCATTCTTTGTTGTGATGCATGATCTTCTTCTGGTCTTTCCACTTCTTCATTTCCTCCTTGATTGGCATCTTCTTACTCTCGGAATCATTGAGTATGCTCCTCTTCAATATGGTCCATACGTTCATGGAGAGGTTCCAACTCTTCCCTCAAAATCCTGTAACTTGAGAATTGTTTCCCGAATAATGAGACATAATTAGTAATAAAAAATAACCTCACAAATAAAAGAAAAAAAAACCTCACCAAACACTCCAAGAAAAGTCACTCCCACTCGTGTTTCACTCGGGATGACTTTTACCCTTGATTATCACTCTTGTCTTTTACAACTCGTGCTTTGATTTCAAGTCCTTTTGGGAACTTCCTCAAGGCTTACAAGGTCTAGTAGACTATGGTTGAAATAGTTGTGGCTTGGTAGTAAGAATAGTGAAAATAAATTGGCTACAAGGAAAAGAGATGGTAAGTAAAGGTAACAAAATTGAATAATGGAATATAAAGATGAAGTGAATATTTTTTCTTTAAAGATGAAAATAATTACTCCTTCCCTCTTTAAATTTTTTTCTTTCTTTTAATTTTTTTTTTTGAATTTTTTTTTTGATTTTTTTACTAACCCGGGAAAGAGAAAATGATATGATACGCTTACTGAATCGGCTAGATCTGATACCAAATGATATGTTCTCGATTATGAGTTTCGAATCATATATATGATTGTTTTTTTATTATTGGATATTCTTAGCTGTTTTTAGTAAATTCCTCCATTGTTAATGTTGGGAGCATTATGTACTTGTGTATATTGGATACATATCCGAATAAAAAATGAAAATAATATTTTTTGGTAAACTACATAAATGACCACCCAACTAAGGGCTTAGTCTCGAAATAACCACCATTTTCAAATTTGCATCAAATGACCACTAAACTATTCAAATGGTTTAAATATAGTGATATGATCTCGATTATGAGTTTTGAATCATATATATGATTGCCCGATCGTTATTCTAGTAAGAAATTGAATTGCTTGCTTTGAACGGAAGATGGTGGAAGTTGTAGTTTGGATGTAATGAAAGTATGGCAAAGGTATGGGTTAGTAATGGCGTGGAATATGAAAGATGGATTGAAAAGAAAACGGATTGTGACCCTCTAACTATATGGAGTTAGGAACCAACAATATAAAGAGATGGAATCGAAGTGGAAGTAGATGGAACGTGACCCACTAGCTATAGATGAGCTAGGAACCAACGATATAACAAGAGGAAATGGATGAAGACAACAAGACTATCTTGAAGCCGATAAAGTTCTACAAAAGAACAAGAATGAAAGCAACCTCTCAAAGATGTTTTATATATTCAAATGTGTGTCTAAAAATGATCCCAAAGATGCCTATTTATAGTATTTCTAAGAAGCATATGAAAAGACTCAAAATATGAAAACATTCTCATCAATTTAGCAATAAAATGTACTTGAATGCTTTGTCTTCTTATCTTCAAGGTTGGTTGATTATTCTAGATCATTTTGGGGATGAATCTAGACAATTTGAAGTTGAATTTGGCCTTAATTTTGTCTAAGGGGTGGAAGACTATTGCTATTCCATGCTGAAAATTGTCTTAACAAGTGAATTAAATAACCCTTCATTGCATGTTCCCTTGAAGAATATGAACAACCCTTGAATTTAGACGATAACAATCATCTTTGAATGCCTTGAATGGGTGAATTAAGAGTTCTTCAATGGCTTGTCACATGGCTGAAGTTGAAAAGACTCTCCCTTGGCTCAAACTCATCCAAATCATCAATGCATAAAATTCCCGTAACAAAATTCCATCCTGCACTGTCATCAATAAATCGATCATATCTCAAGCTCCCTATATCGGATTAAAGTGAATCAAAAGGCATTGAAAAGCATCCAGAACTGAAAGACATTTTGACTGACATCCTTCCATATGATTAAACCGTTCAACTTCTCTCATGCACCTAGACACAAAGGTGAACTTTATTCAATATTTAATTGAAAACATGCATGAAACAATTAAGAGTTAATTTAATAAATGAACTAGTTTGATGAATGAACTAGTTTAATTAATGAACTACTTCCCTAAATGAACTAGATGATTTAAATGCAATGCATGCTTGAATGAACAACACACTTATTAAATACAATGAATGTTACGCAAACTTCAAATTCTCATGCAAATTCATGCATAAGCAACGTAAAGTGTCCCTCCCTTATTATTACTCCTTTATCACGTTCCAAACTTGATGTAAACATACTCTCTATGGCTGCTTGAAACTCCTTAGCCCTTGCTCATCTGATGGGGCCACTTGGGTACTTCTTCGGGTCTTTGCTATTGTCGGACATATCATATAGCCACATGCTGTTAACATTTAACGGAAGTGTTTACGTGGTAGTTAACAAAATTGGTATAATTAGGGTGTAGGTCCTTGTAAAGTTACGTATTGTCGGCACTAGAATCATGCTTTGTTTTCTTCCATTTTGGTCACTGCTTGTATTGTTGTTTTCTTGGATTTTCATCTAATGCAATTTGATCCTGATTCTGTTTTTAATTTTTCTAATGCCTTAGTTTGAGCATTAACTTTAAATCTTTTATTCTAGTCATGTATTAAAGTTATAAATTAAATCCCCTATATTTTAGAATTAATCTATTTGATCACAAAGATTAACTTTAATTCTTAATATTGAACTTATATTTTGATATAACAAATATTTGTAAAATTGATTTTGGACTTAATCAAATATTTCAAAAATAATTCAAAGTCCAAAATAACTTGAAAAATATGTGTTCTTAATTGCTTTATATATATGAAATATTTTTGAGTTAATTAAAATATGTTTAAAATGTGTTTAAAACTTTTTAAATATGAAACACACTATTCAGTTACTATTTGACACTGTTTATACACGGGTATTGTTCATAATTTGGAAACTTTGTAAAAGTTCTGAAACTTTTATTAAGAGTTTTAAAAAAACTTTACAAAAGTCTCGAAACTTTGCACCCAAAAACTGTTTTAACAGCCCGATTTTCTTCAACGGTCATATTTTTTTAAGTAAGAGTTTCACTCATCAAAGTTTCAAAACTTTCATCAAAGTTTCAAAACTTTCAAGATCAAAGTTTCAAAACTTTCAAGAACAATGTGTTCAAAAAGATTCATACTTTCAAAAAGTTTTGAAATTTTCTCAAAAGTTTTGTTCTTCAAAGTTTCGAAACTGCGTGTGCAGTTGGCCTTTATTGCATGTTTTAAAAGCTTTCCAACTGCTATAACTCATCTCCAACCGTCATAAACGACTAGCAATTCATTCCACACAATAAAAACACTCCAACGACACTTGAAGAAGGTTACTACACCTATCCATGCTTACATATGAAGAGAAAAGAGTTTTTCATTCTTATTTTTCATTTTCTCTTGTATATAGTGTATTGAGCCTTATTGAATATTTTTTTCATTCATTCTCTGTGAGCTTAAATATTTGTAAACACCTACCTAGTGAGTTATTCTTGTTTACCCAAATCAAACCTAGTAAAAGGAGAGTAGTTCTAGTTTAACCTTAGAAAAACTAGAGGGTTGTAAAGGTCACCTTGTCCTTGAAAGTAAGAGCAAATTAGTGAATTTTTTAGAAAATCCTTAGTGTGGGTCTAAGGTAGTGAATGTAGACTTTGTTGAGAAGTTGAACCACTATAAATCATTGTATCAAATTTTCTATCTTTTATTGCACCAAAGATTTTTAAAGGCCAATTCACCCCCTCTTGGCGGTTTTCGGTTGATCATTTCGAGCCAACACTTAATTTTAGTTAGGTCCTAATTTTAATTTAATTTAATAAGTTTATTTCTCCAATCAGATTGTGACACATGTCACAATCTTATTAGAAGGATTTTTAATTTTAATTTAATTAATAATTTTTAATCCAATCAAAAGGTGACACGTGAATTTAATATTATATATATATATATTCTAGTTAATGATAAAAAAATAAAATCGGATAAGTGGGAACTTACATCTAGGCCAATTGAGAATATGACAACACTTAAATCTTTTAAAATAAATATAATAGTTTATTTATAATTGATTTAAGATTTCAATTTTTTTAAACTAAATTTATTGTTTTCATATTTATTTTTTAATGATTATATACTAAAAAATACTTAAGATTCAAATTATAAATTTATCTTTTGATTTTAAATTGTGCTTGTCTTTTTTTATTTCTATCATTAATTATAATATATAATATATAAAAAATATTTTAATTGATTTCTAAATATTATATTTAACTATTGGTTAAGGCTTTGTTTGGTTACTAACTGATTTGGGTTCAAATGCAATTAAGTTATTCTAGTTTTATTTTTCTACCTAAACCTAAACAAGTTATATAACGTATGTATTATCTTGATAACAAGTGTGAGAATTGGCTCAGCAATTAATTATAAATTCTAGTGGATTTAATCTATAAATTTATTACATAGCTAGAATAAAAGATTTTAAAGTTAATATCAAATTAAGGCATTAGACAAATTAAATACAGAATCAAACTGCATTAAATGAAAATTCAAGGAAACAAATCATATACGAGTAGTGACCAAAATGGGGAAACAAAGCATGGTTCCAGCGCCTCTAATACGTAACTTTACAAGGACCCGAGCCCTAATTATACCAATTTTTTAAATGCCATGTAAACATTTCCGTTAAATGTTAACGGCAGGTGGCTATATTGAAACCATTTAAATAGTTTAGTGGTCATATTGACGCAAATTTAAAAATATTGGTCATTTCGAGACCAAACCCATTGTTGGGTGTTCATTTATGTATTTTACCCTTTCTATAAAAAAAGTAACAATCGAGAAATCCCTCAACAATATATGTAACGCAATACCCTTTGATGCATTGATATTTATATTTTACTAATTTTTTAACCTTCGGTAAAAAATTATTTATTTATAATTATTTACTTTTTTTCATAATCATATTTTTTACTTGAGGTAAAAATATTTTTGAACAATATTACATAACAGGACCTAAGTGAAAACAAATAGGTAATATACTTTTTTTCTCATAAAAACCTTAAAAAACCATAAAAAGGAAAGAAAAGGTAGTTGAAAAAGTTTCAGGTCTTAAGGGGAAATAACTAACAGTAACGACCACCTTCTTTTTCTCTATTTCTTAGTAACGACCTTTAGTTATAGAAGTAGCCAATTACGTAGCGCCAAGTGAAGAGTAAGGTTAATTTAGTCATTCGAGCAACTCTTTGATTTGACGTGGAAAGCAAACAATTGGAAATTCAGCAGCTTCATTTTGGTTGTGCCCTCAGCGTGTAAAACCGTAGCTCGAGTATAAATTTGGCTCTGTATTGGATCCACCATTTTTATCAATTTCGATCCATCACAGAGATTTATCACAGTGGCCAGACAAAGGCTTTTTGCTTCATTCCACTCTCTTATCACACACACTGTCTTTCCGTCAATGGCTTCTTGGTTAGCTATTTCATCTTATTTTTTTTTTCTTTTTTGTTTTATCTTTTTCTGTTTTCTAGCGTTTTCCTTGACTCGTTTGGTTGGTGAGAAAAATAGATCAAAAAGAAAACGAAAAGAATTGGAGAAAGAAACGATGTTTTTTGAGATTCCATTTATCGTTTTACGAATTTGATGGGGGAAAAAGGAGAGGAACCGGGAACCTGAAATCTAAGGTTTTAATTACATTTCTTTTCTGATTCTTTTTTCCTGTTCGTTAATTAGGTAATTTCATAGAAATATTATTGTTGATCGATTGTAGTTTTCTTCTCCAATCAGAATGGAATATCGAGATCTTAAACAATATTATTATTAATTGTGGTTGTTTCTGCTCTCTTTATATGTCTGGTTCTTGAATTTGAGTTTTGCGTTTTGTTGAAGGAACACTGGTTAAGAGCTAGTAACAAGGAATCTTACCGAATACCAGTCAGATCATATGAAGTTTTCATTCTTTTGTGGAGGTTCTCACTCTCAGGCGGCTGATCTGAATGCACTTTTACCAAACAAATTTCTTAGAGCATTTTGCTGAGGTTTGTTTGATATAATGCAATTCGTATTAGAGTTCATGTTTCTTTACCGAGTATGGAAAACAGTAGTAAAAGAGGATGATAATAAATTGCGCATTTTATGCTTTGTAGCTGATATGATTGACAATGTATTAATACTGTGTGCGCCTGCGTAATTTAACTTTTCAGCAATGTTATGTTTATAATGTTGAGTTTTAGATGTGGAGAATTTATTGTTCTTTGTTCAGGTGACTGAAGAGAGACTGAATTCTGGGACTGAAATTGTTCATCAAGCATAGAAACAGAGAAAAAAGATGGGTGAGGAGCTTATTGAGCTTAAGTTCCGCATTTATGATGGGACAGATATAGCACACAGCACTTATGCGTCATCTATGACTGTTGCAAATCTTAAGCTAAAGATTGTTGCGGAGTGGCCCCGAGGTTATAAATCTATCTCTGTTCTCATGTTTCCTCTAAAATTACTCCTTGCACAACTGTATAATTGGATTAACATCTTAGGTGCTCGGTTTGATTTTTTTTAAGTACGAATTCGGTATTTCAGGCCTTTGCTTTCGGTTGATTTTCTATCTTGTCTGTTGCTGACCCTGTCATTGATGAGTATCAATTCAGTGATGAACATTGCTTGTATGGTGTATTTAAAAACAAATTTCGGTATTGCCCACGCTCATTTGAATGACAGAGATTTTGCCACTATGTTTATATGTGTAGACAAAATAAACCTCAAATTTCATTTTGATGATACCATTCAGCTTGAGGAAGAAGGCTGGTGTTGGCCAATGTCTATGAACTCATGTATGAGAATGTGTCTTGTTTATGTATTTTATAATGATTGAATTGCAATTTAAATGTATTGGATGATGCTCCTCCCCGGCAACAGCTGTCTGAGTTAATGGAGACTTCGTGTTATTTCAGACAAAACAATAGCACCAAAATCAATAAAAGATTTGAAACTTATACATGGTGGTAGAGTTCTGGAAAACAACAAAACTCTCGCTGATTCCAAGATAACAATTGGGGATCTTCCTGTTGGTTTTATCATAATGCACGTGGTAGTACAGCCAGCTAAAGGAAAAAATAAGACAGGTTTGCAAGTTATCTACCTTGAAAAAAACAAGACAGGTTTATGAAGTTATCTTTTTTGAAAAAAATATTTTTGGCATATAAATCTGTTTGCAAAACCCCCCACCCAAAAGGAAAAAAATACAGATTACCTTAAACTTTTAGTTGTGTTCATGATACTTAGTGTTCATGATCAGGGTTTTAAAAAACGATCCGCGACCTCGATTTCGGCCGCGATATAGCAGTTTCGCCGCTGTCCGAGTTACCCGCGACGGCTGCAATAGCGTCCGCAACAGCCACAATAGCGCCCGCGACGGCCGCAATCACGGTAAATCCGAAATAACCGAAAACGCGGCCGCGACCGCGATTTGAAATTCTGTTCATGATACTTAGTACATGCTTTTGAAAAGTAAAACATCCAAATAATACTTGGTTTAGTCCAAGGATGGGGGTGGTCACCCCTGAAAATTTCAATTCTCAAATAAGTTAGATATTTTCTTTATAATTTCTATTGATAATGAATTTTGGTGGACTGCAGAAAAGAGCAAGGAGGATATGCAGAAGCTGAATTCATGCGGGTGTGTTATTCTTTAATCCATAAGCATTTTACCTAACGGTTGACAAAAGATGTTACCTTTTCACATTTATTCTCAATTAGTTTTTGCTTTTGAAATGGTTTTGATCAGTATAATGGATACCTTGTCAGTATGATTACTCAACTTCCTATTACCATCCTCTTATCCGGTTTTGAAGATGACTGTTAACTATGCTCTAGATAATAATCATAGTTTTATATCCGTATAAATATTTGTAGGACATAAATACTCTATTTAAAAAAATAGATAACATGGTCTATAAATAAAAGAAGGTTATTTGTACAGAAAAATAGAATGCATTTCAAAGAAGAAAAGGAGTGATAGAGATGATGTTGGAGCAAATAACCTTTCGCCATCTATACAAAGAATTCTAATACTTCCGTATTGTTGAGCAGAATGCATTTTAGAATTCATGTAAGAGGTAACAATGAAGTTAAAAAGAATGCTTATTCTCCCCCATAAAAGAAATCCTACCCTATTACATCCTCTGTGTCTTATAATCACTTTATAATAACCCATCATCATGGGGACTTGTATCATATTTATTTTCTTGCGTAGGACAACAAAAGGTTTCCTTTTCTCCTAATTGTAATTCTTATTCTTGTACATCAAATTTAAACTTTAATTATCATATCACTCTCAAAATTTCTTTTTTTATTAATAAAAGATAATTATAAGGTGATATTTATTTAAAACAATAATTATTTGAAAATGAACTTTCAAATATTTTTACAGACGATGTGTTTGAATACAAAACTTCTAAAGATAACAATCATTTATTTAATCATTAAAATCGCTTAATTTATAACAAAATTTCAAACGAACTATCTTAATCATATCCACATACTTACTATGAGATAAATTGTCATAATCATATACACGATCTTATGGTAGACATTCATCTATAAAAGAAGAGAGAGAAATATTATCAAAATTATTGAGGATATTCTTATTAAAAAGCCCAAGAAAGGCTAAAGGCCTAAAACATTAGAAAACAAATTGGGCCGTAATTCACCGAATCGACATTTTTAAGCTTCACAATAAGCGAAAATTTTCTAATCATAAGCCCGCGTGCGTGCGTACGCTACCCATAATTAGTAGGGTGTCTCGTTGAGTCCCGACTCGGTAATAAAACAGGGACACTTCAGTTTCAGGATGTGCAAGGAGATGGGAACTTCACGACGGTGGTGGTGGTTTGATACTCATCACAACACCTCAAAGCCCTCTCCATGGCTTCAATCCACTCTTGCCTTGTAAAACCCATCTCTCTTTTATTTATTACCATCTCTCATGGTGTATGTTTCTGCAACAACTTTGTTTGTTTGTTCCTTTAGTTTAGCTTAAATGAAGTGGGACTGGTTTAAACATATCAATGGCAGACCTAGATAAGAAGATGATGGCAAAGCTAAATTTAATCGATCAAGATGGAGATTCCTTTGCACAATGTGTAAAAATGTATTGGGGTTTAATACCCCAATTATTGAATAAGAGAATTTATTGAAAGAATTTAAAATTTGAGGATTTATTTAACAAATTGATAAAAGTTGAGAATGATTTGAAATAATGGTCTAGACTAAATTGTAGCAATGGATGATTATGAGGGCATTTTGGTCCTTTAAAGGGAAAAAATTAAAATTTACTTTAATAAGATATTAAGTAACGGGGGAAAGGGAAAATAGGTTACCAAAAGTTATCCTCTTTTACTTCTTTCTCTTCCGTGGAAAAGCTCTCCTCCATAGCTAAAGATCGAAATCAAGCTCCCGAGTCAAGCAAAACTAAAGACAAAGGCAAAGTACCTGAGTAATCAACTTTGCATTTTGGATATAATAGCGAGGCAATCCAAGTGAGTACATTTAATTATGTATGTATATGTTAAGGTAGTCATAGTTGTATGATTTATTAATGTAAGTATGGTGATTACCAAATGGCACTACGTGTGCAAATACTTAAGAAATTCTTACTATGTGTATGAATTTCTGTATGGGCACCTTGTGTGCAAAACTAAGAAATTCATACTAAGTGTATGAATTTCCTTATGGGCATTATGTGTGCGAACTAAGAAATTCATACCAAGTGTATGAATTTTCGTTTGGGAAATATATGTAAAATTGTCAAAAGTTCATAAAAGGTGAATTGTCGTATTGGTAGTGGGTGAGTAATCCATGTAAATTATAGTAAAATTTTGAGATTATTGCATGGGCACTATAGGAATAAACCATTGAATGTATAATGATTGAAATGGTTAACTGATATTATGAATGATTATTATAGTAGAATCTGGTCTAAAATAAAAGATTAATAGGCCTAAATGTGCAGTTGACAGAAAGGTGTCATTTATGCCAGTTAGGTGAAAGGCTAAGTGCCTTTGAGGCCTAACTATGCATTTGACAAAAAGGTGTCATTTATGCCAGTTATATGAAAGGCTAAGTGCCTTTGAGGCCTAACTGTGCATTTGATAGAAAGGTGTCATTTATGCCAATTAGATGAAAGGCTAAGTGCCTTGAGGCCTAACTGTGCATTTGACATAAAGGTGTCATTTATGCCAGTTAGATGAAAGGCTAAGTGCCTTTGAGGCCTAATTATGCATTTGATAGAAATGTGTCAATTATGCCAGTTAGATGAATGGTTTAATATCGTTGAGTAAAAGAATAATGGTCTAACTGTGCATTTGCCAGAAAGGTGTCAATTATGCAGTTAGATGAACGGTTAAATACCGTTAGAGTAAAAGAATAATGCCCTAGCTGTGCATTTGGCATAAATGTGTCAATTATGCTAGTTAGATGAATGGTTAAATACCATTGAGTAAAATAATAATGGCCTAGTTATGCATTTGACAAAAGGTGTCAATTATGGAAGTTAGATGAACGGTTAAATACAGTTGAGTAAAAGAATAATGGCCTAGCTGTGCATTTGGTAAAAAGGTTTCAATTATGCTAGTTAGATGAATGGTTAAATACCGTTGAGTAAAAGATGAATTGTTAAACACTGTTGAGTAAAAGAATAATGGACTAGTTATGCATTTGACATAAAAGTGTTAAATATGCAAGTTAGATGAAAGGCTAAATACCTTTGGGTAAAAGAATAAAAGAATTATAATGTATTGTGATAGGAATGGTGCATAAGTGATATAAAGGGTGGTGTATATATATATATAATGTACAACAATGCATAACTAGTATGAAAGGATATTATAAAGGAAAAATTAAACAAAACATAATGGGCATGAAAGGATGCCCAAATGAAAATACAAAACGGTGTATTAACAGTATTTAAGGTGTTGTCAAAATGATTATAAAAGATAAATGATCATTTGGCACCTTACATGTATAGTACTTTCACATTTAATGTACACAGGGCAAATAAAGAATAATGGGGAAAAAATACAGAAGGATAGGTATGATGGGCATACTAGATATAATTTCCATGATGGTATGAAAGAATTATGGTTTAATTGAGAAAGGCTTAACTGGTCCATAGGAATGATGCAATTAAATTCTTCATTCAGTATTCATATGATAATGTCGTATAATTGTAATATTTTTACAGTATTATGTCTCACTAAGTAAATACTTAACATGTGTTGATTTCAGGCGTAGGTAAAGGCAAAGATTAGTTGCGTAAGGAGTGCAGCAGTTGCAGCAGCGTTAATCAATTAAAGGTTGACTCATCAGTAACATTATGACAATCTTATTCATTTTGAGAACTTAGTTAGCATGTAATTAAACTATAGTAAATATTTTGTAATGTACTTAAGTGATAGTTTTAGTATGTTGCTTCTATGAATATCATATTTTTGTAGTTGTTCAAATTGAAACAAAATTTTACGGGTTTTCAAATGACAAAAAGTTTTATAAAGTGATGTAACCTCTGTATCTCGTGTACGAAGAGGTATACGGGATATGGGTGTTACATTTATTGGTATCAGAGCTACAGGTTTAGTCGATTCTCGGCTTAAACGTAGTTCAATTGAAATGAAAATAAGGGGATTACATGCCATTAAGATTATCAAGGTTACTGATATGGTGTCATTAAAGTGTAATTGATGACACTCCTTACTAATTGAAATGTTATTACTATGTATGTTCTAATAGATGTCAGAATCATCTAACTCACGTAGAGCGGGGGAACAAGAGATGAGAGAAGTAACTGGTAGTGAAAGTTATGAGGATAATAGTGATCAGCCGGTCTCATCTGAAAATACTAGTGCGCTTGCACATCAAGGGATGTTGATACTAGAGTATAGAGCTTTTATGCAATCTCTCGATGCTATATTGACCCGTTTTCAACCTCTTCTGCCTCCCCCTGCTCCTCTAGCACCGAGAATGTTGATTCCAAAAGAGCTGAAGAGCTTGGGAGCTCTAGAGTTTTGGGGAGAAGAGGGTGAAAGCCCTTTGGAGGCCGACTTATGGTTGAATGATGTTATAATAATGCTCGAAAGTCTTCACTGTTCGGATATAGAAAAGTTTGATGGATTTGTATCTTTTCTTAGAGGATCAGCTCGAGTTTGGTGGTCAAATACTACGGTATATGCACCACCGGAGCAAGTGAACTGGCAGTTCTTCCTGGAAAAATTCAAGAACAAGTATATGAGTGAACAGTTCAAATGGGCAATGCTGTTAAAGTTCCTAAATTTGAAACAAGGTGATCAAGCAGTATATGAGTACGAGGCTGAGTATAATAAGTTAAGCCATTTTGCTATGGAGATGGTTCCAAATGACAAGGCCCAACACGATTAGTTTATTGAGGGGTTGAGGCCAAAATTAAAAGAAATGATGTTGACTTTGAGTTTGTCTAACTTGCAAGATGTTATTAACCAAGCCAAAGTTATCGAGAGAGCTCAAGAGGAGACATTAGCAGCGGAACATAGTTTACAGAAAGGGTTGGAATGCCTTCAACTCCCCATTATGTTAAGAAAGACAAGGGCTCAAGTTTGAGAGATACAGAAAATAGGGTTTTACTGTAACTTCACAGAAACAAAATAGTCCCGGTCGGTTGCTGCTAGCTCGGGTAGAATAGTTGGAGAAAGAATTGTATGAGACATGTGGAAGAGTGCACCGGGAAGTATGCAGACTTCTTAGTGGAGCTTGCTTCCAATGTGGCGAGACTGGTCACTTTGCCTGAAATTGCCAAAGAAAGCTGGGGACAATTCGGTGCAATTGAAATATCTGTGGCTACCTCTAATAGAAACAGAATAAGGGAAAGATCAAGGGGATGATATGAATCCTTAAAGCGATAAGAGACTTGGGGAGTCGCCATAATCTATAATATTACGACCAATGAGGATCGAGATGACCCGGAAATCATAACAGGTACTTTTCATCTTTTTGATGAGCCTGTATTGGTATTAGTTGACTCTTGATATATGCACTCATACGTTAGTACAAGGTTGTCTAGAGCTAGAGGAATTCCTGTAGAACCAATTTTGAGTAAAATGATAGAAGTAAACCTTAATGGGTCATGATATAAGTGTGAGTGGAAAAGTAGTAAACAATTACTAAAGATTCCAGGGGCTATGTTCTTGGTGAATTTGATGGAATTACCAATTGATGAATTAAGATCATTGCTTAAAGTGATATTGATAATGATTGTGAAGAGAGTGATATCAGAAAAAATATATAGATATATAGTTTTTCTGGTTAATGTGATTGATAATCAATTAATTAAAGTATTGAACATGTTTCTATGATTTAGTATCAAATGATCTAAGTGAATCAAGAGAATTAGGGTCAATTATAAGAGTTGATTGATCAAAGATTATCATCTCGAGTATTTTATCATGACAAGTAATTGAGTAATTAGTGAAAAGAAAGATAAATATATATGGTTATGCCTATATTTTTTTGGTTAAATAAGACTCTTCGAGGGAAGAATTTATATGTCAAACTACTCCAATATGAATTTTTTGGGATAACAAAGATGTCTTTTGTTGGCCAGGTTGTTTCAGTATAAGGTATAAGAGTAGATCCTAAGAGAAGCTCATGTTGTAGTAAATTAGAAAATTCCAAAGAATGATCCTGAAGATGGAATTATTGGGGCTTGTTGGTTACTATCGAAGGTTAGTAAAGAACTTTTCGACGTTATCCTTGTTGCTAACTAAGTTTTTAAAGAAAGATATTATTTTTAAGATATTACATATCTAACTATGCATTTAGGTGAAAACAAGAGGTCCTACAAGTTAACGAATTGGGTTGGTGACCTGGTTTGAATAGAGTCAACACGAAAATAGAAATTTAATTAAAAGTAGATCATGAAAAAAATCAGTACAGATTGGGACTAGAGAAATCCAGAGACTGTGTAACAAAATGATCCTCTAATTGTAGTATTGTAGTAAATGCACAAGGTCTTTAAATTCGAAGATGAATTTTCTTAAGGGTGGAGAATTATAATACCCTAAATATTGAATCAGGGACTTTATTGAAAGAATTTAAAATTTGAGGATTTATTTAACAAATTGATAAAAATTGAGAATGATTTGAAATAGTGATTTAGACTAAATTGTAACAATGGATGATCATGAGGGCATTTTGGTCCTTTAAAGGGAAAATGAATTTACATTTTATTTTAATAAGATATTAAGTAAAGGAAAAAGGGAAAATAGGTTACCAAAAGTTATCCTCTTTTTATTCTTTCTATGTCGTGGAAAAGCTCTCCTCCATAACTAAAGATCGAAATCAAGATCCCGAGTCAAGCAAAACTAAAGACAAAGGCAAAGTACCTGAGTAATCAACTTTGCATTTTGGATATAATAGCGAGGCAATCCAAGTGAGTACATTTAATTATGTACGTATATGTTAAGGTAGTCATAGTTGTATGATTATTAATGTAAGTATGGTGATTACCAAATGGCACTAAGTGTGAAAATACTTAAGAAATTCATACTAAGTGTATGATTTTCTATATGGGAACTTTGTGTGAAAAACTAAGAAATTCATCCTAAGTGTATGAATTTCTGTATGGGCATTATGTGTGCAAACTAAGAAATTCATACCAATTGTATGAATTTCCGTATGGGAAATATATGTGAAATATTCAGAAGTTCATAATAAGAAGGTGAATTACCGTATTGGTAGTGGGTGAGTAATCCATGTAAATTATAGTAAAATTGTGGGATTATTGCATGGACACTATAGGTATAAACCATAGAATGTATAATGATTGAAAGGGTTAATTGATATTATGAATGATTATTATAGTAGAAATTGATCTAAAATAAAATATTAATAGGCCTAACTGTGCATTTGATAGAAATGTGTCATTTATGCCAGTTAAATGAAAGGCTAAGTGCCTTTGAGGCCTAACTGTGCATTTTAAAAAATGGTGTCATTCATGCCAGTTAGATGAAAGGCTAAGTGCCTTTGAGGCCTAACTGTGCATTTGACAGAAAGTGTCATTTATGTCAGTTAGATGAAAGGCTAAGTGTCTTTGAGGCCTAACTGTGCATTTGACAAAAAGTATCATTTATGTCAGTTAGATGAAAGGCTAAGTGCCTTTGAGGACTAACTATGCATTTGATATAAATGTGTCATTTATGCAAGTTAGATTAAAGGCTAAGTGCCTTTGAGGCCTAATTGTGCAATTGACAGACAGGTGTAAATTATGCCAGTTAGATGAACGGTTAAATATAGTTGAGTAAAAGAATAATGGCCTAGCTATGCATTTGGAAGAAAGGTGTCAATTACGCCAGTTAGATTAATGGTTAAATACCGTTGAGTAAAAGAATAATGGCCTAGCTGTGCATTTGGCAGAAAGGTGTCAATTATGCTAGTTAGTTGAACGGTTAAATACCGTTGATTAAAAGAATAATGGTCTAGCTATGCATTTGGCAGAAAAGTGTCAATTATGCCAGTTAGATGAACGGTTAAATACCGTTGAGTAAAAGAATTGTTGAGTTAATCGATCGACGGAATTGGCCAAGAGGGGGGTGAATTGGCAATTAAAAATTTCGTGGAAGCTTTTGCAGAAAATTGAAAGTAATTGCACAGTGATTTACAGTGGTTCGACTTTCTCAAACAAACTCTATGTCCACTACCTTAGCTATCCACACTAAGGATTTTCCAACAAATTCACTAATTTGTTCTTTCTTTTTATGCCAAAGAGATAACCTTACAAAATCCCTCAAGAGTATACCCCAACTCTTGAGAACACTCTTTTTCCCAAAGAGAAGATTACAAATTTGTAAACTTACAAGAAAACCTCACAAGGTAAGATGTTTGCACAATTCTAGAACAAAGAAAAGAACACTCAAAGATAAATACAATTGATTACAAAAGTGTTCTTGAAAGCAAATGAATATTGGATGAAACATAGGCTTGAAATGCTCAAACTTGAGGTTTGATGCTTTCTCTTTGATTCTCTATGATTTCTTGTTGATCAAGGGCTTCAGAACTTGTTTAAATACACCTTGAATCACTTCTGAACGTTGGGGATGATTAGTGAAGATCATATAGCCGTTTAAGTGTGAAAGCAATTAATTTTTCTAGGTGGAGCGTCTCATGCATCGATGCATGATCAAGGATGCATCGATGCATTTGTGTAAAATTCAAATATTTTGACCGTTGGGACACTTAGTGCATCGGTACACTAAGGATGCATCGATGCATAAAATGCATTCGATGTTTGAAAAATAGCCTGGTGCATCGATGCATGGCTTGTGCATCGATGCATCAAATGCATTCAATGTTTTGAAAATATTCAGAGTGCATCGATGCATGGAGAGTGCATCGGTGCATGGAATACATTCGATGTTCAATTAATTCATCGATGCATCGATGCATGGACTGATGCATCGGTGCATGCCTTTGAATAATGGATATAAGGCTTGTTTTTGGTTCAAAATACTTTGTGAAAATTGTTTCAAAAATAGTTTAAGTACAAATCACAATTTTACACATTTAGTAAGGATTAAAATTGATCATGAAAAACTTGGAGTAATAATTTGATATTCGGTTAATTGAATCGAATATAAATTTGTAAAATCATTTGTAAAATCTTAAAATCCATTTAACTTAATTTGTTATATCGAAATATCAAAAATATTTTCAACAATCTCCCCCTTTTTGATATAACAAAACATTTAAGTAATTTTAAGATTTTTTTAAGAAATTATTTTTGAAATTGATTTTGAAAAACTTACTCCCCCTTACTATAGCACATCAAAAACTTACTCCCCCTTACTATAGCACATCTTAAATTTTCTCCCCCTTTTTGTTAAATCAAAAAGACTCTATAAAACGTTAGCCAATTGATTTATTAATAATAAGCTGCTAAGATCACAATCAAAAGAGAGATTAGCCATTAGTTTTCATAAACAATATTCATAATAAAATGTGAAATGGCATAATTTGGTCATAAATTTCTAATGATGCAAAATTAATAAACAGAAATCGTTAAAATGTCAAACCAAATATATATAATAAGTTCAAGCATCCTCAAACAAACATCCAACAACTAATCAAGTTCAAAGTATCAATCAAACCACAAAAATCAAATCCAAGTTTTAAGAACAAGAAAGCATGGCAAGTAAGTCTACTCCATCGGAGGATCGGGAGGAGGATGTTGAGGAACGGGAGGACGGTTTTGGTGAGACCGACTAGAGGATGTCCTAGGGCGTTTAGGATTAGTCATGGTAAGGAAAATCGGAAAAGGAATATCACCTGCAATTTTAAAACACATGTATGCACAACAATTAATCCCAAAACTCAAATGAGTCCTCAATAATTCAAGGTTCTCTAACATAATCCTAATGGGCAAAGTTTTGAAAACTATTTTAAAATAATATCATAATATGTATAGTTTTCATGAAAACAACACAATTAAATCAAAACTATCACTTAATTTTAATTTTTTTTTAATTCGAAATTTTAATTTTGAAAAATTATGTGTTTTTTATGAATTTCGTTGTAGAAACTAGTTTAGAATCATCATATAACCAATGCCCGATAATTATTTCAAACTAGAACTAATCTAAACGAGTCCAAGTTCAAACATTAATAAAATAGAGTTTTTGAAAAATTACCTTGAAAAATTCGGATTGAGGGGAAAGTGGAGATGTTTTGAGCAATTTAATGATTGTAGCAGGTTTGTAGGATAAAAATCTTGAAGAATCTGATGATTTCCCGAAGATTTTTAGAAAAAATAGAGATTTGAGGGAGAGGGGGACGAACGGGCATGTGTTTAGTGTTTTAGGTTTTGAGAAAATGAAGAAGAACAAGGTTTTTTGACTTAAAACCCGACGGATGCATCGGTGCATGGCCTCATGCATCGATACACATTCAAAGGGATGCATCGATGCATTGTTAAATGCATCGGTGCATAAAGCACAAAAATGTCAAAAATCCGTTTTAAACACTTAAAATGCTAAATAATTTGGCTCTAATGGTATTGGCAACTCATATATCACAAATTAATTATGTTCAATCAATCAAATTAATCTTCAAACTTTATTTGAACATAAAATTAATTTTAACAGAGAATCACTAACTCCCCCTAACTAATAGCAAGAATGCAATAAAAAATTATTATTATAAGCATTTTTCAATATTATTTAAAAGTGCTAAAATATTTTAAACACTAAGTGAAGATAGGTCAGTTAAACCTAATTCTCTCCTAAGTGTCCAAAATCTTTCTTTATCTAAGGGTTTTGTAAAAATATCCGCTAATTGGTGCAAAGTATCAACAAATTCTAGAACTACATCTTCCTTAGTGACATGGTCCCTAATAAAGTGATGTCTTATTTCAATATGCTTAGTTCTAGAGTGTTGGATGGGATTTTTAGTGAGACAAATAGCACTAGTATTGTCACACTTGATAGGAATGGTACCTACTTCAATTCCATAATCAAAAAGTTGTTGTTTCATCCATAAAACTTGTGCACAACAACTACCGGCTGAAATGTATTCTGCTTCAGTGGTAGATAATGCAACACAATTTTGTTTCTTTGAAAACCAAGAAATCAACATATTTCCAAGGAATTGACAAGTATCGGAGGTGCTTTTCCTATCTAATTTGCATCCTCCATAATCCGCATCAGAAAAGGCATGCAAGCTAAAGCTAGAGTCTCTAGGATACCAAAGTCCTAAACTAGGAGTGTCCTTAAGGTATCTAAAGATCTCTTAACAGCTAGTAAATATGATTCCTTAGGACATGATTGAAATCTAGCACATAAGCAAACACTAAACATAATGTCCAGTCTACTTGCAGTTAGATAAAGCAAAGAGCCAATCATTGACCTATATAATTTAACATCTACACATTTACCTCCTTCATCTAAGTCAAGCTTTGTTGAAGATCTCATTGGAGTGTCATGAGGTTTCCCATTTTCCAGTCCAAACTTCTTGAGCATATCTTTGATGTACTTAGCTTGATTAATGAAGATGCCATCTTTTCTTTGCTTGATTTGGAGTCCCAAGAAAAATGAGAGCTCCCCCATCATGCTCATCTCAAACTCACTTTGCATTAGTTTAGAAAATTCTTGGCAAAGAACATCATTAGTAGAACCAAATATTATATCATCAACATAAATTTGAACTACTAATAAATCTTTATCTTTATGCTTTTAAAAACAATGTAGTGTCAACCTTTCCTTTTGAAAAACCTTTTTCAATTAAAAAATTTGACAATCTTTCATACCAAGCTCTAGGAGCTTGTTTTAAACCATAAAGAGCTTTTGTCAATTTAAGAACATGATCTGGAAATTTTGAATCTTCAAAACCTGGAGGTTGTTCCACATACACTTATTCTTTTATAAAACCATTTAAAAATGCACTTTAAACATCCATTTGATATAATTTAAATTCATTGAAATATGCAAATGCTAATAACATTATAATTGCTTCCATCCTAGATACTGGAGCGTATGTTTCATCATAGTCTATGCCCTCTTCTTGAGTATACCCTTGAGCAACAAGTCTAGCCTTGTTTCTCACTATATTACCACTCTCATCAAGCTTATTCCTAAATACCCATCTAGTACCTACAGTAGATTTATTACTAGGCCTTTCAACTAATGTCCATACTTTACTTCTCTCAAATTGATTTAACTCTTCTTGCATAGCCATAATCCAATGTTCATCATTTAATGCTTCTTTAATATTCTTAGGCTCTATGCATGAGATAAATGCAACATAATTATAAATATTTCTAAGAGAAGATCGAGTTGTTACCCCTTTTGATGGATCACCTATAATTTCACCATCCTTGACATAGTTGTACTCTCTTGGATAAGATACTTCCCTTTCTTCAATGGTTGGATTCTCAAGAGGATCATGAGTTTCCTCATTTTTTCGTTTTTTCCTTTGATGATGTTCTCCAACGTCATGTCTAACGTCATTTGTATTTATAACACCTACATCATCATTCACACAAGAATCCTTCCTCGGAAGGGGATTATCATCGAAAACAACATGTATAGACTCTTCTACAACTAAAGTTATTTTATTAAATACACGATAGGCTTTAGAATTTAAGGAATAACCCAGAAAAATTCCTTCATCACTTTTAGCATCAAATTTGCCAAGGTTTTCTTTACCGTTGTTTAAAACAAAACATTTACATCCAAAAGGATGAAAATAGCTAATGTTAGGCTTTTTATTTTTGAAAATTTCATATGGAGTTTTCTTTATAATTGGCCTAATCATTACTCAATTTACAACATAACAAGCGGTATTTGTGGCTTCCGCCCAAAAATATTTTGGCAAATTATTTTCACAAAGCATGGTTCTAGCCATTTCTTCTAAAGTTCGATTTTTCCTCTCAACAACTGCATTTTGTTGAGGGGTTCTAGGTGCTGAAAAATTATGGCTAATACCATTAGAATTACAAAACTCAATAAATCCAAGATTTTCAAATTCAGTACCATGATCACTTCTAACACTAGTGATAGAGTAACCATTTTTGTTTTGGATTATTTTTGAAAATGTGATGAAATGTTCTAATGCTTCATCTTTAGTACTTAAAAATAGAACCCAAGTATATCTAGAATAGTCATCTACAAAAGACAAATGCATATTGTTTTCCACCCAAGCTAGTAGTTCTAGTTGGCCCAAAAAGATCTAAATGGATCAATTGTAATACTCTACTAGTTGATACATCATTAATAGATTTAAAAGAAACTCGCTTTTGTTTTCCTTTAGCACAAGCATCACAGATTTTATCATTATCAAATTTAAGCTTAGGCAACCCTCTTACTAGGTCTCCTTGAATTAACTGTTGCAAAACACTCATACTAGCATGTCCTAGTCTCCTATGCCATAACCAACTATCATGCTCATTCTTAGAAACTAGGCATAAATTAGTCATATCAATAGAGTCTAAATGCACCATGTAAATGTTTCCTATTTTATGACCAACAAGCATAATCCCTTATCGCATAATTGACTAATACTCAATAGATTATGCTTTAATCCATTCATATAAAACATTATGCAACGTTGATTATCAAAATTAAGAGCATATGCATAAAGTTTTACAAAGATGTTATGCATTAAAGATTGATATCGATTTAGAGAGATATCATTAAAACTTTGAAATTACTTGCATAAACATTAGAACAAAATTTAAGGTCAAAAATCAAATTGTTTGAAAATTGATTTCAATGGTTTAAAATGAATATCAATTACGTTAAAATTTTGACCAAGTTTTATTATGATGAACTAAAATTCTAAAAAAAAATATATAACTTTAAAATGTTCATCATAACCATATTTTCAACATACATGAGAATAAAACAATTATGCAAAATCAAAAATTATTCAACATTTAAAACCTCATGTATGCACAAACTAAATGAGCAACCAAATAAAATAATAACATTAAGTTTAGAGGTTACCCATTCCTTTTTCATGTGTGGCTAGAGCATCTTGAATATCATCATCTTCATCACCATTGCTCCCACACATCTACAAGAGACATTTAAGTGTATTTTGGTATCCAAATTGCTTTGGATCCTTGAACATTAGTTTCAATGCCTCTTGTTCCTTTTGGAACCCATACTTGTCTAATTTTAAATCGTTTTCCTTTCTTTAAAGGACAAGTATGTTCCTTATGACCATGATAATGACAATGTGAGCATATTGTCATTATTGAACTAGATGAATTATTTAAAATGATCTCTTTTTCTTTTGTTAAACATTCAAGCTTAACTTCTAAATCGAAAATTTCCTTTTCCATACTTTCAAATTTTATCTTTGAAAGCTCTAAATTCTTCTTCGAAATTTCATTTTGTTTTTCAAAATCCATTTTAGTTTCTAGAAGAAGTTTGTTTAATTTGAAAATTTCTTTTTCAAAGTTTTCCGATTTTATTTTTGAAAGCTCTAACTCCTTTTTCAACATTTCATTTTTATTTTCCAAGTCCTTTTTAGCTTTCAAAATAAGATCATTTTTAGTAATAAATTTAGAAATCAATTTATTGTATTTGAAGTTCATGGTCTCAAACTCTGAAAATAATTCATCATAAGCATCTTGTAACTCACTAAAAGATTTTGAATTTAATCTATTTGAGTTAGAAGATACCTTTGGCTCTGTGAGAGCTAATAGAGACATCACTTTTATTGGTTCTTCTTTTTCCTTGTCTCCATAGATCTCCTCAAGCTTATCCCACATTTCCTTGGCACTTGAACAAGAAGAAACTCCTTTATATACATTAAGATCAATTGCACAACACAACATATGCATAGCCTTTGTGTTTTGTTGAGCTTCCTTCCGTTCTTGATTACTCCACTTCTTTACCTTCTTCGTAGGAAAAGAATATCCGTTCTCGATTATCATCCAAGCTTCCATATCATGTGCTTGAATAAACATCATCATGAACCTCTTCCAACGACGATAATTTGTTCCATTGAAGTGTGGAGGCACGCCAATTGGTCTGGATTTTTCCATGAAGAATGAACAGGAAGTGGATGCCATCTTTATCGATTTAACTCTTCCCGGATCTACTCAAGAGGTGATTATACCTTCAAATGAGTGAGGCTCTAATACCAATTGTTGAGTTAATCGATCGACGGAATTGGCCAAGAGGGGGGTGAATTGGCAATTAAAAATTTCGTGGAAGCTTTTGCAGAAAATTGGAAGTAATTGCACAGTGATTTACAGTGGTTCGACTTTCTCAAACAAAGTCTACGTCCACTACCTTAGCTATCCACACAAAGGATTTTCCAACAAATTCACTAATTTGTTCTTTCTTTTGAGTCCAAAGAGATAACCTTACAAAATCCCTCAAGAGTATACCCCAACTCTTGAGAACACTCTTTTTCCCAAAGAGAAGATTACAAATTTGCAAACTTACAAGAAAACCTCACAAGGTAAGATGTTTGCACAATTCTAGAACAAAGAAAAGAACACTCAAAGATAAATACAATTGAGCACAAAAGTGTTCTTGAAAGCAAATGAATATTGGATGAAACATAGGCTTGAAATGATCAAACTTGAGGTTTGATGCTTTCTCTTTGATTCTCTATGATTTCTTGTTGATCAAGGGCTTCAGAACTTGTTTAAATACACCTTGAATCACTTCTGAACGTTGGGGATGATTAGTGAAGATCATATAGCCGTTTAAGTGTGAAAGCAATTAATTTTTCTAGGTGGAGCGTCTCATGCATCGATGCATGATCAAGGATGCATCGGTGCATTTGTGTAAAATTCAAATATTTTGACCGTTGGGACACTTAGTGCATCGGTGCACTAAGGATGCATCGATGCATAAAATGCATTCGATGTTTGAAAAATAGCCTGGTGCATGATGCATGGCTTGTGCATCGATGCATCAAATGCATTCGATGTTTTGAAAATATTCAGAGTGCATCGATGCATGGAGAGTGCATTGGTGCATGGAATGCATTCGATGTTCAATTAATTCATCGATGCATCGATGCATGGACTGATGCATCGGTGCATGCCTTTGAATAATTGATTTAAGGCTTGTTTTTGGTTCAAAATACTTTGTGAAAATTGTTTCAAAAATAGTTTAAGTACAAATCACAATTTTACACATTTAGTAAGGATTAAAATTGATCTTGAAAAACTTGGAGTAATAATTTGATATTTGGTTAATTGAATCGAATATAAATTTGTAAAATCATTTGTAAAATCTTAAAATTCATTTAACTTAATTTGTTATATCGAAATATCAAAAATGTTTTCAACAAGAATAATGACCTAGTTTTGCATTTGCAGAAAGGTGTCAATTACGCCAGTTAGATAACGGTTAAATACCATTGAGTAAAAGAATAATGGCCTAGTTGTGCATTTGGATGAAAGGTGTCAATTATGCCAGTTAAATGAACGGTTAAATACCATTGAGTAAAAGAATAAAGGCCTAGCTGTGCATTTGGCAGAAATGTGTCAATTATGCCAGTTATATGAATAATTAAATACTGTTGAGTAAAAGAATAATGGCCTAGCTGTGCATTTGGCAGAAAGGTGCCAATTATGCCGTTAATGAATGGTTAAACACTATTGAGTAAATGATGAACGGTTAAACACTGTTGAGTAAAAGATGAACGGTTAAACACTGTTGAGTAAAAGAATAATGGACTAACTGTGCATTTGACATAAAAGTGTTAAATATGCAAGTTAGATGAAAGGCTAAATACATTTCGGTAAAAGAATAAAGGAATTATAATGTATTGTGATATGAATGGTGCATAAGTGATATGAAGGGATGATATATATATAATGTACAATAAGCATAACTAGTATGAATGGATGTTATAAAGGAAAACGTAAACAGAACATAATGGGCATGAAAGGATGCCCAAATGAAAATACAAAACGATGTATTAACAATATTTAAGGTGCCGCCATAACATTATAAAACATAAATGATCAATTGGCACCTTGGTGCAATACATGTATAGTACTTTCACATTTAATGTACACAAGGCAAATAAAGAATAATGGGGAAAATATACAGAAGGATATGTATGATGGGCATACTAGGAATAATTTCTATGATGGTATGAAAGAATTGTGGTTTAACTGAGAAGGGCTTAACTGGTCCTTAGGAATGATGTAATTAAATTCTTCATTCAGTATTCATATGATACTGTCGTATAATTGTAATATCTTACAGTATTATGTCTCAATAAGTAAATACTTAATGTGTGTTGATTTTATACATAGGTAAAGGAAAGATTAGTTGCGTAAGGAGTACAACAGTAGCAGCAACTTTCATCAATTAAAGGTTGAATCATCAGTAACATTATGATAATCTTATTCATTTTGAGAGCTTAGTTGGTATGTAATTAAACTATAGTAATTTTTTTGTAATGTACTTAAGTGATAGTTTTAGTATGTTGCTTCTATGAATATCATATTTTGTAGTTGTTCAAATTGAAACAAAATTTTACGGGTTTTCAAATGAAAAAAAGTTTTATAAAGTGATGTGACATGTGTATCTCATGTACGAAAGGTATACGGGATATGGTGTTACGGAGGGTATAATGTAAAGAAGGATGAAAATAGGGGGAGTAGGTAAAGCAAAATACATAATCACTCATTAAAATCATCAACTTTTAGTTTAAAAGAGGGTATAATGTCTCTTTTAGTCCTCCTCTTCCACTCAATATTAAAATGGTCTCAAACCTCTACCATTTGTGCCTAACACAAGCCCACTTCCAATTTGAACTTGGTCCAATCTATTATATGAGTCTATTGGACTCGTTTTAGTCCGAAACTACTAATCTGAGATCCGTGGTGTTATAATGTACCTTATTTAAAAGGTAATTAGCTGAAAGGAGAGCTTCCCCCCACATGTGCTGTGATAACCCAAAACTACCTACCAAGGCATTCATAATTTCTTTTAGAGTCTATTTTTTGGGCTGCTCCATTTGATTGAGGAGAATATGGTGGTGTTACTTCATCATGTTGTGAGCAAAATTCATCGAATGGTTCAACATATTCACCACCATAATCACTTCTTACCACCTTAATCTTTTTAGGGTAAACTACTTGTTTAGTACCTAAACTATCAGTTTTTCCGTTTTAATACATAAATTTTTAATTTTTTTCAAAATTATACCTAAAGTTTACTTTTTGTTTCATTTTAGTACTCACTCGTTGAAAATTTAGGTACTAAAATGAAACAAAAAGTTAACAATGGGTACTAAAATGAAACAAAAAGTAAATATTAGGTATGATTTTTAAAAAAAATAAAAGTTTAGGTACTAAAACGGAACAAAAGTGATACATTATGTACTAAACATGTGGTTTACCCATCTTTTTATTAAGTTGGTTTTCGACTTCCTGCTTATAGAGTATAAATTTCTCTATAGCTTCATATTTGTTCTTAAGAAAATACACATAGTAATACTTTGTTCTATCATCATTGAAGATAGTAAAATATTTTATTTCCCTTCGTTTGTACTATGTATTTAATAACTATGTCACTAAAATTTCCTTAATGCTAGTATTTTTTTCTCTTATTTATGGTTCAATATCATCCATAATTCTTTAGTCATTTTAAACAATGTACACTTTATAATGTGCAAAGACTTTGAGAATGTGATTATATCATAGAAAACATAGTTTTTCCATGCTTTGATTCGAGACCTCGGTCGAAATCAACACTTTAAATTATGTTGAACAAAATCAATGGCTAATGTTAATTCCAATAAATAATTCTATTAAATAGATTTGTTCATAGAAAATTGGATGAAAATATTTATTCAGATTGCTTTTCTTGGAAAAATTAGATCAAGTAAACCCGTTAAAATGATTGGAAATAAATTTCTGAAACCAAATTTATTTACAATATCTCACTTTATAAGCCTATCAAACTTTCCAATAAATAAATTCAACGATTTATTTCTTTTTATAAAACATAATCACACTTGATTCAAAGAAATAAATTCAACGATTTAATTTTTTTTTACAAAACAGAATCATACAAGATTCTACGTAAATAGATTAAACAATTTATTTACTTCTACAACATGGAGTCGTCCATGATTTTTAAGAAAATAAATTTGATGATTTATTCCTTTTTACAAACCATAATCATATAAGATTCACAGGAAAATGAATTCAACGATTTGTTTTCTTAAAGAGTTAGAATCAATGCAAGATTTTAAGGTAAAATAAATTCAATAATTTATTTTCCTTATTCCAGTGTTATATCTTTTGTTAAATGACGGAATTAGTAACACTAAATTTGAAACATAAATATTAAGGAACCCAAAAAATAAAATGAACTAATCTTCAATTTTGGCAACCTAGTATTCAAGAGTCTTTGATTAAACTCTGAATTTGTTTATTTATAAAATTTCTCAAAAGAAATTAATAGTATGAGAACGAAATCCACAGCATTTCCAAATATTAACCATAATTTTATAATATTTAATAATAATTATAAATATAAAAAAATATTATTTATTTATGTCATATTTAATATTTTATATTAAAAGGCCATGATTAATGTTTACTTGCATTTTCTATGAGCAACATCTTGTCATAATGATATTCCCAGATAAAATCATACCATAAAAGTAATCACATTAATTCTTTAACTACCCCACATTAGTAAAGTTGTAGGCAACAACTACGTATGGAAAAAAAATCATAAAAAATCACATTGATTCTTTATTTTCGATTTTATTATCGAACTGAATCAATGTTTTAAAACAAAATAGCAACAAAAGTTACTTTCACGATAATTTCTATTATACATATTTGTCCACTTTGAGATTTTAGCAAACACATTAAGACGACAAGATAAATCTCGAAACAAATTTGTTCGCTATCTTGATTTTCTCACAATTTTCGAATCATCTCAGATTAAGAAAGGTAGAAGAGTGATATATTTTATCTTAAGATTGTTACGCAATGTAACAATTCGAGACGAAATCTAACCTAAGAAAATAAAACAAAGGAATTAAACTTCTTAAAAAATAAAATATATGAAAAGAAAAACACTCTTTTGTTTTATCTTTTGATCGGAAACAGTTGAGCATGTCGCTACACAGTTTTCTTAAGAAATATTTTCGGTCACTCCTTTGGTGCTCGAGATCTTTTGGTCGTCTGTCTTCTAGGATACAACTCAATGATCAATGAACAGTAGTATAATATTTCGAGATCATGAACTATTTATTGCCTTTGTCTATCACTGAAAACTAGAGAATAAGAGACAATATTTTTCAAGAAAAATAGAAGTTCTTGAATTTCGAGACGTGTTTAACCTATAAGGTTAGCACTCTGTTTATAGGAGAATTTACTGAATTTGGTGTTATCCATTTATATTCAAATTAAAGATAATATATTTTAATTAAATATTTAAAAAGATATTGATATATTTTAAATATCTTTTTAATATTTAAATTTAAAAAGATAATAAATACCTACTAATTTAAAATATTCAAAAATATATTGATATTCTTTTAATATATTTAATATTAATTTAAAAATATAATAAATATCTTTTACTTTGAGATATGTAAAATGATATAATATCCTATTAATATTTAAATATAAAAAATAATAAATATCTTTTAATTTAGAATATTTTTTCAATGAATTCACTTTATTTTTTTCAATAATAACTCTATGGGAATATGCAATTTTCACCCTACTAGACTAAAGCATAAGAGAGATTTAGTTATGGATGGATGCAAAATTTTATGTTATAGGAAAATTTTATAAATTTTTTTTTAAAAAACTAAAATATTAATAAAAAATTATAAAAAATCTAAAAATACTTGAAAAAGATAACGACAGCTCAACTATGTAATTTAATTTATCCCTGAACTAGCATTGTTGAAGGTAGTAAGTGGGTAAGTGTTGCAAATGCGCGCATTCGTAGGATGCTATAAACTGTGAACACCATCATTGTATGTTGACGTTTGCAACTTGCAAGTTTGATTAAAATCGGAGCTGAATCCCATGGATCTTGTTGTGCCTCACATGGATGTGGATTTGACACGTGTTCTTGGCCAAGCCAAAGCTTCCATCAGGTTAATTGACCTGATAATAGGTAGGGATTGACATGGAACTGAATTTGACTGATTCTATCCCGATCGGGTTGTATTAAGTCAAATTTTTTAAAGAAATTTGGATTTAGATTGGATGGGATTGAGTTTTTTTAGAGGTTATATTCGGCTTGGATTAAATTCGGGTTTAGGGTAAAAATACTCAATGGCCCAACCTAAAAAATTATAAGTTTACCTTATATATTTAGAGATAATTGAAATAACACCCCTCTATATATTATATTTTCAATTAAATCCCTATTTTTATTGAATAAAATGAATGTTTTAATAAATATATTTATTTTGAGTCAAATCGGATCTAATTTAAATTTTATCTCAAAAAACGGATCGGGTGAAAAGTGTATATTTTTTTGATTGGATAAAGGATGTATAACTTTTAAATCAAATCGAATGAACCGAAAACTCAACCCGATTTATGTACATCCCTAATAGGTGCAGTCAACTTTTGTGTTTAAAAGTTTTCCGCTGTAATATCAAATTCATTTATTAAGGGTGTGTTTGTTTTGTTGAAAATATATTTTGAATTATAAAATAAATTAAATCTTTTGAAAAATAATTTTTGAAAACAGTTTTACTATGTTTAAAAGAAATCTTTTTTCACTATTTGGTAGATTTTATACAAATTATTTATTATAAATATCAAATATAATAAATAATAATAATATTTATTGTAATAAATTAATATTATTGTTTTAAAATATTATAATAATTTATTTAATATTATATATACCAATATTATTATTAAAATATTATTTCTACAATTTTATGAATAAAAATATTATACTTTTAGTTCATTTGAATAAAATATCAATCATTAAAATATTTAAAATTTATTTATTGAGAAAATTGCAAAATAATATTTTAATATTTATTTATATATATATGGAAAATTCTACAACTCAGGTCGCATATCACAACGTATCACTAAAGCGGCATACCGAAACGTGCCACAAGTAAATTTGTCCTTATTATGTAAATATTAAAAAGTATAATGATTTATCTAAAATTAACCATTAATTAAAATTTAGTTTAATTTTAATAGAATTATATTTAAATTATGATTTTTTATTAAAAATAATAATTAATTTAAGTAATATAACTTGTTTAGAATTAAAGATTTGTAAATTAACCATTAACGCCTAGGAGAACCCCTGCAGAAAGTGGACGGCCCTCTCTGTTTCCATTGATTTCTCGAGGAAGCCTAAAGGTAAGTTTTAATTTTGAATGATAAAATTACACTCCAACACCCCTATTTGTGCTTTATTTTGAATGGCTAAATTGCATGAAAACCGCATAATTTCTCCTTTTTTTTTGGTACACAAAAGTTTAGGTCAAATGTGGCTCCCCTAATTCAGGGCGGGCATACCTAAGACCCAATTGGATTTACTATGATTTTACAGATTATCCACCAAGAGTGACAGTGGAAGGATTCGAACTTGACATTACAAGCTCAAATTCCTGAATCTCAACCATTTGTGTCAATACTCGTTAGCATAGTTTCTCCTATTTGTATTTTAGACAAATTTACTTTTTTTGTTTTAATAGACATGGCTAAATTACACTGACTCTCATACTTATGTTTTAATTTAAATGGTCAAATTGCATACAAACCCCCTCAGTTTTCCCTATTTTGATTTTACACTTCTAGGTTTTAAATCTTCTATAACTTGTACTTTATTTTTATTTTGATAATTAATTTTGAATTTACTCTTTGATTTTAATTAGCAATATTTTTAATACTTTATTTTATTCACTATTTTTTATTATCATTAATTTCATATAATTTCATATTATTTGTTATCATTAATCTTAGCAATTTAAGACTTAGTTTTACTTGATATTAATTTGATTATTTGAATCATGATAATATTAATTTTGATACGTAAATTTTAATATTGATCATTAATTTTAATTTTGATGCTTAATTTTAACTTGCTATTCATTTTTATCATTGAATTGAATTTAATATTAAATTAAATGATAACAAATAATATGAAATTAATGATAACAAAAAATAATGGATAAAATAAAGTATTAATAATATTGTTAATTAAAATCAAAAAGTAAATTCAAAATTAATTATCAAAAAAAATAAAGTACAGATTATAGAAGATTTAAACCTAGAAGTGTAAAATCTAAATAGGGGAAAGTGAGAGGGTTTGCATGCAATTTGACCATTTAAATTAAAATAAATGTATGGGGTTAGTGTAATTTAGCCATGTATATTAAAACAGAAAAGTAAGTTTGTCTATAATACAAATAGAAGAAACTATGGGGGTTTCATACAATTTAGCCATTAGAAATAAAGCACAAATAGGGACGTAGGACTGTAATTTTACCCTTCAAAATTAAAACTCACCTTTCACCCTCGTGAAATCAATGGAAACAGGGAGGGCCGGCCACTTTTCTGCATGGGTTCTCCTAGGCGTTAATGGTTAATTTACAAATTTTAATTCTAAACAAATTATATTATTTAATTATTATTTTTAAGAAAAAAATCATAATTTTAATATAATTATATTAAAATTAAAACTAAATTTTAATTTTAATTTATAGTTAATTTTAGATAAATCCTTATACTTTTAAATATTTACATAATAAGGACAAATTTACTTGTGGCACATTTCGGTATGCCGCTCTTGATACAGCGATATGCGACATGAGCTATAGAACTTTTCATAAATATATAAATAAATATTAAAATATTATTTTTGCAATTTTATAAATAAATAAATTTTAAATATTTTAATGATTAATATTTTTATTAAAATGATACTAAAGTATGATATTAATATTAAATATAAAAAAATTATTTTTAATATTTATGATTTGAAGTGAAAAATTCAAAAAATAAATTGGGAAAAATTAGACCATAAATCATTTTCAAAAAATTTGTTGATCGAGAAAATATTTTACATTGATCAATATATTTTCCACCAACCAAACAATTGAAAATGAAAAAAATTTTTTAAAAAATATTTTACATTAAAAAAATACCCTAAGAAACAATGACTGTATCATACCAGTTTGCGAATTCTTCCCCAATAGAAAAGTGATTCTCTACCGCATAAGCAATATTAAATACCTAAATATTGAATTAAAAATCGTGATTGAAAAAAAAAATTAAACCTAACCTCAAAAAGCTCAAATTGCTAACTTTTACAATGAAAAATCCAAATTGCTAACTTTTACTATGAAAAATCTCGTTTAAGTGAAATTATATTTTTATCATTAATACTCTATTTTCAGTTTATAATATAATGTCTAAAAGTGTCGTTTTGTCTTTTTAAAATTACTTTTTAACGGTAATGTTTAGGGATGGACACATGTCATGTTTGGATTGAGTATCGGTTAACCTGATCCGACCCAAAAATTTTACATTCTTCACCTGACCCGATTTTGTGAGATAAAATCTGAACTCGACTCGACCCGATCCAAGATAATATATTTATTAAAAATATTATTTTTATTCAATAAAAATAGGGATTTAATTAAAAAAATAATAACATATAGAGAGGTATTATTGTAATTATCCCTAAATATATAAGGTAAAATTATATTTTTCTGGGTCGGGTCAGTTCGGGTATTTTCACCCTAAAACCCGAATCGACCGACTCAAACACAACCTCTAAAAAACCTTACCCGAACTTGAATTTTTTAAAGAAAAAAATCCCGACCTGATCGGGTTAGGTTCAGGTCCTGCCCATACCTAGTAATGTCAAACATATAAATTTTAAAAACTTTTTTAAAAAATAATTTTTACAAAAGTTTTTAAATCATTTTTCAAAAGTAATACCACCAACTTGTAAAAGCAATCGGTAGACAATTTAGAGATGTTCATCAAAAATATCATACTTGTAGACTTATCGACCTAGTCGAAAATTATCGGGTATTTACAGTGAAAATACCCAAATTACTTGGTTGGATAATCGACTCGTTATTTTTGAGATTTTCATATCGGGCTTGGATCATAAAATAATGCTTAACCAAGTACCCGCCACCCGATACCCACTTTGTTACATATTTATTTATTTTATTTTATATTAGATTTTTATTCTTAATTCTCAAATTATTTGACCCTAACATTCTAAATTCTTATTTTCTTAAATTATTTCACCATAATCTTCTAAATTGTTAATTTCTTAAATTATTCTTTTAACTTTAAATATTTTAAATTTAATTGTATTTCTTTAATTTTAACTTTAATAAGTTTTATCTTTTAATTATGTAATTTAAACTTTAAAATTTTATGAGTGAATTATGTATTATATACCTTTAAATTTAAATTTTAAATTTTTATGTATTTTTAAAAAAATATTATTCAAATGAAAAAAATATGAATCGGGTGTTTGTGACCCAAAAAAGTAGGTACCCAAGTTTTATGGGTATCTAACTTACAGGTATCCAAACTTAATGGATCGAGACACAGACCGACATTTTGATACATGGATATCCCCGATACTTGGTATTTCGAGTATCCGAAAATGCGAGTACCCATTTTGAACATCCCTAGTAGACATAGGGAAAACAAACATCCAAAGATGACGCGAGATTTTATGTTGGGGGCGAACTTCTAAAATTTTAAGAGGTGAAGAATTTATAAAATTTCAGAGAAAATAAAAATATATTTTCAATAAAAAATACATAAAAAATTAAAATATATATGATAGTTTTAAAATTTTAAGGGGCGACTACCCCATCCACCCCTTGATCCATCCTGCAAATTAGCAACAAACAATAACCAAGATATGAATCAACAAACCAACAACAACAATCAATTTATTATATTATTGATCAAATTAATATTTAAATTATAAAATGTATTTTATAACATCGATAACATAATTAATAAGCATTAATGAAAAAATATGGTTGTGACGATTATTGACAGTCACATCCTTTGATTTAAATAAAGAGTCGTAGTTGATATTTTTATGAGGAGGTAGAGATTAGGCAATATGAGAAAAGTGATGAATAGTGAGACGAGTTGAGAGAGACGTATCTAGAGAGAGAAAGATTCGTTCTTCAATCATGTATGATGACTTATATACTAACCTTTAATGTTAATGTCGAATTTGGGAAAATGCTATCTATATGTTGGTAGGGTAAATAGATAGGATTATCAAATAATATTTTTGGCTCTCACATACTACATGAGTATGTCATTGATTACTCAAGAGATTGTACTCAACCGAAAGATATGAAACTAGATTGTACTCAACCGAAAGATATGAAACTTTGGAAGAATTTAATAATTCCGAAAGCTTCAATCAATGGAGGAGTTCTCCCAAAATTTTCGATAGGCAGAAAAGTGACAACAAAAGTAGATCTCACCAAAAAAACCTAAAAAATATGCAACAAAAAAAGATTTTAAATATGACCCATGAGTATTTTTATTGATTTCAAGTTAAAATATTTTATAAAATTGTAATTATAAAAAATATGTTAAAATATTTTTCTTCAAATAATTCTTATAATCACATTTTCTTTAAAATATTTGAAGTTTCACTTAAAATCAATAAAATTACTCGTGGTCAGATTTGAATTAATTGATATTACAAATATATTTTTATAATATTTAAAATTTATATTATAATTAATATATTTTTATAAATATAAATATAGATATAATTTATTTTAATCAAATATAATTTAAGTATTGCATTTATAGAAAGGATGATTTTATATGCTCGACAAGCAGCAATGAGTACCACTAACGACGAACACCATTAATTTTAATTTATAAAAATTTAAATTATAAATGACTCAACATATAATTATAAATTAGTTAAAATTTTAAAGATAGATTATGTAAAATAAAGGGTAAACTTTACTAGTGACCACTTAACTATTGCCTCTTTTCATTTTGACCAATATTTTTGAAATTTTGTCAATCAAGTCACTCAACTATTTAAATGCATTCAATTAAGCCAATTTCGTTAATATTTAACAGAGAAGCTGATGTAGAAGTTAAAATATTTGGTATAGTTACACATTTATTCATTGTTACTTATATATTCTATCAATTTGGTCATAATTTTAATAAATTAAAATAAACTTAACCCTCAAATCAAATGGTGCCATGTATAATGACCCAAAATTCAACTTTTTATTTTAATTTTAAAAGGTATGGCGTATTCTATATTTATAACAAAACCGTTTTCTAAAAAATTGAATAACTCAAGAATAACTTATGATATTAAATTTAAAGCAAACTAAATTTATCACCCTTTTGATATAGGTCAATCTCTTAGTGCAAATTTTTTCATGCTATGTCTACCGAGAATTTTATCAGTATAAACTTTTATTAAAGATGGACATAAAATTTTATGGTAGGAGATGAATTTTTAAAACTTTAAAGGAAGACTGTGTCAAACGTAAAAGAAATATGCGTAACCTTTTTCTATTAGAAATTTAAAATATTCTTAGTTTTACAGGTTAGATTATATCACCTTTTTCTAGTAGAATGTCATTTACAAATAGTAGTATGATAAAAAAAAATTCAAGCGAACTTTATATGCATGGGCTAATCAACTATAGTTTCCTTAAAACCAAAAGAGGTTATGTTGCCATTGACGGGATGCTTTTGAGAACCATAAATGGAATTTCTAGTAAAAATTTCGTTTTGTTATAAATATAGAATATTCGTAACTTTTGAAATCTTTTAAAATTAAAGATTTAAGGGTTAAGTTTATTTTAATTTATTAAAATTAGGACCAGATTGATAGAATATATAAGTAACAGTGACCAAATATTTTAACTACCACAATAGCTTCTCTGTTAAATATTAACGACAAGTGCTTAATTGAATGCATTTAAATAGTTGAGTACCTGATTGATAAAACTTCGAAAATGTTGAAAACATTTTGATGTTTCGATATAACAAATGAATTTTAAGATTTTGCAAATGATTTTCTAAGTATATTCGATATAATTATTTGAATATCAAAATATTACTCCAAGTCTTTCAAAGTTCATTTTAATCCTTACTAAAGTGTAAATTGTGTTTTATACTTAAACTATTTTAAAACAATTTTACAAAGTATTTCGAGCCTTAATCGAGCCAAAAATATTTTCTTTTTAAAGGGTTTCAAGAAAAATCAGATTGTCCATGGGGTACATATTCCCCCCAGGGGGTACCATTCCCCCCCAGGGGGAACAGATTCCCCCAGGGGTACCTATGTAACACCCATAACCCGTATAATTATACCTATATAGATTATATGTCACCCGTATTTTCTAAAACCATTCCATAATTTGAGAGCGATTTAAATTTTATTTTTTTTAAAATAGTAAATGATATTATAAAATTATCATATCATAAAAATTATGTTTCGTTGTAACTAATTTAATTCAAAATATTTTTATTTATGAATAGTGAATAGTACTCGAACAGTGAACAGTGGACAGTGGGGGAATCGATTCCCTGTAGCAGGGGAATCGGTACCCTTTTACAATCTGGAAAATTTGGTTTAAAATAGGGTTACTGTTCATGCTACAGTAACTTCCGAAAATTTACATATAATTTCATAAAAATTCACCTTCCATCACTATAAAAATTTCCAAAATTAATTAAACAAATAAATTGAACATTTTCAAATTACATGTCACTATCTAAAATCAAATTTCACAATAGGATGTCTTACTGATATTGAAATATACCTCTCGATACTTGATGTCGTTCTGAACCCTTTATTCTTATTCTTTGCTTTTTACCTACGCGTGAAAATCATCACACGCTAAGTATAAACTTAGTGAGGCAATTAAAACATTTAATAGTGCAATACAATTCATGCATGATTTTCAATATCAAATATCAAATTTCCATAAAATCATTTTACTAACATATCCAATATTTTACCATGATCAAAATAATATAAAATCTCTTACCATTTATCCCATAAGCTCGTAAGCTTATTTTACCAAAATACTTACCATTTAAATTCCATAAGCTCGCAAACTTATTTTTCCTATATACTTGCCATTATTTCGTAAGCTCATAAGCTTATTTGCATGGTTACCATTTATTAACCAATAAAACATAATCCATAGTCAATAAACCGTAGACAATAGCCCAATATAACACCCTGAGGACCCTGGGTATACGAGTAAAATACCTGCACCGTAGTGCTAAACCTGCACTAAGCTTACGCCATAGTACTAATCCGAACAATACACATAAGGTCGTGCCCACCACCTACACTAAGCTTACGCTATAGTGCTAATCCGGACATAAACCTGCACTTAGTGTCCTTACACACTATAGTGCTAATATAAACCTGCAGCTGCTATACTCTATGGCATACCAACTATACCCTGTCCCTCAATGACTTACTTGGGCATATAGTTATTTTATTCAATTCATCCATGACAAAGTATATTATCAATATTTAACATTGGGCAGTTCATACCCGAAAACATTCATGGTAAAATATCACATTTTTCATAATCAATGCATTTTGATTTCATACCGTGACATTTCAATATCATGTCAATTTATAAAAACATGGCATAATATCATGTTGATATAAACAAGGTCGACTTATCGCAAGTCTTCCTTATGATGTATAAAACATCCATGTGTAATTTCATGCATGTATTGCACTCACCTTGACACTTTATGTCTTCCAAAATATATAAGCCTCACTATTGTCCACCATAAGCCCTTTTATATTTGATTTGCTTCGATTACAAATCAATCACAATCTGTATAAATCATCAATTCATAATAATCCATATGTTAGTATTTTACTAACATAAATACATTCCACCATATCTCCATACTATATTTGAAATTCATCATCTATCAAATATTTATCTCCTTTACATAATTCCATTTATAACCATATGAACCAACATTGAAAATTTCCCAACTTTTACCTACAAACTATGTCTTCACCATTTTTATGCCAATAATTCCAACATTGAAATTATTTCCATTCAAATGCTTTTACAAAAGCATAAATACATTTAAGTACCCCAACTATGCAATTATTGTACTTAAATCACCAATCATACCACTTAAATTCTTAATGCCAATAATTCCAACATTAAAATTATTTCCATTCAAATGCTTTTACAAAAGCATAAATACATTTAAGTACCCCAACTATGCAATTATTGTACTTAAATCACCAATCATTTCAATCTTCCAAAATAATCAATTTCACATTTAACACTCATTTCAATTCTCAAACAACAATTCCAGCATAGTACATCAATTATACAACACTTATACAATAACCCATCAATTTTCCAGAATTCAGACAACTCGTACTACCCTTAAAGAATCATTAAACTGTATTGATACACACACTGGAATTTAATTCCGTTTTTTCCATTGAAAACTAGACTCGAATACGAATCTATCCATATAAAGAAATCATTCTAATTCATTCTGTACAATTTATGGTGAATTTCAAAGTTCACCAACAGAATCTGTTTTCTGCCGAATTCTGCTGTCCGATTTTTTTCTAACCCTTCCTTGGTTAAAAATTCATATCTATTTGTATACAACTTGAAATTGATCCCGTTTGTTTTAAACTAAACTAGATCCATATATGAACACAATATATAAAAATAACCTCCAAATTATTTTTATATATTTTCTGATGAATTTTCGAACCTACTATAATTCTCAAAATCTAAACTGTTTTTCTTTAACCTCATCCTTATGTTCTCCATCAATTCATACAACCTCAAAATCATCAATAATCATCATCAATTTCAACAACCATAGTATAAACCCAAATTTCTAGATTTGGGGATATTTGAAATCAAGCTATATTATCATGCAATATTAGTACCAAATGATAGCGTTTTTCGCAAATAAGCATTTTCTATTTTCATCATACTCATAATCCTAAAGAAATTGCTTGAAACATGATTGAAGATCTCTTACCTTTGAAGAAACCCACGCAGCTTTTGGAGGAGAAGATGAACACATTTGGTTGAAATGTCATCTTAATTTACATTTCATTCCACTTTAAATGAATATATTATTCATTTAATTGTGATAAGACCAAAACACCCTTAATGAATCTCCAAAATCACCATAAAACCAAGCCATCTGATATTACAAAATCAAAACTTGTGTTTTAGTCACTAAATTTCACAGTTTCGGTTAAATCTAAAAATTTGCACATTTACAGACCAAATTTCTCTGATATAAAATATTAAAATAATATTTCCAACCATTTTATAACATCCTTCAAATTTTTGTAAAATTCCAATTCGATCGGAATTTACCGATTTCTTACCGGCTTTAACTCTTTCTTTACTAAATTCCAAATCCAACAATATGATTTCTATAAAACTCCACTCTCAAGAGTAAACCATCTATTTATGGAATAAAATTCTTTTTAGGAAATTATCACTTAATTCCCTAAACTTTTTCCCAAATTTTATACTTTGGTCATCAAACTTCCAAAATTTACATTTTGGTCATTATCTAAATTTTTGGGGTATTACAATTCTCCCCTCCTTAAGAAAATTTGTCCTCAAATTTAAAACTTCCTACGAAAACCATAACTTCTCTTTTATGAGGATTGCACTTTCTATTGTAGATTCATAACCCTAATTTAGGGTTGTACAAACTGGTAAGACATAATATCGTCTCATACAAAAACCTCTTCTATCAACTTCTTGAATTTCAAAATTTTTTTCCTCTTTACTTTGAGAATTTTGTAAAGATCATGCACATCATTATATTTTGAACTTGTTTAATCAAATTCTTCAATCTGATTTAAAAATATCTACATATTTTCATATCATCCTCTCTATCCCAAGTAACGTCCTCTACATTATGATTTTTCTGAATCACTTTAACTAGAGAAATCATCTTGTTACGTAGTTCTTTGATTTCTCGAGCTAATATCCAAACTGATTTTTTTTATAATCAAATCTGGTCGGCTCTTAATTTCCTTTGATGAAATAACATGTGAAAGATCCAATCAATACTTTCTAAGTATCGACACATGAAAAACATTGTGTACTTTGTCCAACTCTGGTTCTCCATTACCTCCATAATAAATGCTAACTGATAATCCATCAGTCTAATTTTTTTTTATCTCATAAGATCCAATGAATCTTAACCTTAGTTCTTCTTTGCCTTTTTGAGTGCACAATATTTTTTCCAAAATGATACCTTGAGAACTATTTATCACCTTCATAAAATTCAATCTCTTATCACTTCAAGTTTGCATAAGACTTTTGCCAATTACATATCATCTTGAGATTTTCTTGAATTATCTGTACTTTATCATAAACCTCTTTCAATAAATCTAGGCCAACAAAATTTCAATCTTTTAATTTGAACCCATTCAATGGTGTTCGACATTTTCTCCCATATAAAACTTCACACGGAGTTATCTTGATGCTTAATTTAATAATGTCATTGTAGAAAAATTCTACTAAAAACAATTACTTTTCTTTTCCCATGATTCCTTAGAATCAATCACACATGCTCTCAACATATCTTTTAATATCTGAATATATTTTTTTTAAATTTACCATCCGTCTGTGGATTAAAGATCATACTGAAATTAAATCAAATACCCAACACTTTATGCAAATATTTCCAAAGTCTTAAAGTGAACTTTGGATCTCTGTTGGATATAATGGATACTTGTATTCCTTGTAATCGATCTAACTCCTTGATATACAACTCTGTATATTTATCCAATGCATAGTCCATTCACATCAGAATTAAATGTGCTGATTTAATAAACCATTCACTATCATCCAAATGGAATCCTTTTTATTTAATGTCAAAAGTAGTCTTCTAACAAAATCCATAGTGACTCTTTACCACTTCCACTCTGGAATAGCAATAAGTTGTAATAATTCCAAAAGCACTTGATTCTCAACTTTTACTTGTTGACATGTCAAACATGTAACAACAAACTTAGTAATGTTTTTTTTTTCATACATGGCCACCAAAATAACTCTTTACATCCTGATACATTTTGTTCCCACTTGTATGCATAGTCAGTAGACTATAATGTGCCTTAGAAAGAAAATATTTCTTCAACTCATCATTATGAGGAATACAAATTCTTCCTCAATAATTTCCATCAAAGTTGACTTCAAAGTCTTTAGTCTCGCATTTTTTTCCACAAGTGAAATATTTTTTTCTCTTTTTGTTTTCTTTCTCGTTTTCATTTTTTTCTTCTTCGTTTTCATTTTCTTTTTCTATTTTTTTTCTTCTTCTGTTTTTTTTCTTCTGTTTTTTCTTCTTCTTATAATATATATTTTTAGCTCTTATGCCATATGCTGAGACAACATGACTAAGAAAATCAACTTCTGATAGCCAAAACTCACTCTTTGACAGTTTAGTATATACCTTTTTATCCTTAAGTATTTCGAATACAATACGAATATAAGCATCATGCTCTATCTTTGTATTCGAGTATACCCGGATGTCATCAATACAACCACCTCAAATTAATCCAAGTAAAATTGAAATACTTGATTCATCAAGTCTATGAATGCTACCTGAGCATTTTCAAACCAAACGGCTTTACTACGAACTCGTAGTGTCTATACCGTTTCTTGAAAACTATCTTTGGAACATCTTCCTCTTTAAAATTTAACCGGTGATATCCCATTCGAATATTAATTTTAGAAACATTATTGATCCTTTTAAGCTGATAAAACAAGTCATTAATCCTCAGAATAGGATATTTGTTCTTGATAGTTACTCTGTTTAACTATCAATAATATATTTTCAATAATCTATGCATAATTGCATATATCCATTTTTTTATAACCAATACCTGTTTACCCCAAGGTATAAAATATTCAATCTAATGCATCCTCCATTTATCAGCTCTTGCATTTGTTTATTTATTCTTTTAGCTCAATCGCAATCATTCGATATGAACCCATAAATACAAGATTAATTCCTTGATAACCATTAATATTAAATTCCACCTCTCAATCTGGAGGTAACCCATAATAATAAATCTAAAAAGACTTATGGAAATTCCCAAATTATGGAAATATCATATGATCTTACTTCATATACTTGAGTATCCATCACCTTAGCTAGAAAAGCTATGCATCCTTTTTACATCATCTTAATCGTAACCATTGTTGATATCACCTATTGATGATTTCACTTTTTTCATCAATCATTAATTTTTTTTCCTACATTTTTGTAAATTAATCGCTTCTTGCGATCATTAACCCAACCTTAATGCAGAGACAACCAAATCATGATCAAAATGATCTTAAACTTGTTAATGATAATCCTATCAGATTCATCAATAACATAAGCTCTTGAATCTTTACTGGACATTTATTAATTGTCCTTCTAACACTTGTATCATAACCATGACCATGACCATGACCTATGGGTTTTCCGTTATAATATCACTCGATATCAAGTAGAATTGAATATTTCTACTTTATAATTCCTTAATTCATTGTAGCATGGAAAGTTGGACAATCCATTTTCTAATATTTACCTTCACAAGGTAACTCTATCCAATTTTATGGACTTGATATCCATTTTCAAACCAACTCATAACCATTTGATTTACTAATAATTCAACTTTCTTTAAAAGTTTAGCGGAAATCATATTACCGCTTATGTATTTCCTCTTGCTCAAATCAACAATGCTTTAAATAATTTAATGCTTAGCTTAAATATTTCTTACTTATTTAAGCTTACTTGGATAAACCTCAGAATCATCACAGATTCAAAAATCTCCTTTGGATCCTCATCCGATTCGACTTTTCTTGTAAGTCATTCAAACTTTTTAATCGATTTTTTTTCCATTTAAAAACTTCGTTGAAACTGAAACATTTCTTCCATCAAATGGAGAAAAATCCCTTATAACATCCACCCTTCTAAGGTGTTTTATATAAGTCATATATGTTCCCTTTTTTTCGATTTAAATCTCGACATTCTTTTCAACCATTTCGACTTTATTACCTTTGTCTTTAATTCCAACATCTGAACATAATCAGAATCATCATACTTTTGTATAGAGTAACTTTACTCCCTATAAACATCATCACAGTATATATACAAATATCAGTAACTCTTGACATCCTAGTGGCATGTATACACTTTTTAACTCAAAACAACCACGGATTAGTCCTAGAATCGGCTAAACCTGTAGCTCTGATGCCAATAAATGTAACACCCATAACCCGTATAATTATACCTATACAGATTATAGATGTCACCCATATTTTCTAAAACCATTCCATAATTTGAGAGCGATTTAAAATTTTTTTTTTAAAATAATAAATGATATTATAAAATTATCATATCATAAAAATTACGTTTCGTTGTAACCAATTTAATTCAAAATATTTTTATTTATGAATAGTGAATAGTACTCGAACAGTGAACAGTGGATAGTGGGGGAATCGATTCCCTGTAGCAGGGGAATCGGTAACCCTTTTACAATCTAGAAAATTTGGTTTAAAACGGGGTTACTGTTAAACAAATAAATTGAACATTTTCAAATTACATGCCACTATCTAAAATCAAATTTCACAATAGGATGTCTTACTGATATTGAAATATACCTCTCGATACTTGATATCGTTCTGAACTCTTTATTCTTATTCTTTGCTTTTTACCTACGCGTGAAAATTATCACACGCTAAGTATAAACTTAGTGAGGCAATTAAAACATTTAATAGCACAATACAATTCATGCATGATTTTCATATCAATATCAAATTTCCATAAAATCATTTTACTAACATATCCAATATTTTACCATGATCAAAATAATATAAAATATCTTACCATTTATCCCATAAGCTCGTAAGCTTATTTTACCAAAATACTTACCATTTAAATTCCATAAGCTCGTAAGTTTATTTTTCCTATATACTTGCCATTATTCGTAAGCTCATAAGCTTATTTGCATGGTTACCATTTATTAACCAATAAAACATAATCCATAGTCAATAAACCGTAGACAATAGCCCAATATAACACCCTGAGGACCCTAGGTATACGAGTAAAATACCTGCACCGTAGTGCTAAACCTGCACTAAGCTTACGCCATAGTGCTAATCCGGACAATATACATAAGGTCGTGCCCACCACCTACACTAAGCTTACGCTATAGTGCTAATCCGGACATAAACATGCACTTAGTGTCCTTACACACTATAGTGCTAATATAAACCTGCAGCTGCTATACTCTATGGCATGCCAACTATACCCTGTCCCTCAATGACTTACTTGGGCATATAGTCTATTTTATTCAATTCATCCATGACAAAGTATATTATCAATATTTAACATTGGGCAGTTCATACCCGAAAACATTCATGGTAAAATATCACATTTTTCATAATCAATGCATTTTGATTTCATACCGTGACATTTCAATATCATGTCAATTTATAAAAACATGGCATAATATCATGCTGATATAAACAAGGTCGACTTATCGCAAGTCTTCCTTATGATGTATAAAACATCCATGTGTAATTTCATGCATGTATTGCACTCACCTTGACACTTTATGTTTTTCGAAATATATAAGCCTCACTATTGTCCACCATAAGCCCTTTTATATTTGATTTGCTTCGATTACAAATCAATCATAATCTGTATAAATCATCAATTCATAATAATCCATATGTTAGTATTTTACTAACATAAATACATTCCACCATATCTCCATACTATATTTGAAATTCATCATCTATCAAAATATTTAGTCTTAATAATTCCTTATAACATTGGAACCAACTTTTCCCATTTACTCAAAATGGTCTTCACCATTTTACCACTTAAATTCTTAATGTCAATAATTCCAACATTGAAATTATTTCCATTCAAATGCTTTTACAAAAGCATAAATACATTTAAGTACCCCAACTATGCAATTGTTGTACTTAAATCACCAATCATTTCAATCTTCCCAAAATAATCAATTTCACATTTAACACTCATTTCAATTCTCAAATAAGAATTCAGACAACTCGTACTACACTTAAAGAATCATTAAACTGTATTGATACACACACTGGAATTTAATTCCTTTTTTTCCATTGAAAACTAGACTCGAATAAGAATCTATCCATATAAAGAAATCATTCTAATTCATTCTGTACAATTTATGGTGAATTTTCAAAGTTCACCAACAGAATCTGTTTTCTGCCGAATTCTGCTGTCCATTTTTTTCTAACCCTTCCTTGGTTAAAAATTCATATCTATTTGTATACAACTTGAAATTGATCCCCGTTTGTTTTAAACTAAACTAGATCCATATATGAACACAATATATAAAAATAACCTCCAAATTATTTTTATATATTTTCTGATGAATTTTCGAACCTACTGTAATTCTCAAAATCTAAACTGTTTTTCTTTAACCTCATCCTTATATTATTCATCAATTCATACAACCTCAAAATCATCAATAATCATCATCAATTTCAACAACCATAGTATAAACCCAAATTTCCAGATTTGGGATATTTGAAATCAAGCTATATTATCATGCAATATTAGTACCAAATGATAGCGTTTTTCGCAAATAAGCATTTTCTATTTTCATCATACTCATAACCCTAAAGAAATTGCTTGAAACATGGGTTGAAGATCTCTTACCTTTGAAGAAACCCACGCAGCTTTTGGAGGAGAAGATGAACACATTTGGTTGAAATGTTATCTTAATTTACATTTCATTCCACTTTAAATGAATATATTATTCATTTAATTGTGATAAGACCAAAGCACCCTTAATGAATCTCCAAAATCACCATAAAACCAAGCCATCTGATATTACAAAGTCAAATATAATTTAATTTGACTTTGACCTACGAAAAAGCCCTGAAATTTTCAAAACTTGTGTTTTAGTCACTAAATTTCACAATTTCACTTAAATCTGAAAATTTGCACATTTCCAGACCAAATTTCTCTGATATAAAATATTAAAATAATATTTCCAACCATTTTATAACATCCTTCAAATTTTTGTAAAATTCCAATTCGATCGGAATTTACCGATTTCTTACCGGCTTTAACTCTTTCTTTACTAAATTCCAAATCCAACAATATGATTTCTATAAAACTCCACTCTCAAGAGTAAACCATCTATTTATGGAATAAAATTCTTTTTTAGGAAATTATCACTTAATTCCCTAAACTTTTCCCAAATTTTATACTTTGGCCATCAAACTTCCAAAATTTACATTTTGGTCATTATCTAAATTTTTGGGGTATTACAACCTATTTCCCCCCTGTCTAACGGTCAAAAACAGATTGCACTTAGGGAACCGATTCCCCATGATGGGGTACCGATTCCTCCCACGCTCCAAGCTATTTTATTAATTGTTTCTTATCCCCAAACGGCTCCAAAACATCCCCAACGACTATATATGACTTCAAACACATTCCAAGCTATAAATACAAGCTAAGGACACTTGAAGAAGTAAGAGAACAACTATCCAAGCAATCAAACATAAGAGAAGAGTTTTTCAATCTTATTTCATCTTTCTCTTGTAAATATTTTGTTCTTGTGAGCTTAATTCTTGTAAACACCTACCTTAGATAGGTTTTCTTGTTTACATTTCTTATCCTTTTGTAAAGGGGAAAGGTTCTAGCTAATCCCGTGTAAAAGCTAGGGAAAGGTTCTAGTTTAACCCGGAAAAACTAGGGAGTTTGTAAGGTTACTCTTTATCCTCAAAAGAAAGAACAAATTAGTGAATTTGTTGGAAAATCCTTGGTGAGGAGCTAAGGTAGTGGACGTAGACTTTGTTTGAGAAAGTCGAACCACTATAAATCACTGTGCAATTATCTATCTTTCAATCTCCTTACTCCCTAAACACAAAACCGTTCCGACCCCTCTTTGCAAACCATTCCGGTTGTCGATTTAAGCTTCTGAAAATCCTAACATAAAATATTGGTCAAAATGAAAAGGGGTAATAGTTAGGTGGTCACTGGTATAGTTTACCCTTTATTTTAAATAATTTATCTTTAAATTTTTAACTAATTTATAATTTTACAGTAAGTCCTTTATAATTTAAATTTTTATAAATTAAATTAATGGTATTCGTCGTTAGTGGTGTCCATCGCTGCTCATCGAGCATCGTAGAATTTTTCTTTATAGAGAACTTATCAAGGTGTAGTGGTCAAGCATTTTTATTCTTACAGCCTTAGGTTCAAATCTTTCAAATGCCAAATTATCTTGTTTTCATCACTTCTCCATCTAGAATTATTTTATTTTATGCTATTAATTTATTAAATAAAAATATTATAAATATTGGATTAAATTATAAAATTTAGAAATGAATAAAACTAATTTTCAATCACAAGTTAAGTTAAATATTAGTTATATTATAATTGATATCAAAAATATATTCTTAAATTAATTTTTAATTTATATCATGATTAGTATATTTTTATAAGATAAATAAAACTTATTTCTACTACATTATAACTTAAATATTATTTATTTATTTAATATTTTTATTTTATAATATATTAAAATAAAAATTAATATATATTTTAATTAATTTTATAATTTATGTTATAAATACATTTTTATAATATTTTATAATTAATATATTTTTTATTATTATTTGACTCTTGTTGTTCATTAATCATGCAGTTTTGTAATATAAATTATAAATAATGTTTATAAAATTAATATATTTTAAGTATTGTTTATGATTAATATATTTTTATAAAATAAATGAAGTTAATTATAATTATAAGTATAGTTTAATTTAAATATTATTTATCGACATAATAATAATTTATTAACTTAATTTAGTGGTTAAGCATGCATCCTTGAAATGTAACACCCTAAACCCGATTGGGTTTAAAGTGCCATATTGGGCTACCGAGGTAACCCTATTCATTTTATTTTCAAATATGTTGAATGGTATCATAATTAAAAACATAGACAAATGTTATAAAAACAATTTACAAAACCAGAGCTCCGTGTGACATAATTTAAAATCAAAATAATACAAACTCTGAGTTTAATAAACTGAATACATGAGTAAGGTTCTATGAATACATATTCCCACTAAGATGCAGTACAATACTCTGAAGGAGATGCTAGAAGTCCTACTGGGACGGTGCTCCACGAACTGCTCATACTACTAACCTGCCAACGGAAAACATCTGAAGGCTGAGCTTACAAGCCCGACAGTATAATCGCTAATCTAGAGTAGCATAAGAATTCCACACAAGCATGTTGAAGACGTGGTACTAATCAGTAGGTACATGCATGATCTTTATAAAGTGCTACCTACTTTAGGCTTAGTTGTCCTATTATTGAAATAGGGTTCTCATACTTCCCTAAATCCTATACTAAGGGTTTAGCCATAAGTACACTGCTAAAGGGTCTCTAACCCTAATGTTTATATTTGATGTGCATTATCTAAATGTGATACTGGCTATGTTGTGCATGAATGTAATACTAACTCTGCTATGCAATATCTCAATGCAACACTAATACTTTTATGCAACATACAAGTTGAGGTAGGCATCATAGTGTGATTGAGGGACTGCATCTCAGAGCTCACACACTCCTCTACTCTGCCTAATATACCATTGGGGTACTTGGTTGAGATCCGGAACTGCATCGGAGACATATACCCAACCCCTCGGATATATAGGGTGAGATCCGGAGCTACATCGAAAATGTATACCCCACCAACTTACTCCGTCGAGTCTTAAGGCATCTACGCCCAGCTGGCGAAAGAAATATCGTAGCACTGACTGGTATATACGAGACATACCGACAAACAAGATAATCGCCTTATTGCTAAAGTAACTTGGGTGTCCTGGTTGTTTCCTAAGTGTCACACAAAGGCTAGTTTTATGACATCCTAACTATTATTGTTTCTAGATGCTGTTAGATATTACTAATAATCTATTATTACTAATCTCGTTTACTTGCTGTTATCTCGCCCGTTCTCTCATCTATAACATTTTGCAAGGGTTTATTAGTATGTTATTAATGTTAATCTATACTAATATGGCTATTTGCTACTTAAGGGCATTTTAGTCATTTTCTTACCTTAGGAAAATCTCTACGTGTTTCGAGACTTCACAACGATTTTTGAGTTTGCTGGTTACTGACTGTGGTATTGGCTAGCCCGATATCTTACTCGGGTTCATTTCTGAGTAGCGATGCTGTAATATCCCAAATTTTGGACTGGTGACTGAAAAGTAAATTTTAAACATTTGGGGATCAAAGTGTAAATTTGTAAAAGTTTAGGGACTAAAAATTTAAATTTTCAAAAGTTATATTTTGGGACTATAATTGAGTATTTCAGCCCAAGAATTAAATTTTAGCGGGTTTTAGAATTTTGAATTGAAGTTTGTATAAAAGTTTATTAAGCGATAAAGATTGGTAAAATATGCAGATAACCAAATCAAATCGAAAGTCAGCAAAAATTTGAAGGAATGTAATTTGGGGATAGAAATATTATATTTATATTTTTAATTAGTGTAATTAAAGTTGGATTGGTGGAATTTTGTGAGAATTGCACTATAAAGTGAAATAGTGCAATTTAGTGACTAAATTGAAATTTTGAAGAATTGGAGTATAAAAAGAAAATTTGGGAAATGAGATTTTTATGGTTATTTAATAATATTAAAATGGATATAATGGAGTGACATGGGTGTATTTTTGGGAATTCATTAATGGTAATTTAGTCTTTTGGTCCAAAATGAAAAAAATTAGTTTTTAATTGATTTTTAAAGGCCAAAGTAGAGATTTTTTTTATAGATTTTTCGTGAACTCCTCTTCTCTTTTTCAGCTACTTCCGTTACTCCATAGTCAAAGGGCAAGTTTTTTTTTCTTCAATTTTGATCCATTTTAATTAGATTTTGGACTAATGTATGAAATATAAAAATAATCCCCATTAAATTATCTACAAATTGATGTAATCATTTCTTGGTTTCATGCTTGAATGGTGAAAGTTGTGACTTTGGTGGAAGAAGGGGAGTTGAGAATTTGATGAAATTAAGTTTGAATTTGATATTAGAAGTGTTGTAGAGTTATATTTAAGTATGGAAGTTTAATACAAATTTTGTAGGGATTGGTTTGGTGATTTGGCCATTGATGGATATGATAGGAACTTGGTTGAATTTGATTTGTTTTGCTTTGAATTTGATTGGAATTGATTGGAAATGGTGTGTGAATGACTAAATTGTGATTGAATTAAAATGGAGACCATTAGGAGAAATATTGCAAAGTTTCGGCCTAAGGGAATAAATAAAGGGAAAATTTTGGAAAAATTCCTAATGGTTTAGATTGAATGTAAGAATAATTTTAGGTGCTTGAAATGATGTTTGGGACCAAATTTGGAACTTTGCTAGGCTTTGAGAACATTTTCACAAGCTTTGATAATTTAAAGGGTTAATGTGCAATTGTGGAAAAATTGAGGTCCTATGCTGAAATTTAGTGTTAGAATATTAAATTGGACTGATTTGAGGGAGTTTACAAGTTATGAACTTAATTGTAAGTTGAAGGAAATATGGTGGTGAGTTAGTGAAGTTGTAAGGGACATTTTACAAAGTTTAGGAAACTTAAAGGATTTAGATGCAAGCTTTGGAAAATTTGGATGCAATGCTCAAAATTTTAGTTAAAATATGGGAATATTGAATTTAGATTAAGGTGGAAAGTTTCACAAGATTAAGGAAGAGAAATTAGTTTCAGATATGTGTCGATTATTTTTTTAAAGTTATTTAAATATAAATGAATATAATATTATTAGTTAAAGTACTAATTCGTATTCGAAATTGTTTATGTTGGGAAATTGATGATATGAAGACCAAGATCGAAAACAAAAACAAATCAAACCAAAAGAAAAGGATTAAGTTGAGCGTGCAAGGAAGATAGTAATTAAAGTGCAGTGAGGCAACAGGTGAGTGCAACTAACTTTTTATTAAAATAATACGAGGAAGACTTGCAATGATTCAACTTCTACTGATTTGAAATGAAAAGATTTTCAAATCATATTTTGAATAAATGTTTTATTATAATTTTTTTATTTATTTCATGGTGAATGATTATTTTTGGGTATGAATTACCCAATATTGGTTTTATGAGATTTTATATATATTCAATCATATGAATGTTTTATATGGAAAACAAAATATTATTTTGATATAATCCCAATGTGTATGGATTAAGAGTCTGAGGTACAAATGTCATGCCATGAGGTGGATTGATTATATGATACATGTTTATATTGCACCTCTGGTACAAATCCACAAGTCACTTTCGAGTGCAAATCTACAAGGCACTTTCCAGTGCAATTCTACGAGGCACTTTCGAGTGCAAATATATCTACGAGACACTTTTAAGTGCATATAGCGCGCACACTCGACGAGACTCATGTATTTGATATTCTCAGTCAAAATACATTAGGCTATGAATTAAATACAAGAGAGGTACAAATTTATATGATTAGAGTATGGAAAATAAAGTTATATGATTGAAAAATAACAAGTGGTCTACCAAATGCGTAAGTTAATTTAATATCTTTTATATGTGAAATAACTTTAAAATCTTTATGATATAAAATTTTGTTAATTTTAATAAGTTTATATATTGTGATTTTATAAGATAATTTAGTTACTATTTGATTTTATTAGAATTTGCCTAATTCCTCACTAAGTGAAAACTTAGCGTGTGAGTGTTTCACACGTAGGTGCAATCTAGGAGGAGAAAATAGAGAGCGCGTCAATATCCTTTTTGAGGAATCATTTATGCGATCAGAATCAGTAAGTAAGGACATCTTGCCTATTAATTTATTTGGCAGTGGCATGTATATTAAAGAAGTTTTCAGCTGCTCTGATTCGAGTTTGTTTGAGATATTTTTGCTAAATTTAAGAATATTATTTATTTAAATCATAATTGTTTTTGATATAAACGATTTTCAAATCAAGCAATTTTTTGACAGTTTTGGATTTACGATATGTTACATTATAGAACTGCTAAATGCTATCTAAACCGGTTTTAATTTTTAAATTTAAATAATAAATGTTTCGTATGACTGATGTGACATCTTTGACTCGTATACAAGTATATATATGGGTTAAGGGTTTTACAAAGAGTTCACGAAAATTCGCAAAAAAATCTCCTACTTTGGCCTTTAAAACTCAATTAAAAACTATTTTTTTATTTATTTTGGGCCAAAAGACTAAATTGCCATTAATGATTCCCAAAATTACACCCATGCCACTCCATTATCTCCATTTTTAATATTATAAAATAACCATAAAAATCTCATCTCCCAATTTTTCTTTTTATACTCCAATTCTTCAAAATTTCAATTTCGTCACTAAATTGCACTATCCACTTTATAGTGCATTTCTCACCAAATTCCACCAATCCAACTTAAATTCCACTAATTAAAAATATCAATATAATATTTTTATCCCCAGACTGCCTTCCTTCAAATTTTTGCAGACTTCTGATTTGATCCGGTTATCCGAATATTTTACTGATCTTTATCGCTTAATAAACTTTTATACAAACTTCAATTCAAAATTCTAAAACCCACTAAAATTTTATTCTTGGGATGAAATACTAAATTATAGTCCCAAAATATAACTTTTGAAAATTTACATTTTTAATCCTTGAACTTTTATAAATTTACACTTTGATCCCCAAACTTTCAAATTTTACTTTTTAGTCACCGGTCCAAAATTTGGGATATTATAGATGCTCTATTCACTAATCCTACGCTTTCCCTCAATTTGCCCTCGAATTAAAGGAATAGTTGTGCAACCAACATTCTCGGTCGTTCTTATGGTATATAGCACTACTGTTTCATATTATGATAGCTTAGCCATACCTCTCGTCTGTACACCCTATACACTGATTCTTCATTCATATATATATGTTACATGTTCATTGAAGATACTTGGATGCGTTACGTCTGCTTCGGTTACTCTGGTTGTAACCCACTCCCACGAGTGTCTCTGGGCCCCTTCGGTCATTTACGTCCCTTACGGACTAAGCTTTATCCTTAAGAACCATTCCAAGCTCTTACGAACCTCAATCGAATCAAACTGATCATCTGAGGTGGGTAGTATCGATACTCTAGTTGTATTATTGATACCCTAGGGTCAAGTACCGATACCCCTATGAGTATCGGTACAAAAAAAGCATTCTGTTGTGAAAATGGGGCCTCAGTATCGATACTTCTACCTTGAGTATCAATACTGCAGGGATAATATCGATACTCACCCAAGTAGCATCGATACTCCCCTTTGAAAACCCTAATTTTAGCCCTAATTTAACCAGTATCGATACTCAAACCCTAAAACTAATATTTTAGGCTCGAGAAAACACCCAAAATCATCCTAAATGACTTGGGTTGGTTCCTAAACTTTATTATGTAGTTTTAGTAAGTTACTTAGGGTCTTTAAGTGTCATAAAAACACTTTCTAAACACCTAAATCATGATTTAATCCTGAAACAAGTTAGAACCCTAATATACTCAACTACACAAATCTTAGCAAATTCTTGAAATTTATGAAAGCTTAATATCTAAAGGATTAGAAATACACTACCTTGTTGATTGAATCTTGAAATTGAGCTCCTTGAAATTGAGCTCCTTGCTTAGCCAAAATCCTTTCATTGGCAATTTGGATGAAAACCCCAATTTTTCTCTTACAAACATAAAGCCCAAGCTTGAATCTTTAAAACAATGTTGTTGTGGGTTTAATTAGGACGGATTTGAAATATAAAAAGGGCTAAAAATCGTACCTTTCCTATGGCTTGGTGAGGAAGAAGATGGAAGAGAGTGAGGAGAAAATGAAGATGAAAAAGGATATAAGGTTTTCATCTTTAAGAAAATGGGTAATTACACAATTGGTCCCTCTTCATCTTTTCACTATGCAAAAACCCCCTTTTTTGTGGTTAATGGGCTCAAGTACAACCCAATTAAACTCAATGACTTGAATTATAAATTCTACGGGATCCACTTACCTCTATTTGGGGTGTTACACGAAAGTCCTTTGTTTGATTCTCATCGAGACACCAAATATAATTTATATTAATTTATTGAAAAATGGTATATGAGCATCTCATGTTCTTAAATTAAAAAGATAAATGATTCCAATGTGTTTTAAAAGTCTAACACCAAATTGTAAATATTAAAAAATTCAAGGACTAACAATGTACTTTACCCTAATTATGATTTCTATGTATTATCCTCAATACTCGTTGATTTAGTGAAACTTACGAGACTCTTTTATTTAATATTATTTTAGTATCCTAAAGTCAAGTGTAAATGAAGAATTGATCATTTTGCTTTAATGTCAAACCAAACAGTTGATAAATTTGGTTGTCTACTTCCACAACATCCATTCCTATTTTTTTAATTACTTTTTCAAAGATCGACTTATATGTCTTCAATATTGTTTTGAAAAATAAAAACAAAAAAGAGTTTATTTATTTTGGTCAAGAGAGGGCTGAATGGGTTCGCTTAAGAAATAGATCATTTATTGATCACTGTAGTGTGTTGCTTAAGTTGCTTGGTTTTGAAGCACTTTTAACTACTCTTGTCTTCCTACAAAATTAAATAAGAAAAAGCCGTGGGAAAGCCCTAAACCCCACGAATTCAAAATATATATAATCAAAAAAATGTTTTTGTCCTTTTTATATACATTTTTAGTTGACATCTAATGCTAAAATCGTGTAGAAGTCAGAAAACAAATACAAAATTCAATTTCATAAAATTATAATATAAAACCAAAAATTAAAAATTAAAATAATAAAAAAAACTTTTAAATATATAATATATATGAATTTATCTATTTGTATTAATTGTGGAGTCAATCCATGTGACGTTTGTAGTGTACATTTAGTGCACGTTCTTCACAAAATATCATAGTCCCACACCCTTCAATGCTCCGCCGTCCACTACATTTGTTCGAGCTATTCTTTTTTTTTTTTTTGGGTTACAGATGAACCACTAGAATTAGTGAGTTGCTCTTATTTTCATCTATGTGACATCAGAGAGAAGAAGACGATGGGCTTCAACAGGAGGCTGGTGGAGTAAAATGCGTCCCAGTTACTGTCTTCTACCGATTTTGGCGAGGCTATCTGCCACAGAATTCACCGTCCGGGATATAAAGCTAACAGTTACTGTCCACTGGCGCTTCAAATAATCTCTAATTCTCCTAACGATTGTCGAGTCATGAAGGGTTAGAGGCGAGGCAAGGCATCTGACAACTTCACTATTGTCCACCTCCACGCAAAGTTGAGTGATTCCGAGAGATCAAGACCATCGAGAACACCCCAAAGTTCGGCCTGAGTGACTGAACACCGACAGTTTAAGACAAATTATTAAATATGAAAATAGTTTTAAATAAAAAATGAAATCTATTTAAATTATGAATTGTATTTTGGTTCTAACGTTCAAGAAAATGTATTATACTTATTATTTTTTTTGGATAATTAGAATTTTATTACCCAAGGAAAGCATTAACTGCTTCAAATCCAATACAATCAAACGAGCAAAAGAAAGGGGTGCCAAGTTACACAAAAAATCATATTATACCCTAAGAATTACAAAGAGATAGGCTAGTTCTTGTTGGAACCGTAGGTGGACACTCGAGTAATTTATAAAACTCGCACTATTATTAATACGAGACAAAATACGTTACAACAACGTTACCTTAATATTACAACATTACAACACTAGCTGCGGCTTGTTTACAAACACAATCTCACTATTCTAAGCTTTGCTAAGCTTTACTCAATTCTCTCATAGCTTTGCTAAGCTATTTCTCATTCTGGCTTTTCTAAGCCTTTTCTCATATTCATTCTCATTCACTTTGCATACATTTATATTAATGCTAAAGACATATATTTATAAGGGTAATTAACCTCCTTAATGAAAGATCTAGGTATTTCCAAATTCTTCTTGTATTGCGACATGAAGTTCATTGTCTTAATGAAATTCACTTCCATCATCAATTGTCACATGTTTATTTTCCATGCTTAGTTCTTAAGTAATTCAAGATCATGCTTCATTAATCAAGAATCTTCTAGAATTATCCATGCCTTGCCAACATAAGTAGTAAAATTAGATTTGAATTCTAACACTCCCCCTCAAATCTGATTTTTCATTCCGAGCTTTTCTTTGAGTCGGTTGAATATATCTGCTCTCAATGACTTTGTGAAAATGTATGCTAGTTGATCTTCAGTTATGCAGTAAATTAGCTCCACAATTTTATTCTTCACCTGCTCTCGTATAAAGTGATACTTTGTATCAATATGTGTTGATAAATCGGGCAAAGTAAATGAAAGAACACAAGAATTTTAACGAGGTTCGACAATGTGCTTACGTCCTCTCTTCGCTCACTCCGCTCCATCTCCTGTCCTCTTTACCGGTATATTTATGAGCCATGCCTTACAATATGCTTGCTTCGACTATGGGAGAATGGATTCTTGGCAAGTGCACGCTGCTGTGGCTATGTATTCTTCTTTGCTTTTTCGGCACCTCGTAGAGATTTTTGCAAACTCTTTCACGCTTGTTTTGCGGTCTTCGCATCATAAATTTTTTCAAAGGTAGATTCATCTACTCCTTGAAAAATAAAGAGCAACGCTCTTTTATCTCTTTTCCGGGATTCCTTCAATACCTTCTTTTCTTCAGTGGTCAGGATTGCTTATGCTGTTGCATTTTCAGACTCGGTGTAACCATCCTCGATGATATCCCAACAATCTTGGGAGCCTAGTAACGCCTTCATTTGAATGCTCCAATTGCAATAATTCGTCTTTGAGAATCTCGGAATTTGTGATTGAATCATGTTGGCCATCTTCTCCATCACGTTAAACTCGAACCAAGCTCTGAGGCCACTTGTTTTGGAAGCGTTGGTGGGCACTCGAGTAATTTATAAAACTCACACTATTATTAATACGAGGCAAAATACGTTACAACAATGTTACCTTAATATTACAACATTACAACATTACAACACTAGCTGCAGCTTGTTTACAAACACAACCTCGCTATTCTAAGCTTTGCTAAGCTTTGCTCAATTCTCTCGTAGTTTTGCTAAGCTATTTCTCATTCTGGCTTTTCTAAGCCTTTTCTCATATTACTTCTCATTCACTTTGCATACATTTATATTAATGCTAAAGACATATATTTATAAGGAAAATTAACCTCCTTAATGAAAGATCTAGGCATTTCCAAATTCTTCTTTTATTGCCACATGGAGTTCCTTGTCTTAATGAAATTCCCTTCCAACATCAATTGTCACATGTTTATTTTCCATACTTAGTTCTTAAGTAATTCATGATCATGCTTCATTAATCAAGAATCTTTTAGAATTGTCCATGCCTTGCCAGCATAAGTAGTAAAATTAGATTTGAATTCTAACAGTTATGTCCAATCTATTAACAACCCTATTGCTAAGTTGAATTCCTACAGTCTTCTTGATTGAGACCAGAATCTCGTCCTCGGATCTGTAGGTTCCTTGAAAAAGTCTTCGATTCCTTTCTTCCCAAATGGTATAATCGAGAGAGCACCAAGAAAGCTTCAATATACTAGTAAGCAAGGAATTTCCTTTCCATGTGTTATATGCCCAAGTAAGCAGATTAGTCCTAGTAAGAAGAGGTTTATGTATACCTGTGAGTTGAAGAATTGAATTCCAGATTGAAGCAATTGTCTTACATTCAGCAAAGAGATGGTTTCTGGATTCTCTTGCTTCAGAACAGAGGATGCACATATCATTAGTTCCAATTCCAAACCGTTGCAGCCTATCCTTTGTAGGAAGGCGATCCAAGATAATCATCCAAAAAATTAAGCGGTACTTGGGAATGTGAAATGAAAACCAAATCAGTTTATGCCATGGGACTTTACTGTTTTTCTGTCTATACTTATTATTTATTTTAATATATTATATAATTTATATTATGCCGACAGTGTTTTTGAGATATTTTCTGAAGTTAGGCCGATTAAGAATCGGATGACCTCGATTTTATGGCATGTTTTGAGCCGCTTTATTAGTACTGATTTTATGTGCTATTAAATTCACGTGGATTATTCTGAACCTTTGAGAACAATGAGTTGTCGCCATTAACAGTAGCACGTTTTAGACGTTGAAAATATAATTTTTTTTTGAGAAAGTTGAAAATAACATTGACCTAACTGTACTCACTTTTGTTGATGATTCAAAACGCTTGTTTTTTCTTTCATCTTTGGGCACAAAGAAGATGTCGAATTTCGGTTTCACCCCTTTATTATTTTTGAACTCCAGATTTAATCCCTACACTTTTTACCTTGCACACTTGGGGGTGGAATTAGATAGGAGTGTTTACTTTTCAGTTTTAATTAAACCAACCGACAAATTGAAATTTAGTTCAGTTAATCTGTTAATTCATTTGATGTTAAATCAATTAATTATTAAAAAAATCATTAAAGCCCAATTAACGGTTAATTCGATTTAAAATGATTAATTAACTGAAATAAATAATATTAAATATATATATTAAGCTCAAATCCATCAATAATTAAGACCACATCATAAGGACACTTTGATGTAATTCTTGTTAAAGAATTGCTGGTTTTCTTTCTTTCTTCGCTCAAAAGAAAAAGAACACATCGTTTTTTAATCATACTAGATCCATTAAGCTTTCATGACCCCATCGAACTTTAATCCAAATAAAAAATTCATCTATTAAATTCAAATTAATATAACTAAAAGTTTCTAAAAATATTTGGTATAGTTAATAATATATATAATTGATTCATTATCAATTAAAAATATTTCATAATGACTAACTCGATTTGATCATATTTAAATATCCTCTAAAATTAGAGGACTAAAATCATAATTCAACAAAAAGAGGATATGGAGGGAACATGGGCGTCGACAGTTGTTTCCAGTAGATTTGGTATTATATTTGTGTTGCGGGTGGGTACGTATATATTAGCTTCTAGAAACAGAGGTGGATCTCATTTCCATTGTTTTTTTTATAATACAACAGAATCAGTGGTGATAAATCTTGGAATTGTTGTTTGATTAAAGATATGAGTATTAGGAGAAGCAAAGTTGTTGATGTGTCTTCTTTCTTGCTCTTCGAGGCTACCGGCGATTCGGAATCCGTCTGTAATTTCGATGCCGCCATGGCGGATATCAACGGTGGAGAAGATGACGATGACGCTGAGTCGTGTAGCTCTGATACTGTTCTTCCTGGTGTTAGACATACTGGCAGCTTAGAAAACAAATTTGCTTATATCGGCGGTGATATTGATGATGAAGACGACGAAGATGACGATGGAGTGGTGGAGCAAAGGGAGGTCCAATTGTATAAGAAATGTTGCAGGGACGATCAACGTATTAATGGTGTTTTTGTGGCGAAAGAAAAGAAACCCTCCTCGGCTGTTCCCATCGATAATTCCAACGAAACCATGGATGAGATGGGAAAGAACAGGCTGTTTTGGGAAGCGTGTTTGGCCTCTTAGAAAATCTGGGTTCTTCTTTCTTTCCTTTTGTCCGACTCTCCTCTTTGTCCCTTCTTTATTTCTATTGTTTGAAATTGGTATACAGATGAACATGATTCTATCTATCTATAAGAAGAAAACATACAAATGAATCGATGGAAATGTAGTTTGTTTCTCTGGGAATTATTAGATTATAGATGAATGTCGTGGGTTTAGGGTTTTATAAAATTAACCTATAGAGAATCTGTCATTTTCTGAAAAAAAAGGGAAGAACAGCCATGAAAGCTTTCACGTCAAGAATCCTTGTAGCGGAAGCACCTTAGATCTGAAGTTTGGATTCTTCGAATCAAATTGTTTTACGTTGTAATCATTTCAGTTTCTAATTATTTTAAATTATTTATTTAAAGTTTAAAATGAAACAAATTAGATAAGTTTGAATTAATTCTTGTGATTAGATTGAAATGGATAAAATTTGAATTGAAGATGAAGGAATTAAATTTCCAGGTTGGAGTCTGAATTAACAATTTTTCTTTGACGTGATTGTTGATGGAAGATGCACATTATGTTTTCTTTTCCTGTCTATAGAAATAAAAAGTAGAAAGAAGTAGGCCTGTGACCGAACGCATACGAATGGAGGTGTGTTCATGTTCGTTCATTTAATAAATAAACGAACATAAACGAACAAATTTTTTTTTGTTCATGTTCGTTTATTAAGGAATATAACTTGTTCATGTTCGTTCATTTAATAAATAAATGAACATAAACAAACACGAACATAAATGAACACAAACATAAACGTTGGAGACCCTACAAACCATCGTTATTTCATGAAAAATAGTCGACAAAGCAAAAACATACCTAAATCATAAATAAGTTATATGAACATAATAAAGTCTTAAAGTTAATTTGTTCAACAAAATAATCTTCTTGAAATCCAAACAACTTCAATAATATTCGTAACATATTCAACTTGCATTCATGATCAGTCGTTAATTCATCATCCATCCTGATCAGAATCAAACAAATAAAATTATATTAAATTAAAGGAGTTATAACAAAAGATGAAAAGTATACTAAATTAGCGAGGTTATACCAATTCATTCATCCTCATTTTCAAGGAAGCTCAACATGTATGATATATTCGTTTTGCTACAACAAATAAAAAAACCAAAAATATATTAGTCATTGTAAAACCAAATTCAATAAAACTTAAAACATAAAAATACATTGTTTTTATTTTTCTCCAACCCATAGTATTGATGATACCAATCAGCTCCACAAACAAGCATATCTACCATCTTAGTTCCTAAAGAGGATATATGCGGATCAATAACCCTCCCACCAGCACTGAAAGCAGATTCAGAAGCAACGGTAGTGACCGGAATTGCCAATATATCAACATCCATTTTTGACAAAATGCTAAATTTAAGATTGTTCTCCTTGCACCATCCCAAGGCATCAAAATATACAACAGGCTCACCAATTAAAACTCCTTCCTCCAAATAAGTGTCCAATTCTAACTTGACAAATGTAAAAGTATCGACACTTCTAATATGTTGGTCATATTTAGATGTGCCAGTTTTAATACCTTTACCAAACCGACTGAATAAGGAGCTAACACTACTCTTAGAAGTACCTCAGTAGTGAAGTAGAGAAAATAACAGGAATATCAAGCCCCTTTTCGAATAGGGAGACAACAGACCTCAACCAGAAACTGGTACAGTGCAAATATAAAAGATATAAAAACATGGAACTAAAGTAAGAACTACATTCTGTCTTAATTGCGATTCATAGAGCAACCGATCCATTCAAGTGAACTCAACAAGATTGATAAAGCTCTTTGAAATTGAATGCACAATGATAGTTAAAAATAAAGAAAGGAAAACAAATCCAAGTAGGAGACAGAGTAAAGATGTAACCTTGATTTAACAGACCAAAAAACGTTGAAACCCACAAAAAAATCCCTAAATTCACACCAAAAATTAACAGACCAAAAAATTTTCAAATTATTTACCTTATGAAATCACGTTTAAGATGCCAAGATGAAGGGAAAGAGATGAAGCTCTGTCAAATCGTTGCAGTTGAAGACTTGAAGCTCTGTCGAATCGTTGCAAAAATGAAAATTGTGGAGAGTGGGGAGAGTGGAGAATCAAGAACGGCTGAATGACAGGCTGGAGAAGAGTTGAGAAAATATTTCTTTTTAGAATTAGGGTTTTTTTGTATTACCGCTTAATTGCTTATGGGTAATGACGTAAAATTGGGTTAATTATGGAGTCGGTCATCAGAATATCAGATTAATTAATATTTTTAAGATACATATAAATTGGTTACCAAAATTGATTTAAGAATATTGGGTTAAACATAAATGAACGCACATAAATGAACATAACCGAACGAACATAAACGAACATAACCGAACGTTCACGAACGTAAATGAACGAACGAGACCTATGTTCATGTTCGTTCATTTAATTAAACGAACACAAAATCTTGTTCATGTTCGTACATTTAATAAATAAACACATATAAACGAACTTCCCGCCGCACGGTTCATGAACGGTTCGCTGAACGTTCAGTTCATTTACAGGCCTAGAAAGAAGACATAATAAGTACTCAGAAAAGGTTTATTATTGAGTAAATTACATTAAATGGTCACTTAAATATTAATACACTTATGTATATAATATTAAAGTTTTAAAAAGTAGTGAAATAATCATTAATATTTTCGTTTTTGTAAATTACATAAGAACATTGATCGACTGTGCGAACACTACCTAAGAACGGGATTGTCTCAGGAAAGGCGGGTTAATATACGGCTAATATACGACATTACCGGATACATTAAAAGATATTTAATAAATTCGGTTTAGCGCTACCTATTATGTTGACAGACTAATAATGTTTTAGGTAGAAAACATGAAAAACTATTAAAAAAATTGGTAACCGGTAAACTTTGGTTATCGGTAAGTATCTATCCTTTTATAAAAGTGTCCATACTTTCAACATATTAGGTAAATTTTATCGGTTTTGTCATAATGAAACTGGTTTTATCATATTTTTACCTGTTATATTGTAAAGTATCTATCTTTTTTATAAAAGTGTCCATACTTTTTTCACTGTGGAAAACATTAATTTAAGGTTATCTTTTGAGAGAGTTTTAAGATAATAATTTAGTAATTATAGGCGTCTAATGATTTATTTTTTACGTTACGGTATATATTATTATTAAATTAAAATCAATAAACATATATATTACATATTTATTATTATCTTTGGTTAATATTGTTAATTTTAAATTCTAAATAATATTTTATAAAATATCAAAACAATCAAATAATTTTTTGTGTAAATGAAATTATTAAATTAATATTGTAGGTGGAAAACATGAAACACTATTAAAAAAATTGAAACATAAATTACATAACTTTAAAAAAAAGTATCGATCCTTTTTATAAAAAGTATGGACACTTTCAATATAATAGGTAAAAATATGATGTAATAGATAGCGCTTATATAATGTAATAGGTAGCGTTTATTTAATGTAATAGGTAGTGCTTATATTGTAAAGTATCTATCCTTTTTATAAAGTGTCCATACATTTTTCATTGTGGAAAACATTAATTTAAGGTTAGTTTTAAAATATTAATTTAGTAATTATAGGCGTCTAATGATTTATTTTTTACGTTACGATATATATTATTATTAAATTAAAAACAATAAACATATATATTAAATATTTATTATTATCTTTGGTTAATATTGTTAAATTTAAATTCTAAATAATATTTTTAAAATATCAAAACAATCAAATAATTTTTTGTGTAAATGAAATTATTAAATTAATATTGTAGGTAGAAAACATGAAACACTATTAAAAAAATTGAAACATAAATTACATAACTTTAAAAAAAGTATCGATCCTTTTTATAAAAAGTATGGACACTTTCAATATAATAGGTAAAAATATGATGTAATAGGTAGCGCTTATATAATGTAATAGGTAGCGTTTATATAATGTAATAGGTAGTGCTTATATTGTAAAGTATCTATCCTTTTTATAAAAGTGTCCATACTTTTTTCACTGTAGAAAACATTAATTTAAGGTTAGTTTTAAGATATTAATTTAGTAATTAAAGGCGTCTAATGATTTATTTTTTACGTTACGGTATATATTATTATTAAATCAAAAACAATTAACATATATATTACATATTTATTATTATCTTTGGTTCATATTGTTAAATTTAAATTCTAAATAATATTTTATAAAATATCAAAACAATCAAAATTTTTTTTGTGTAAATGAAATTATTAAATTAATATTGTAGGAGAAAAACATGAAACACTATTAAAAAATTGAAACATAAATTACATAACTTTAAAAAAAGTATCAATCCTTTTTATAAAAAGTATGGACACTTTCAATATAATAGGTAAAAATATGATGTAATAGGTAGCGCTTATATAATGTAATAGGTAGCGTTTATATAATGTAATAGGTAGTGCTTATATTGTAAAATATCTATCATTTTTATAAAAGTGTCCATACTTTTTTAACTGTGGAAAACATTAATTTAAAGTTAGTTTTAAGATATTAATTTAGTAATTATAGGCGTCTAATGATTTATTTTTTACGTTACGGTATATATTATTATTAAATTAAAAACAATAAACATATATATTACATATTTATTATTATCTTTGGTTAATATTGTTAAATTTAAATTCTAAATAATATTTTATAAAATATCAAAAGAATGAAATAATGTTTTTTGTGTAAATGAAATTATTAAATTAATATTGTAGGTGGAAAACATGAAACACTATTAAAAAATTGAAACATAAATTACATAACTTTAAAAAAAGTATCGATCCTTTTTATAAAAAGTATGGACACTTTCAATATAATAGGTAAAAATATGATGTAATAGGTAGCGCTTATATAATGTAATAGGTAGCGTTTATATAATGTAATAGGTAGTGCTTATATTGTAAAGTATCTATCCTTTTTATAAAGTGTCCATACTTTTTTCATTGTGGAAAACATTAATTTAAGGTTAGTTTTAAAATATTAATTTAGTAATTATAGGCGTCTAATGATTTATTTTTTACGTTACGATATATATTATTATTAAATTAAAAACAATAAACATATATATTAAATATTTATTATTATCTTTGGTTAATATTGTTAAATTTAAATTCTAAATAATATTTTTAAAATATCAAAACAATCAAATAATTTTTTGTGTAAATGAAATTATTAAATTAATATTGTAGGTAGAAAACATGAAACACTATTAAAAAAATTGAAACATAAATTACATAACTTTAAAAAAAGTATCGATCCTTTTTATAAAAAGTATGTACACTTTCAATATAATAGGTAAAAATATGATGTAATAGGTAGCGCTTATATAATGTAATAGGTAGCGTTATATAATGTAATAGGTAGTGCTTATATTGTAAAGTATCTATCCTTTTTATAAAAGTGTCCATACTTTTTTCACTGTAGAAAACATTAATTTAAGGTTAGTTTTAAGATATTAATTTAGTAATTAAAGGCGTCTAATGATTTATTTTTTACGTTACGGTATATATTATTATTAAATTAAAAACAATTAACATATATATTACATATTTATTATTATCTTTGGTTCATATTGTTAAATTTAAATTCTAAATAATATTTTATAAAATATCAAAACAATCAAATAATTTTTTGTGTAAATGAAATTATTAAATTAATATTGTAGGAGAAAAACATGAAACACTATTAAAAAATTGAAACATAAATTACATAACTTTAAAAAAAGTATCAATCCTTTTTATAAAAAGTATGGACACTTTCAATATAATAGGTAAAAATATGATGTAATAGGTAGCACTTATATAATGTAATAGGTAGCGTTTATATAATGTAATAGGTAGTGCTTATATTGTAAAATATCTATCCTTTTTATAAAAGTGTCCATACTTTTTTAACTGTGGAAAACATTAATTTAAAGTTAGTTTTAAGATATTAATTTAGTAATTATAGGCGTCTAATGATTTATTTTTTACGTTACGGTATATATTATTATTAAATTAAAAACAATAAACATATATATTACATATTTATTATTATCTTTGGTTAATATTGTTAAATTTAAATTCTAAATAATATTTTATAAAATATCAAAAGAATGAAATAATGTTTTTTGTGTAAATGAAATTATTAAATTAATATTGTAGGTGGAAAACATGAAACACTATTAAAAAAATTGAAACATAAATTACATAACTTTAAAAAAAGTATCGATCGTTTTTATATAAAGTATGGACACTTTCAATATAATAGGTAAAAATATGATGTAATAGGTAGCGCTTATATAATGTAATAGGTAGCGTTTATATAATGTAATAGGTAGTGCTTATATTGTAAAGTATCTATCCTTTTTATAAAAGTGTCCATACTTTTTTCACTGTAGAAAACATTAATTTAAGGTTAGTTTTAGGATATTAATTTAATAATTATAGGCGTCTAATGATTTATTTTTTACGTTACGGTATATATTATTATTAAATTAAAAACAATAAACATATATATTACATATTTATTATTATCTTTGGTTAATATTGTTAAATTTAAATTCTAAATAATTGTGCAACCGGCAAACTTAACTTGTCGGTTCGTGTCGATCCAAATTAAAAATGTGTTGATCCAAAACGATATAACAGGTAAAACTATGACAAAACCGGTATTGAAATGATAAAACCGGTAAAGCGCTACAGGATACATTTAAAGTGTCGGTACTTTAATATAAGGATCGACACTTCGTGAATTTAAAAGAGAAGCAGTTTTAAATCCTATAAAGTGTCGATACTTTTAAAAAATGTATCGATCCAAAACGATATACCAGGTAAAAATTTGATAAAACCGGTATCAAAATGATAAAACCGGTAAAAACGTTACCGGATATATTGAAAGTGTCGATACTTTATATAAGGATCGACACTTTGTGAATTTAAAAGAGAAACAGTTTTAGCGCCTATAATGTGTCGATACTTTAAAAAAAATATCGATCCACAACGATATAACAGGTAAAAATATGATAAAACCGGTATCAAATGATAAAACCGGTAAAATAATACCGGATATATTGAAAGTGTCGATACTTTCGTAAGTACGTGTAATAACTTATCGACACTTTCAAAGAAATAGGTAATTATCCTTTCGAAAGTATCAACACCTGACATAAAAGTATCGACACTTTTGTATTTGTATCGATTAAATATAAATAACATATCCAATGAAAATATAAAGGCCATATCTAAATATCCTCTGAAAATCGATAGAACGGACGAGTTTTTGAAATCGAAGCGTAATTGTTGCTGAATTTCAGAAGGCGTTTCTAAAGCGATGTTTGTTTGTTTGTTGATGCAGTCGAATCGAAAAGTATGTTGTCAAAACCCTAGTTTTTTATTATTACTGTAATCGCGAATAGGGTTTTTATGTGTTGTTTGGGGTTTTGGAGTAAAGAAGCATTTGGGACCGATTGCAGGTAGAAAGTGATATTGAAGGTAAAATATAAAATGTCGATACTTTTATTAAATATTATAGGTAGAAAATGATATTATAGGTTGTATAAATGTGTCGACACATTTTGTAGTGGCTATTCAAATTCTTTTGAAGAAAACCGTTTTACCACAAGAGTAGTTATCTATATATTTGTATATTGAATAAAGTGTATGTAACAAAATAATTTGATTTGCGTAAACTGATATATGAAGGAAAAATGGAGCAATGGGTTGAAAAATTATTGGTGGCGCAGATGACTTTGAAATTGAGGCCGAGACTCGAAAGCAACCAAAGGGTGGATATATGTACTTCTAGTAAGTATCAATGTCTTTTTGTTATTATTGTTGAAATGGTAATTGGATTAAAGTATCGATAAACTTTAAATTGATTACAAATTTTAAATGTTGACAGTATGGCCGAATGCAAAAGGATGAAGGAAGATGGCACACAGAGCGGTTCGATATGTAAAATGAAATTGACATTGAGTAGTATTTAGTGTTAATGTATTGATTAAGAAACATTTATGTTTAATATTAGGTGACAAAAGATGTGAGGTCCAAATGGAATTCAATGAGTGATGCTGAAAAGGAACCTTACATCACACAGTCAAGGAATGATAGTAAATAATACAAAGAACGGAAGAAAGCACATGAAAATAAGGTATTCATTAAACTTGTAAATACGTTGATACAAAATATATAAGAACTATAACATATATATTGTTAAAAAATGTAGGAAGTGTCGACAAGAAGCAGCATTAAAAGGGTGAATTCATTAATTAAACACCTTAAGGAGAAGGGTCAGTTGAATGTGCTGGGAGAAATAGGTTTTGGATCGTTGGTAGGAGTAAGGGATCGACCTATTCGGAGGGAATTGTGTTGATCCTTGATGGCGCAATTTGATGTCAGACAATGTATTGCTAAGTATGGTGATTTTTCATTTCCTCTCGGGATCCCATGTGCTGCAGCCGTATTGGGGGTAGAAAATGAAGGCAAAAGTGTTGTAGAAGTCTGTAAGAGTAAGGACTGGAAAGCACTTGCCTCCAAATATGGTTTGAAGCAGAAGGTGACATATGCTGAAATTGAAGAGGAAATAAAAAGTGGATCTTACGTTGGGGATGAGCTAAAGGCCAGAGTTCTATTACACCTTTTCGGTATCTTTCTTTGTCCAACGGGTCATACGTCAACGAACAAGGAACATATGAAGCTCATTTGCGATGAAGGCTTGAAGGGTGAATTCAATTGGGCTGAATATATCCATTCGAGATTGATTGAATCAATAATCACCTTTAAAAAGGGCAGCCAGAGATACCTCAAAGGGTGCATAGAAATCTTAGAGGTAAATGAGTTGAAGAACCTTTTTGTGTTTTTATATAAAAATATAAATTTTATTATAAATGCAGGTTGCACTGTTCGATTTTTGGTCGGGCTGTGAGGCAGTGCTGGCTTATGAAAGAACCAGAGTGGCACGTATCCGTGCATGGGGGAAGGAAGAGGAGGTTAGAGTGATGGTGAAGTTGAAGTTGGATAGAGCGAAGAAGCAAGAAATGGTAATAAATGTAATTAAATAATATTAAGAATATAATCAATGTCTTAATATTGTAATTTAATTTTGAAGGTTATTGGCAAAGATGTAGAGGAGGCAGTGGAGGCAGAGGAGAAGAAATGAGAGATGGTTGTATTGGGGGATGACGGTGAGTGGGACGACGGTGAGGGAAAACATAGTAACTTCGACATTTTGATGTCTGAATTGGCTAATATCAAAAAAATCCAATTTGATATCATGCAAAGACAATCAAGAGTCGAAGAGAAACTTGATAGAGTCGAAGAGAAACTTGAGAGAGTCGAAGATACACTTGAGAGGCATAAGGGGGTAGTGGAAGGAAAAATAGATGGAGTGGTGAAAGAAGTAGAGGTGTTGAGGGATGAAGAGGTGAAAGAAGTTGGGGTGTTAAGGGGTGATATTAAGATGGTGACGGGTGAAAAATTTGAGGGAGTGGTGAAGGAGGTTGTGGAATTGAGGAGTGAACTTACGGGGGTGAAGGGGGTGGTTGATAAATACTTTAATGAAGGAGATCAATTGAAGGGTGAAATAAAAGAGATGAAGAGCTATGTAGAAAAAAAATTCGATGAACTAAAAAAATATGAAGAAGAAAAGAGGGAGGAGGAAGAAGAAGAGATGGAAGAAATGAGGAGGAAGGAAGTCGATGTCATTTATACACCGGAGAGTGTTATAGCAGCAGATTTGGATTTGGAATGTCCTGCACCCCAGAAGAAGAAGCAGAAGGTAAGTTGAATTAAAGAAAACTTAATTTGATTTTTATTATGTTGTTGTGACAAAAATTTGTATGCAAAATTGTAGGTTGAAAAAGCGGATATTCCAAGCGGAATTGATGACATCGAAGCTGCAATTTGTGATTATTTATGGAATAGTGAGTTAGAATCGGAGTAAGTGAAATATATTGCTTTGTGAGTTATATTTAAATATTTCATGACAACATATTAATCCTAATGATTCATACAGATATTCTGTAATCTCAATGGGAAATCAATTCGCTAGTGTATACGACGTTGCAACGTTGAAGCCTACGGAATGGGTTGGCGGTGTGGTAAGTAGAAAGTAGAAAATATTAAAACTTATTGAATATGTTCTGATTGTGTAATTAATTTTGTTAGGTTATTGATTTGCTCGCTTGGACAGTATGCTACGATTCTCAGAAGTCACTCCGGAGGATTGGCTACCTTCCATACGACTTAGCGGTGAGTTAAATTAATAAATGGAGATAAGTAGTGTTATAGACGGTAAATTAATAATGTTTGTTGCGTAATTGCAGCAGCAGGCGTTGGATGCCAACAACAAAGAAAGTGTTGAGAGTATTGCTACCTTCTGGGGTCCCATATTGAATAACTATGTGAAATTCACCGACTGTGAGAAGGTAAGACACCATACCAATTGCAAATGATGTTTTCGGATATAGAATGTTGAATTTTGTCAAATTGGGTGTGAAATTTGTTGCGGATCATGATCACAATAAACTACCATAATTCACATTCGTATCTGTTGGTGTTGGATATGGTAGATCGTGTTGCAACAATATATGATAGTATGTTTACAATTGAAGCAACTAAACAGCGAGTGAAAGATGCTAAGAGATTGGTATGTATTGTATGTATGTATGTATGAAAGGACATTATGTAAATTATAATGCATAATTTTTTTGGATCATAACTTCTTCTATTTTAATGCAAATTAAAATATTATATTTTTATAATAAGAAACGCATTTGGGTTGAATCCTGTGGATCTCTAGGAAAGTATCCCTTGAAAAATTTCAAATTTGTGGAGCATAAGAAGAATAAGCAATTGAATGGGTATGAGATGTTATCACAAATAGAAAGCTTAATTTATGCAGTAGTATTCATCATAATTGACATGTGTGGTTTTCAAATTTTGTAACAGACATGATTGCGGCATGTATGTGATGATGTGGATGGAATCGATCGGTTCTACAGGGGCAACTGGTGATTTTGTAAGTGGAAAGAAAAATTCATTTGTGGTATCGTAGATTGAATGTTGTAGTTTACAATACTTAACGTTCTGACAATTTGAATATAGGTTGTTGGAGAGTAGGATCGATCGCGAATATTAAACGATCTCGTAACCCACAATCAAAATCAACAAAGACAGGAGATAACAAAAGCTGCCATGATACATAAGAATAACAAAAGGATGCAATGATGTAAATGTAGGGTTAATTTTGTATAAGATTTATAATTTTGTATACGATTTATAATTTTGTATGTGAATATAATTATGAATGAGATGAGAAAAGTTAGCAGTATGTTGTTGTACATGTTTCTTTATACACATTAAGGGTCATGTTGATACTTACGATATATGGAGATTGTTGTTTGTATTATACCAAATGTCATCATAATTGTCATCATGTGCGAGAATGAATGGCCATTCCATATATATTGAGGGTATGTACAATAACTACAAAATTCACTTTAAAGTAAAAGGCAAATTTACAATATGGCAAACAGGGTGCAACCATAAAGTGTCGATCCATATATAAAAAGTGCCGATCCCATAAACATCGAAACCCATAAACATCGAAACAGAAGAGCTGACCAACCAATCTGTCAGATTCATCAACATTATGTATTTCATGGCATTCCTCGGTTGGCTTAACATTGTCTACATCAGTATTATCCATGGAAAAAATTTTGTTGTGCAAGTTCAGTGGTGCAGGAGTTGATGGAGATGTAAGCAAAGGTTCATTTTGAGCATGTTTTAGTCGTGCTGCTTTCAATAGGATGTGGTATTGGTAGTGGTAGTTAAAGGGTGGGTACAACATTAAATTCGTAGTACATATTTAGGTATGTACAATAACTACAAGTATCGACCCAAAAAACATCAAAACCAATAATTATAATGTAATAGGTAAATTAACAATGTAACAAGTATCGACCCAAACGAGGTGCACGCATAATATATTAGGTCAATATAACGTATCGACACTTATTAAAAGTATCGATCCCGAAAAAATCGAAACCAATAATTATAATCTATTAGGTAAATTTACAATGTAACCGATATAAATATATCGATTTTATGCTAAAATAGGTCAGCATATAGTATCGACACTTGTTAAAGTTGTGTCGATACTTACGGTCTAGAATGAATGCCAAAAAAGGTGTACCCTTAAAGTGTCGATACATTTATTAAAAAAGTATCGATCCCTAAAACATCGAAACCCATAAGTATAATGTTCAATGAAACCAGTATAATTATACCAGTTTTATGAGAGAATAGGTCTAAATCATGTATCGACACTTTTTTAGTTTGTGTCGATATTTTTGTCCAGAATGAAATATTAAAACCAACGAGGTGCAAGCATAAAGTGTCGATACTTACGGTCTAGAATGAATGCCAAAAAAGGTGTACCCTTAAAAAGTGTCGATACATTTATTAAAAAATATCGATCCTTAAAACATCGAAACCCATAAGTATAATGTAATAGGTAAATGGTCAATGAAACCGGTATAATTATAGCGGTTTTATGAGAGAATAGGTCTAAATCATGTATCGACACTTTTTTAGTTTGTGTCGATATTTTTGTCCAGAATGAAATATTAATGCCCAACGAGGTGCAAGCATAAAGTGTCGATACTTTTATAAAAAAGTTTCGACACTTTATGAAATATTGAAACCCATAATTTTTTCACTGTGGAAAACATTAATTTAAGGTTATCTTTTGAGTGAGTTTTAAGATATTAATTTAGTAATTATAGGCGTCTAATGATTTATTTTTTACGTTACGGTATATATTATTATTAAATTAAAAACAATAAACATATATATTACATATTTATTATTATCTTTGGTTAATATTGTTAAATTTAAATACTAAATAATATTTTATAAAATATCAAAACAATCAAATAATTTTTTGTGTAAATAAAATTATTAAATTAATATTGTAGGTGGAAAACATGAAACACTGTTAAAAAAATTGAAACATAAATTACATAACTTTAAAAAAAATATCGATCCTTTTTCTTTTTATAAAAAGTATGGACACTTTCAATATAATAGGTAAAAATATGATGTAATAGGTAGCGCTTATATAATGTAATAGGTAGCGTTTATATAATGTAATAGGTAGTGCTTATATTGTAAAGTATCTATCCTTTTTATAAAAGTGTCCATACTTTTTTCACTGTGGAAAACATTAATTTAAGGTTATATTTTGAGTGAGTTTTAAGATATTAATTTAGTAATTATAGGCGTCTAATGATTTATTTTTTACGTTACGGTATATATTATTATTAAATTAAAAATAATAAACATATATATTACATATTTATTATTATCTTTGGTTAATATTGTTAAATTTAAATACTAAATAATAATTTATAAAATATCAAAACAATCAAATAATTTTTTGTGTAAATGAAATTATTAAATTAATATTGTACGTGGAAAACATGAAACATAAATTACATAACTTTAAAAAAAAATATCGATTATTTTTTTAAAAAGTATGGACACTTTCAATATAATAGGTAAAAATATGATGTAATAGGTAGCGCTTATTTAATGTAATAGGTAGCGTTTATATAATGTAATAGGTAGTGTTTATATTGTAAAGTATCTATCCTTTTTATAAAAGTGTCCATACTTTTTTCACTGTGGAAAACATTAATTTAAGGTTATCTTTTGAGTGAGTTTTAAGATATCAATTTAGTAATTATATATATCTAATGATTTATTTTTTATGTTACGGTATATATTATCATTAAATTAAAAACAATAAACATATATATTACATATTTATTATTATCTTTGGTTAATATTGTTAAATTTAAATACTAAATAATATTTTATAAAATATCAAAACAATCAAATAATTTTTTGTGTAAATGAAATTATTAAATTAATATTGTAGGTGGAAAACATGAAACACTGTTAAAAAAAATTGAAACATAAATTATATAACTTTTAAAAAAAATATCGATCATTTTATAAAAAGTATGGACACTTATATTTTATAAAATAATATTTAGAATTTAAATTTAACAATATTAACTAAAGATAATAATAAATATGTAATATATATGTTTATTGTTTTTAATTTAATAATAATATATATCGTAACGTAAAAAATAAATCATTAGACGCCTATAATTACTAAATTAATATCTTAAAACTCACTCAAAAGATAACCTTAAATTAATGTTTTTCACAGTGAAAAAAGTATGGACACTTTTATAAAAAGGATAGATACTTTACAATATAAGCACTACCTATTACATTATATAAACGATACCTATTACATTATATAAGCGCTACCTATTACATCATATTTCTACCTATTATATTGAAAGTGTCCATACTTTTTATAAAAAGGATCGATACTTTTTTTAAAGTTATGTAATTTATGTTTCAATTTTTTTTAATAGTGTTTCATGTTTTCCACCTACAATATTAATTTAAGAATTTCATTTACACAAAAAATTATTTGATTGTTTTGATATTTTATAAAATAATATTTAGAATTTAAATTTAACAATATTAACCAAAGATAATAATAAATATGTAATATATATGTTTATTGTTTTTAATTTAATAATAATATATCGTAACGTAAAAAATAAATCATTAGACGCCTATAATTACTAAATTAATATCTTAAAACTCACTCAAAAGATAACCTTAAATTAATGTTTTCCACAGTGAAAAAAGTATGGACACTTTTATAAAAATGATAGATACTTTACATTATATAAACGATACCTATTACATTATATAAACGATACCTATTACATTATATAAACGATACCTATTACATTATATAAACGATACCTATTACATTATATAAGCGCTACCTATTACATCATATTTTTACCTATTATATTGAAAGTGTCCATACTTTTTATAAAAAGGATCGATACTTTTTTTAAAGTTATGTAATTTATGTTTCAATTTTTTTAATAGTGTTTCATGTTTTCCACCTACAATATTAATTTAAGAATTTCATTTATACAAAAAATTTATTTGATTGTTTGATATTTTATAAAATAATATTTAGAATTTAAATTTAACAATATTAACCAAAGATAATAATAAATATGTAATATATATGTTTATTGTTTTTAATTTAATAATAATATATATCGTAACGTAAAAAATAAATCATTAGACGCCTATAATTACTAAATTAATATCTTAAAACTCACTCAAAAGATAACCTTATATCTAAATATGTAGTTATTGTACATACCTAAATATGTAGTTATTGTACACACCTAAATTTAATGATAATATATACTTGTAGTTATTGTACATACCTAAATATGTACTGCGAATTTAATGTTGTACCCACCCTTTAACTACCACTACCAATGCCACATCCTATTGAAAGCAGCACGACTGAAACATGTTCAAAATGAACCTTTGCTTACATCTCTATCAACTCCTGGACCACTGAACTTGCACAACAAAATTTTTGCCATGGATAATACTGATGTAGACAATGTTAAGCCAACCGAGGAATGCCATGAAGTACATAATGTTGATGAATCTGACAGATTGGTTGGTCAGCTCTTCTGTTCACGTGATCAAGCTTGGTACTTTTACAAGGGATTCGCACGGGAACATGGGTTTAGTGCACGTAAGGGAACAACACGGCTTGACGTGGTATCGACACATTATACCGGTTATATTACAAAATTATCTATTACATTATAAATCTAGGTTCTGATGTGTAAATGTCGACACTTTTTTAAATGGTATCGACACATTTTTCTTCCAATCTGGACATAAAGTACCGACACAATATTAGAAAGTGTCGATATAGGTTGAAAACTTTGTTGTGGATATCATCGAAAACAATGCTATAGTCATGTGTTTCGATACATTTGCAAGCAGATGTAAAATACATTAGTATTGATATTTCAACAATCCTCAAATGTATATGTACACATAGAAGCGAATATGGAATAATTAATGAAAATATACACACAATATAATCACACCAAAATATAAATACACAAGAATGTTCAAATAATGTACCGACGAACAAAAATAATCCGATGAAAAAGGGTTATTTCTAACGAAGTCCAGAACATTAGAGGCCTTCAACAAATTTTCCAAATACTCTCGTATGTTTCCGCCTTTTTCTGAGGACATACATAAATAATTTCAATTATCAAACTAATGAGGTGCAATTTTACTAACAATAAACTAAATTCGCATAAGCATGAATAAATTTGTGTCATACCTAGAGCATTGTCATTCGAATGGGAAGCAGCGTCAAAGGTATGTGGACATATGTAATTGTATTTCTATATAAACACATAAGTTGTTAAAATAATCAATGTCTGAACACTTGTTCAACTGGAAAAACATATTGCATAAATGCAACTTACCGGATTATAAATCATTTTTTCCGCTGAATCATCGACCAAAAGTGTATTTAGCTCATTAAAATCTGGACACGCGTTCCAAACATCATTGAGATCTTTACAGTAGGTAACATAATCGTATGTTTTGCATTTTTTTGATCCTGTTCACAAACAGTCGAACATAAATATGTAGGAATCATAGACAACGAAAAGTCAGCAAACTGTAATGACATTCATCTTACCCACACGAATAGAAAATGCTCAGAAAATACAGGTAGTTTCTCAAGTACACGGTCGACGTTATGCCTGAGATTGTAATCAAGTTTGAATGTTAACATTCAAATGTATATTAACGATTTTGACTACAGTAATTCAATTGTTCCAAAAATGTTCTAACCTCATCTTTGAAGACCAAAGGGCAACAACAAAATTGTCGACACAAAATTGCATAAATTCAAATAATCCTCTTCTGAGGACAACATCTACAACATGAAGAAAATTAGATTAAAGTTCTATGCTTATATGTTAAAATAATGGATACAAAAGAATAGAATTAAAACCTGCAGGCAGTCTTGGGATGTAGTCAAGGACACCATTGAGATCAAAAATTAAAAGTTTTCTTGAAGGCGGCGTTGCAGACACGATATACTTGTTTGGATCATCATCATCATCATCATCATCGTCATCATCTTCATCGTCAGCTTCATCGTCATCATCATCGTCATCTTCATCGTCAGCTTCATCTTCATTGACCGCTTGGTTGTCCACATCTGTTAAAAGAAAATAAAATACAGTTCAGAACGTGTAAATGTTTAGAAACATAAATAATGAATTACCTAACTCGTTTGATGTCGTTGACGTAATTCACTATGCAACATGGAGACTTCATGTTGCAATGATGAAATATCGGATCGCATTCCACTCACAAGGGAATCAATATGCTCCCAAAAATTGACCATGTATTCCATCATGGTCTTAATTGTGACATCCTCTGCAACTGGAGCTTCTTCCATCATTACGTCTCCACTTGGTTGCTCTTCTTCATGGCCAACGGGGTCCATTTCCTCCCTCTCTTGATCTAATCCGACCTCCTTGACACGCTTCCAACTGAGTTTTTCAACAAAATCATATCCCGTTTTTTTAATAAATACCATGTCAATCTTGCGGGTTAATCGAACAGGGGCGTCATGCGAAAAATCAACTTCCTTCTTCTTCAACAGATGGGTGATGACACATCCATATGGTAGTGTAGTTGAAATTGTTGCTCCCTTTGTGACCATATATACAATTGTATTAAATATGAGTTTTGCAATGTTTGGAGCCGTTTTGGATTTATACTTTGCTATCCACCAATAATCGCTGTCTCGAAGCGTTGAATGTTTTCCCCCACTAGGCCGGATATACCATGTGAGCATTTTGTGAAACACTCTCGACTCTACATCGAGGTGAATTGGGCTATTTCTAGCAACCGTTTAATTGTAGACCAATCTACACCATTTCATCTGAATCCCCTTTATTCGCTACACCTAAACCCTCCGCAATAGTTTCTGGAGATATATATATATCCTTCCCCATGACATGTGTATTAATTCCTATTACATTAGTCTTATTAGGCTCGTGCTGTAAGGAAGCATTGTTGTAGAAGACTCTAACTAGGTTGGGATAATATCTTGGTTCTACACCAACGAATTCAAGCCAACCCCAAGATGTAAATGTGGATTTAAAACTAAATGCATATTTATCATCAAACAAGAAACCCAGGTCAATGACACGTTCGGGACGAATCTTCCTTACTTTAAAACTCATCTGCCATCTTTGTTTCTCCATATCGGATCTAAAGTTCAGAGTTTCGAAGGACCTGATTTCCTCAGAAGAATCTTTTGTTACAGAAGGAGGCTATGGTTGAGAAGAACTGGGTTGAGAAGAGCTTTGAGAAAGACCGCGCTTCTGACGTTGACGTTTTGGAGCCATTTTGGTTGGATGCTATTACAATGGAACACAAACACATTCAGGAAAAAAACTCCAATATAGAAATCAATCAAACCCATAAAATATCGATAAATTTACCTGAATATCTGATCGTCACTTATGATAATGCTAGAAGAAAGAGGAAGAGTTATCTTCTACATGCTTGCCTTTATGTTTAGGGTTTTTTGATTTAGAGTACTATATATAGTGAACGGTGGAAAAACACTTGATATTTAAATTAGTATCGACAAAACATTAAACAGTGTCGATACATATTATATACCAATTCTCTCATAAAACCGGTATACTTGTACCGGTTAGATTGAAAAATTACATATTACATTGTACTTTTGGTTTTCGATGTTTTTGGGATCGACACTTTCTATATATGGATCGACACTTTATGGTTGCACCCTGTTTTCCATTCATTCTGGACCAAAAATATCGACACAAACTAAAAAAGTGTCGACACATTATTTAGACATATTCTCTCATAAAACCGGTATACTTGTACCGGTTAGATTGAAAAGTTACATATTACATTATACTTTTGGTTTTCGATGTTTTTGGGATCGACACTTTTTATATATGGATCGACACTTTATGGTTGCACCCTGTTTTCCATTCATTCTGGATATCGACACAAACATAAAAAGTGTTGACACCTTATTTAGACATATTCTCTCATAAAATCGGTATACTTGTACCGGTTAGATTGAAAAATTACATATTACATTATACTTTTGGTTTTCGATGTTTTTGGGGTCGACACTTTTTATATATGGATCAACACTTTATGGTTGCACCCTGTTTTCCATTCATTCTGGACCAAAAATATCGACACAAACTAAAAAAGTGTCGACACATTATTTAGACATATTCTCTCATAAAACCGGTATACTTGTACCGGTTAGATTGAAAAATTACATATTACATTATACTTTTGGTTTTCGATGTTTTTGGGATCGACACTTTTTATATATGGATCGACACTTTATGGTTGCACCCTATTTTCCATTCATTCTGGACCAAAAATATCGACACAAACTAAAAAAGTGTCGACACATTATTTAGACATATTCTCTCATAAAACCGGTATACTTGTACCGGTTAGATTGAAAAATTACATATTACATTATACTTTTGGTTTTCGATGTTTTTGGGATCGACACTTTTTATATATGGATCGACACTTTATGGTTGCACCCTGTTGGCCATATTGTAAATTTGCCTTTTACTTTAAAGTATCAACATGACCCTTAATGTGTATAAGAAACATGTACAACAACATACTGCTAACTTTTCTCATATCATTCATAATTATATTCACATACAAAATTATAAATCGTATACAAAATTATAAATCTTATACAAAATTAACCCTACATTTACATCATTGCATCCTTTTGTTATTCTTATGCATCATGGCAGCTTTTGTTATCTCATGTCTTCGTTCATTTTGATTGTGGCTTACGAGATCGTTTAATATTCGCGATCGATCCCACTCTCCAACAACCTATATTCAAATTGTCAGAACGTTAAGTATTGTAAACTACAGCATTCAATCTACGACTTTTAACAATTTTACCACAAACGAATTTTTCTTTCCATTTACAAAATCACCAGTTGCCCCTGTAGAACCGATCGATTCCATCCACATCATCACATACATGCCACAATCATGTCTGTTACAAAATTTGAAAACCACACATGTCAATTATGATGAATACTGCATAAATTAAGCTTTCTATTTGTGATAACATCTCATACCCATTCAATTGCTTATTCTTCTTATGCTCCACAAATTTGAAATTTTTCAAGGGATACTTTCCTAGAGATCCACATGATTCAACCCAAATGCATTTCTTATTATAAGAATCTAATATTTTAATCTGCATTAAAATAGAAGAAGTTATGATCCAAAAATATTATGCATTATAATTTACATAATGTCCTTTCATACATACATACATACCAATCTCTTAGCATCCTTCACTCTCTGTTTAGCTGCTTCAGTTGTAAACATACTATCATATATTATTGCAACACGATCTACCATATCCAACACCAACATATACCAATGTGAATTATGGTAGTTTATTGTGATCATGATCTGCAACAAATTTCACACCCAATTTGACAAAATTCAACATTCTATATCTGAAAACATCATTTGCAATTGGTATGGTGTCTTACCTTCTCACAGTCGGTGAATTTCACATAGTTATTCAGTATGGGACCCCAGAAGGTAGCAATACTCTCAACACTTTCTTTGCTGTTGGCATCCAACGCCTGCTGCTGCAATTACGCAACAAACATTATTAATTTACCGTCTATAACACTACTTATCTCCATTTATTAATTTAACTCACCGCTAAGTGGTATGGAAGGTAGCCAATCCTCCGGAGTGACTTCTGAGAATCGTAGCATACTGTCCAGGCGAGCAAATCAATAACCTAAAAAAATTAATTACACAATCAGAACATATTCAATAAGTTTTAACATTTTCTACTTTCTACTTACCACACCGCCAACCCATTCCGTAGGCTTCAACGTTGCAACGTCGTATACACTAGCGAATTGATTTCCCATTGAGATTACAGAATATCTGTATGAATCATTAGGATTAATATGTTGTCATAAAATATTTAAATATAACTCACAAAGCAATATTTCACTTACTCCGATTCTAACTCACTATTCCATAAATAATCACAAATTGCAGCTTCGATGTCATCAATTCCGCTTGGAATATCCGCTTTTTCAACCTACAATTTTGCATACAAATTTTTGTCACAACAACATAATAAAAACCAAATTAAGTTTTCTTTTATTCAACTTACCTTATGCTTCTTCTTCTGGGGTGCAGGACATTCCGAATCCAAATCTGCTGCTATAACACTCTCTGGTGTATAAATGACATCGACTTCCTTCCCTCATTTCTTCCATCTCTTCTTCTTCCTCCTCCCTCTTTTCTTCTTCATATTTTTCAGTTCATCGTATTTTTTTCTACATAGCTCTTCATCTCTTTTATTTCACCCTTCAATTGATCTCCTTCATCCAAGTATTTATCAACCACCCCCTTCACCCCCGTAAGTTCACTCCTCAATTCCACAACCTCTTTCACCACTCCCTCAAATTTTTCACTCGTCACCATCTTAATATCACCCCTTAACACCCCAACTTCTTTCACCACTTCACCCCTCAACACCTCTACTTCTTTCACCACTCCATCTATTTTTTCTTCCACTACCCCCTTATGCCTCTCAAGTGTATCTTCGACTCTCTCAAGTTCTCTTCGACTCTATCAAGTTTCTCTTCGACTCTTGATTGTTTGCATGATATCAAATTGGATTTTTTTGATATCAGTCAATTCAGACATCAAAATGTCGAAGTTACTATGTTTTCCCTCACCGTCATCCCCCAATACAACCATCCCTTCTTTCTTCTCCACTGCCGCCTCTACATCCTTGCCAAAAACCTTCAAAATAAAATTATAATATTAAGACATTGATTATATTCTTAATATTATTTAATTACATTTATTACCCTTTCTTGCTTCTTCGCTCTATCCAACTTCAACTTCACCATCACTCTAACCACCTCTTCCTTCCCCCATGCACGGATGCGTGCCACTCCGGTTCTTTCTTAAGCCGGCACTGCCTCACAGCCCGACCAAAAATCGAACAGTGCAACCTGCATTTATAATAAAATTTATATTTTTATATAAAAACACAAAAAAGTTATTCAACTCATTTACCTCTAAGATTACTATGCACCCTTTGAGGTATCTCTGGCTGCCCTTTTTAAAGGTGATTATTGATTCAATCAATCTCGAATGGATATATTCAGCTCAATTGAATTCACCCTTCAAGCCTTCATCACAAATGAGCTTCATATGTTCCTTGTTCGTTGACGTATTACCCGTTGGACAAAGAAAGATACCGATAAGGTATAATAGAACTATGGCCTTCAGCTCATCCCCAACGTAAGATCCACTTTTTATTTCCTCTTCAATTTCAGCATATGTCACCTTATGCTTCAAACCATATTTGGAGGCAAGTGCTTTCCAGTCCTTACTCTTACAGACTTCTACAACACTTTTGCCTTCATTTTCTACCCCCAATACGGCTGCAGCACATGGGATACCGAGAGGAAATGAAAAATCACCATACTTAGCAATACATTGTCTGACATCAAATTGCGCCATCAAGGATTGACATAATTCCCTCCGAATAGGTCGATCCCTTACTCCTACCAACGATCCAAAACCTATTTCTCCCAGCATATTCAACTGACCCTTCTCCTTAAGGTGTTTAATTAATAAATTCACCCTCTTAATGCTGCATCTTGTCGACACTTCCTACATTTTTTAACAATATATAATGTTATAGTTCTTATATATTTTGTATCAACGTATTTACAAGTTTAATGAATACCTTATTTTCATGTTCTTTCCTCCGTTCTTTGTATTCTTTACTATCATTCCTTGACTGTGTGATGTAAGGTTCCTTTTCAGCATCACTCATTGAATTCCATTTGGACCTCACATCTTTTGTCACCTAATATTAAACATAAACGTTTCTTAATCAATACATTAACAATAAATACTACTCAATGTCAATTTCATTTTACATACCGAACCGCTCTGTGTGCCATCTTCCTTCATCCTTTTGCATTCGGCCATACTGTCAACATTTAAAATTTGTAATCAATTTAAAGTTTATCGATACTTTAATCCAATTACCATTTCAACAATAATAACAAAAAGACATTGATACTTACTAGAAGTACATATATCCACCCTTTGGTTGCTTTCGAGTCTCGGCCTCAATTTCAAAGTCATCTGCTCCACCAACAATTTTCCAACCCATTGACTCCATTTTTCCTTCATATATCAGTTTACGCAAATCAAATTATTTTGTTACATACACTTTATTCAATATACAAATATAGACAACTACTCTTGTGGTAAAACGGTTTTCTTCAAAAGAATTTGAATGGCCACACCAAAATGTGTCGGCACATTTATACAACCTATAATATCATTTTCTACCTATAATATTTAATAAAAGTATCGACATTTATATTTTTCCTTGAATATCACTTTCTACCTGCAATCGGTCCCAAATGCTTCTTTACTCTAAAACCCCAAACAACACATAAAAACCCTATCGCGATTACTGTAATAATAAAAAATTAGGGTTTCAACAACATACTTTTCGATTCGACTGCAGCAACAAACAAACAAACTTTGCTTTAGAAACACATTCTGAAATGCAGCAACAATTACGCTTCGATTTCAAAAACTCGTCCGTTCTATCTATTTTCAGAGGATATTTAGCTTATATTTTCATCGGATATGTTATTTATATTTAATCGATACAAATACAAAAGTGTCGATACTTTTATGTCAGGTGTCGATACTTTCGAAAGGATAATTACTTATTTCTTTGAAAGTGTCGATAATTTATTACACGTACTTACGAAAGTATCGACACTTTCAATATATCCGGTATTATTTTACCGGTTTTATCATTTTGATACCTGTTTTATCATATTTTTACCTGTTATATCGTTGTGGATCGATATATTTTTTTAAAGTATCGACACATTATAGGCGCTAAAACTGCTTCTCTTTTAAATTAACAAAGTGTCGATCCTTATATAAAGTATCGACACTTTCAATATATCCGGTAACGTTTTACCAGTTTTATCATTTTCTTACCGGTTTTATCATATTTTTACCTGGTATATCGTTTTGGATCGATACATTTTTTAAAAGTATCGACACTTTATAGGACTTAAAACTGCTTCTCTTTTAAATTCACGAAGTGTCGATCCTTATATTAAAGTACCGACACTTTAAATGTATCCGGTAGCGCTTTACCGGTTTTATCATTTCAATACTGGTTTTGTCATAGTTTTACCTGTTATATCGTTTTGGATCGACACATTTTTAATTTGGATCGACACGAACCGACAAGTTAAGTTTGCCGGTTGCACAATTTTTTAATATTTCTTCATGACTTAGACCTACTACATTATTATTAGACAACATTTCCGGTAGCGCTAAACCGAATTTGTTAAATATCTTTTAATGTATCTGGTAACGCCGTATATTAACCCGCCTTTCCTGAGACATTCCCATTGATTGACGGACCACATCATCAGGTTCCTTTGAAGCGCAATCCTTAGGGATGTCGAATGCATAGTTGATCTCCAAGTGGCACTTGTTATCATGGTCAAGGAACTGGCAAGAACAATGTCAAAAATCACTTCATATGTATGCATATAACAAACCTTTGATTTTACAGTATATGATTGGGGTGATTCTGTTGTGTGTTAATTAAAATAAGGATAATAAACAGTGTGACCGGTAAAAAGAGTTACAGGTTAAAAGCGTTATCTAAAATGTTATAAGTTGGAATCGGAAAAGCTATCTGTCAGAGTAACATAACAGGTTGCACAAAAATATTATACAGGGTAAAAAATGAGTTATACACGGTAAATGTTATAAATACTATTAACATTATAGGTTGGGCTTAAAATGTTATCATAATTTAAGTTGATGGACCCTTAGATTTTCCCACGATAAGAATTTAAGTTAAAAACCGAAAATGTTATGAATATATAAGAAAAACGGTTGTGCCCAATAATGTCATGGTTCACTAAAAAATATGATTGAGCTCTATAATGTTACTACTTTTATTAATAAAACAGGTTGCCACCAAGAATGTCATGGTTAACTAATAAAGTTGGTTGCAATCTTAAATGTTAATATTTTCCATAACAAAATGGGTTGCGCCTAAAATGTTATAAGAGTTTAAGTTGATGGAGCCTTAGATTTCTCAAGATAAGAATTTAAATTAAAAGCTGAAAATGTATGAATATATATAAGAAAAACAATTGCTCCAATAATATCATGGTTTACTAAGAAATAGGTTGTGATCGTAGTGTTAATATTTTTATTAATAAAATAGGTTGCCACCAAGAATGTCACGGTTTACTAATAAAGTAGGTTTCAATCTTGAATGTTAATATTTTTCATAACAAAATGGGTTGATCCTAAAATGTTAACAAAGTTTAACCAAACAAATATGTTAAAAAATGAAAATGTTATGAATATATATTAGAAATATAATTACGATATGTTATGTTAGTATTTTTATTAATAAAATAGGTTTCCTCGAAAAATATAAAAGCAAGTCAAAATTTTATATATTGATACTTAATATGTTATTATTGACACTTTGGAATATTTAAAAAGTTGAAGATACCTTCAAAAGTTAAAATATCAATATTTATACAATAATGTTTGATACTTTTTAAAATTTTGGTAAAGTTGATAAGAAGATTGAAATTTAAAATATCGATACTTATACGACGATGATTGATACTGAGTCTATTGAAAAAGTTGATGAATATGATTGTTAGTTAAAATATCGATATATATGTTCAAAAGTTCGATACTTTTTTAAATTTTGGTAAAGTTGATAAAAAGATTGAAATTTAAAATATCGATACTTATACAATGATGATTGATACTAAGGCTATTGAACAAGTTGATGAATATGTGAGATGGTTAAAATATTGATACATGTGTTCAAAGGTTCAATACTTTTCTATTTATATCAATACTTATGCTCTGATACATGTGGGAAAAGTCGTTACTTTTTGCCTTCTGATTAGTCAAATTTTTTTAATTCGAAAGCATCTATTTTTTGTTGAGAAGTATCGATAGTTATTATGAGCGAATAAAAATAATTATGGTAGAAAGCAATTCAAAATATAAAATATCAATACTTTGTACATAAATTCAATATATCGATATTTATGGGCTGATAATCGAAAATTATTCTTGATTCTTGTGTAGCATATGGAACTTGAGTTTGATCCACGGTGAAACAAAAATGAATGATGAGTGAAGGTGTGTCATTTGTCAGATCAATGTCACAGAACTACTGCAAGGCAAAAAGCTCATAAGACAAAGAAGAATTTTGGTACCAGTACTGATATAATAACATTGCAAAAGATAAATATTTATAAATACTTCTACCTTATGAATGTATCTTCTTCTGATGGCATAACTTCTAGCACTACTACTGGCATAAGATTGTATAAGATTTGTGCTAGGTTTCGTTCCACCAAAAGAGGATCTCTTTATAAGTAGGTGTGGTGTTCAACATTATGATCGAGTTTAACCCCACACACCAAACTCCTTAGACTCAAGTTTTTTATGCCACCAGAAGAGGATGCCTTATGGAATCCATACATACTCATAAAGATCATAAACTGAAACAGTGAAGGAAGGAAGAAGACATATATTTTTTGAGTTGAGGAGGGGAGGAGGAAGATCTTATTTATAGACTTAGGTTACCCAGGAAACCCTAGCCCTACAATTTAACCGTTTTTGTCTTATTTTTTCATAATATAAACGATTTCAAGCATATAACCTTAACGGTTGACAATTTAAAAGGGTGCTACCTCTAATGTTATACCAATAAACATGTTTTATCTTATTTTGTCAAAATATAAACGGTTGATAATTTAAAAATGTGTTACCTACAATGTTATACCATTAAACCTGTTTTGTCTTATTTTTTCATAATATAAACGATTTCAAATGTATAACATAAACAATTGATAATTTAAAAAGGCGCTACCTATAATGTTATACCAATAAACTTCTTTTGTCTTATTTTGTCATAACATAAATGGTTTGAAACATTTAACATAAACGATTGACAATGTTAAACCTATAATCCTACAATATTAAAAAAAATTGATGAGATCGGTTTGAAATTTGAAATATCGATACGTATAACATGAATTTCAATACTTTAGTTTGAAAATATTAGTATGGGTTTCAAAATAATGTAAATATTGAAGTAATTTGATAGGCTTTAGTAGGGAAAAAGTCACATGCATTACAGATTCAAAGCTGACTTGACTTGAATGTGAAGAAAAAAAGAGAGAAAAGTCATAAGAAATGGAATCTTTAATGTGTTCCTCAGAAGAAATGAATATTTACTGTGTATGAAATGGAATATCTATTGTTTAAGTCACGTGTATTATGTAGAGAAATACAATAAGAATTGATTTTAACTCGACATATATTATAGTGTTTCTGTGTGAGCACAAATCTTATTGTTCTAAGAAATACAAAATTGTCATCACTAAGCTATATGTTCCCCATAGGTTCGATTGAACAAGATTCAGTAATGGGCTACTTGAACAATAATGCATCAATTTGTAAAATGATTAAGACATACACAACGAATTCGGTAAGCCATGTTGAATTGGTTGGTATTATGTTAAAGTAGATACAGGTTGTTGCAGTTCAAACCCAAAGTTAGAAAAATATGCATCAAGAAATACAGAAGCAAAACTTTTTGCATTAGAATTATTTATGGGAGAAAACAAGAGAAAGAACAACGGATTGAAGAACTAAACTTAACATATGACTAGTCCACTGACTATGAAGATTGAAAGGATGGTCAATGTATTAATGGCATGTAATTGTTTTGTTTACATTTATTGTTTGTGTTCATATTAAAACACATACGTGCATCTTTTAGATGGTTGCAATCTTCCCAATTCTATCTGAACGAGCTGAACGAATTGGAGTTATTCTTTGGTAGAAAGAAATTCTTCACATATCCTATCCTCTACCTTATGCCTCACAATTATAGACATACAATAACTTTGAATTGAAAAAACTAAAATCATATAAGATATAAGAAGAATATTTTAGGGTTAAATATGATGAAATAAAACTTGAGAACTTTATTAAAAAAATCTTAAAAATGTAGTTTGATGTTACATACAAAACATTGATTAACTAGTTCTGCCCAACCAATAGATCCACATATATCACAACAATTTAACTAAGAAAGAATTATGTTAGACAAATTATAACAAGATGATACTCAGAAATAATTATGTAAGAAACTTTGAAGGAATATACTAATGAGTTATTGGTTGAATGCTCAAGATTTTTGGATGAGTTATTGTTTGTTGATTGGTCGAGAATTCCCGATTAGTCGTTGGTTGAATGAGTGGCACCCCAATTTTGTTTGTAGTTAGCACACTTGCAGAATTCGACCAGAAATCAAACAACAAAACATGCATTAATAATGAACTTAATCAATTTATCACTATAATTCACTTTATATAAATAAGTATTACAACCAAAGACATCTTTAATACTCATTTACCTCTACGATTGCAATGCAACCTTTTAGGTATGTGTGCTTTTCGGGCTTCTGAAAGCTAACAATTCCTTATTTCAATTTGTCACAGACAAATTTTGCCTAATTGACTTCACCATTCATCCCTTCCGCACCAACAACTTTAAATTGTCCTTGATAGGGCTTGCATCGCCCGTTGGAGAAAGAAAATTTCCAACTATGTATAGTAACACCCTCGCCTTCAATTGATCACATCATCATCACCTCTTTTTATTTGTTCCTCGAGCTCATCGTACGTAACTTTACCCTTTATATTGTATGTCTTGCTCAGTTTTTCCAATTCTTCCTCTCAATTACTTCTTCAACACAAGTCCCTTCATTTTCTAACCCCAATACCGCTACAACTTCTTGATCCCCCAAAGAAAATTAGTATCCATTGAACCTAATTCTAGAGTTTTCTATATTATAATTTTGTAAAAACTCCTGACAAAACTCCCTTCAAATTGGTCGTGTCGTTATTCCAATCAAACTGTCAAATCTTATTTCTTTAAAAACATTGACTTTTTCCTTTCCTTTTAACTCTTCCATCAATTTATACAACCTTATCATGCTACATCTAATCGAGACTTCCTACATTTATTAAAAATAAAAAAATAATGTAATGTTATGTTCTATACTACCTTTATAAAAAAAATTAAAAGTTAAACTACTTATTTAATTGGGAAAGTATAAGGAATACCTTCTTTTCTCGTGAACTCCTCCGTGCATTATATTCCTCTTTCTGTTTCTTCGACAATTGTATATAAGGTTTTTTCTCCTCTTCGGTCATCAACCTCCATTTCGTAATCATTTTTTGTATCACCTGCGTAGACAATCATTTTCGTCCTATATTATTATTATTATTATTATTAAATAATAATTATAATATTACAAGGCAGCCCAGTTACAAAGCATATCATGGGGTCCAAATTAATAACAAAACCCAGAGGCCCTAATCCGATCCAGGCCTAGACTCAGTCCAGGCCCAGACAATCCTACAGGTCCAAAACCCGTCTAGGATTTCTGTTCAAGGTCCTAGTGCCACCAGCCTCCTTAACCGTCTGATCCAGACGGAGATGGAGGGCCCATATTGATATAGATGAAACCCTAGGGTTATCAGCTCGCCGCCGTCGATCCATGACCGTCCATATGTCGCAAGTAGTCACTGCCTCCAATGCTACCTCACCACCGTCGCTTTTACTATCAGACTCCACCAGCCAAATTAAAAGAAGGTCTGGGTGCATTTAATGCACTCAACCAACTAATAGCTGCCCTTATGGTGAGTAACCACCATAGCTCCGGTGACTCACCAGGCTTTACCCCTTTAACCAGTTTAAGAGGAGTACCAATGGGGCTATAAAAACCCCCTGAACCTACAATGAGAAAGGAGGACGAATAGAGATCTGTATAAATAGAAACGGTAACTGAAAGGAGGAAACAACACGAAGATAACCCCCAACAGCAAGGAGAAAAAAATAAAAGAAAAAGAGAACGGAGGATCTTACCATTCGGATTCTTGCACCTCGCCGCCGAAGAAAGGGAAAACCATCGAAAACCGAAGGTAATCCCTTTGATTTTCTTAGATCTAGGACAGTGGATAAACATTTAGGATGAAAGGAGGTTAGATCTAAGTTTAAGGAAGGCTGGCAAACATTTTGGGTAATTTTCCTATCTCCAGCTACCATGGATGGTGGACGGCTCCTCCGGCGAGGGAACTCTAGAGATAACCGAGAGCTTTTCTCTCTTAGAGAGAGAAGCAGAAAAGAGAAATAACAATTTTTAAGCCATTAAGGGCCGGTTTTGGCCTATTTATATCCCTCCCTGAATGACGTCGTTTTGGGGAGGGGGTATCAGCGTATTGAGCTTATCGACAAACCCCTCTACATGTCCTTTGTATTTTGTAAATTTACAATTTAGTCACTAAAAATTGATTTCTGTGTATTTTAATTTGGCTTTCAGATTTTATTTTGTTTATATTTTAGTCACTAACCGTACTTATATATTTTTGGGTAAATATCTGATTTAGTCCCTATTATTTTAATAATTTATATTTTAATCTTGAATAGTTATTTATGGTTAAATTACACTTCCAGTACCTAGATTTTGTTAAGTTTCTGTTTATGGCCATTACTTTCGATGTTTTACATTTTAATAACGCCTTAATTGACAAAGAGTGTGTTGCTAAGGATTATTCGTATAAAATAATATCCTATTTTTAATTTTTAAGTATCATAATTTGAATTTGTCAATTTTAATAATTAGATGACTTATAATCGTATAAGTACCAATTTTGGGCGTTGTGGGAGTGCTAATCCTTCCCCACACGTAACCAACTCCTGAACCCTTTTCAAAGTGAATCTCTGGTCAAACGAAGATCAATGTTTTATCTTTTAAAATTATTTTTCTTAAAATTATTTTAAAAGATATTTTTAGGTATTCGACTTACCTAACCCAAAAGTCGTTTGGCGACTCCAAATTTGTCTATTTTAAAACCTGACATGTTCCCAAAATTAGTCGGATCGATCCTCGAAAAAGCCCTAAAAAGTTGGTAGGGACTGTTTCGACAACTTGGCGACTACATTTGGGACTTTTTTTAGACAATCAAGCTATAATCGATTATACGTCATATTTCTAGTTGAAAATAGAAAATATGAATGATATTTAAATTTTAATAATTAATTATTGTTTAGTTATACTAATTTGATTAGTTTTTGTGTTTCAGATTTTAACCTTTTTAGGTTGATTGTTCTGTGAGTTTCCCCTCACACACTATAGCTGTTTGGTATTGAGAGCCTTCTAACTATGCTATGTCCCATTAGAAATGTTTAAATGCTACGCTTACGTGAGAAAAATTACTTTTCTCCGCATAGGCTTTAGCAAGTAACCTCTAGGATACATATGCCTCATGTTTACGAGTGAAACATTGAGTTTCCTCTCATGGACATGGGGAAATGCATCCTCTTGAATTGAACTCAATCCATTTAAGCCTATAATGAGTGAGGATCGAGGGTCGGGCAGTCTTAAGGGGGTACTAGCAAAGGACAATTTGAGTACCCTATTAGTAGCACTGAATTTTTACCCATTTTATACTGAATTTCTGTATGTTGGGGAAACTCATTCTAACATTTTCCTCAAATTTATTTTGTTTTACAAGAAGAATGAGAACTAGAAAATTATATGGTTAGGTCTCTGTGCGAAGCATGCAAACTAGAAAGCATGAGGTTAAGATTTATATGTTGAACGAAGCATGTTAAGGTAGATACATGATGGATATGATCTTTTCTTTCCATTAATTAGTATTAACCATTCCTTTTAACTTATTTTTCTCTGTCTCTTATTCTATATTTACTTTTTTGTTTTGTAGTAGATTATTAATTTTGTTATTTGTATTAACTTGTTTTTATGTTGCTTTCTTTTTGCTTGCATTACATGATCATAACATAGTCAAAAGGTGTTGATTTGAGAGTGGTCATCAAAGTAAAAGGTTTTCATAATGGATAAAGGGTTTCATGATCAAGTAAACTATAACACAGTTAGGGAATGGTATCCTGAGGAAACTCCGAGGATAGTGGAGAGCTATGCACCCAAAGATTGTATGTCCGATGAAGACCAAAAGGAGATACGAGAGATAAGAGAGAAAATGTCCAAGATGATTGATAGAATATCTGATTTGGCCAAAGGAAAAGATACTTCTGCAGAAGAAGATAAAGAGCTTAATAAACACAATCCTGCAATGTCAGATGCACAAGGGATTACTTTAGAACAAGCAAATCCTAATCAATATGAGAAATCACACGCAGTCACCATTCGTATCAACAAATTATTTAGAAATATCAAAGAAATGGTGACAACTGTAGAAGTTCCATAGATGAAAAGAAGTCATGCAATAAGAACTAGTCTTTATTTAAGAGTTTACTCCCAATGTCAGAGACTCAATTTCAGTCTAAGCCGAGAGGTGGCTCTCATTTTGATTCTATCCCTATATCGTATAAGGAGTTGTAAAAAACTACTAGAAGCCCGAGAGGTGGCTCTGCATTTTGTGAAACCTTGGCAACCTCCATATCCAAATTGGTATGATATCAATGTTCGTTGTGAATATCATGCTGAAGCTCAAGGACATTCCATCGAGAATTATATCGCTTTCAAGCATAGAGTCCAACATTTTTTAGATCATGGAATATTAGAGTTTGAGATAAAAGATCGCCCTAATCTGGTAATTGATTATCCTGTTAGATTAATACCAAAAGTGTTCAAAGCTAAGGGTATCAATGGGGCATTCAGAAGGAAGAAGATTTGTTGAAGTATGCGGCTCAAATATGTCATTTAAAGATTGAAAACAATAAATTGAGTGCAGAAATGGGAGCCATGCATAATAGTTTTCAAAGGATCAGTTTAGTCTTTCAAAATGTTGGTATAGGAAATACCCCGGAAGAGTGGACAACAGGGGTCACTAAACTGAAAAATGATAGCAAGACATACGAAGGTCAAGCCAAGAAGTTTTCTCATGATTTACAGATTACAGAAGAAAGGCGCAATATAATCATCATCAATTTGGGAAGATGTCAAGCCAAAAATCAGATGTTGAATAAGGTTATAGCCAATGTTGAAACCTCATATCAGCGCCACAAGCGTGAGAATGATGTTGAACTAGATGTCAATAGGGCCAAAAACAAGACATTAATGAAGTTTGTAGATGGTTATGGAGATCTTGTACATGAACTTCGAAGCCACAAGGATTTTCTTACAGAGAAAAATGAATAATATTGTCTACAACTCCGAGAATTGACTCAAAATATACTGGAAAAAGACAATGTCATAAAAGAAGCTGCTGCCCAAGCAAGCAATGTAGCTCATAAACTGGTTGATTTATCTGGCTTTGCAAGAGAATTAAAGCAGATTGACAACTCAACATCTGAGCATGAATGGAAATTAACTTGACTTTTTGAAAGAGATAGAGAAGTTAGGAGTGAAAGCTATCCCTTATATGTAAAGTTTGTTTGATGTATCAAAACCTTTTGTGTTCAATGAAAGTTGTTTTAAGATGGTCACTCTAGAATGATACCTTTTGCATTTGCATGCAAATAATTTAAGGAGGATTTTGTAATAGTAATCCCAAGATTATTCATTTATATCATCATGAACAAACAAATGGAAACAATGGAGCAATCTCATGAGGGATCACAAGAGCACTTGGTTGGGTTACAACAAGATACGAGAAATGAAGCATCAGGATCTCTACATGATGTATCGAATCAGATTATCCAGATGATCGCAACCAAGGTTGTTGATAAAGAGAAGAAAACTGATAAAGAACACATGTGTTATCAGACTAATGCGTCAAGAATGATAACATACCCTAGGCCATCTCACTCGAACCTAAATAATAACCTCATTAATCATGAGCAATATGACGATGTATTCAAGCGGGTGAAGGAATCAATTGGAGCTGTGAAAGATCCTTCCCTCAAAGAACTAGAAGCAATATAACTCAGTCTGGTCTCGGTTGTCCCCTAATCCACCTGAGAATATTTTGCAAAGAAATGGAAGGGTACCTAAATGTCAATAATTTGCTAATTCACTCATTCTATGATAGTCTCGCTGGGCCAGCGGTAGTATGGTATAACCGTTTGAATAGTAAGCAGATCAAGAGATGGGTCGATCTAGCTGATGTTTTTTTAGGCAATATCGGTATATTAAAGGCTTAGCTCCAAGACGTAAGGATCTTCAAGGAATAAGGATGAAATCTAATGAAAGTTTTAAAGAATATGCCCTAAGATTGAGAGGAGTGGCAGCATAAGTTCAACATCCCATGTTAGAAGAAAATATATCATATATGTTTCACGATTCCCTTCTAGCTCCTTTCTTTGAGTTAATGCTGGAAAATTCGAAGAATGAATTTGAGCTTCTTGTGACAAGTGGATAATTAATTGAAAATGCAATCAGCGAAGGAAATTTAAATGTCACTTCCAAAAGTCCAACTGATCAAAAAGAGAAAGTTGAATGTCATATCCAGAACCCTCACAACCATAAAAGAAAAAAAGAAATTAGTCGTTCAGAGTGACCAAAGAAAGTCCCACGATCGAAATATACTTTGGAGATATTCCAAACTTCTATCTCAGACATGTACCCTCATTTGATTAAAGGTCAATACATTACACCGAGGCCAATGAAAGTGTCATCAAACCCTTCTGCTCATAGTTATGATCACGATAGTGTTTGTGATTTCCACTTGGGGGCATCTAGGCATTCTACAGGGAATTGTAGGCCACTGTTAAAGGAAATAGAGATGTTTGTTGATAATGGGAAATTGAAACGAGAATTTGTGGAACAATGGATGATGAGTAATGGGGCATTCTAGATAAACAAGTAGAGGTTGTTATCTATCACATTTGTACCTTACATTGAAAGCATTTTATTTGAATATGTTTTGTGTTATTTCTCAACATTTTTGTAAGGTTATTTAAATAAATTTGTATTGCTTTAAAGATGGTGAGCATTGAATCAAATTTGCAATCTTGCAATTTTTTGAATATCAAGTGAATTAAAAATTCTTTAAGTGATTATAGTTATAAATCTTTGACAAAGTGACAAGGTTGAAAACTAATAAAACAAGGACCCTTGACCTTACAAATATAGCATTATCCTCTCGCAAGGAAATGAATAAGAGGCTTGGTATTTAGATATACATAGGAGCGGACAACATGGGGCATCTCTTGTGTATGACATTGTAAAACTGACTAAATTATTCTTTTATTGAGGACATTCAATGATAATCATAATCTTCACAAATGGAATAGTGGAGTGGATGGATTTAGTACATATCAGTTGTTTGAGAACTGAATTCTAAAAATTGGATTGTCTGACCATCAAAAACACATGGACTATAACATGTTCTTCTTATTGAGGTTAAGAAATTCTAACATGAATACTTAAATGATAGATAGATTTATTATTTTTATAAATTATACAATAAAGCTTGAGCTTTCCCTCTAGAGCAATTGGTTAAACGGCCCGAAATAGAGGAATCTAAGAAGCATTTCAGAGAACCGAAATAGAAGCATTCTAGAAAGTCTAGTAATTGATTATGCTAGTTGCGTCATTTTGTCCGCATCCGATTAAAATACCAAGCCATAAAAGTGGGGCATGTGATAATAAGATCTTTAGTGACCAAAACTGTAGAAAATAAAAAGGCCAACCTGAAGCCAACCCATTAAATTTCATACTTGTAAAAGAGTTATAACTTTGAAAATATTAAAAGAGTCGTTGATCCTTTGATATTCTTTGAACTCATGTTTATGATTTGATTCAATTGTGAGCCTGAATTAAGGAGTAATACTTTACAAAATTCTTTCATTCTTTGATTTCTAAAATAAAAGAAAGGAGAAAAGGATTTTCGAACAAGATAATTTATCTAGAATATTGGTAGTTGACATACATCTTAGACACAGAGCTTGTGCTTGGAATTAGTATTGGATCATCCAAAAATAATAAATGTTGGGGCATTTTGAAGGCCCATTTTCAGCAAGAAATAATAAATGTTGGGGCATTTTCAAGGCTCATATTATCCAGAAGTATTAATGTGGGGCATTTTTGAAGGCCTATATTATCCGGAATACAAGATCATTTATTTGACCATACATTTATTGAGACATAAGGGTTTGAAGAATGAAAATGGTGAAGCAGGAAAAATGGAGTTTACTATATATAATTATATGGTCTGTCATCACAATATATAATTGTGTCATTCTGGTGATTTCCCATTAATGCTGGCAAGCCAAAACATCCCACTTGTATTCCCATTGAGCTTTATTCTTCGGTGTTCTTGTGACACCATATAAAAGCTCTGAACATCATGCAAAGAGTTTCTCTGGTTGAAAAATCTAGGCAGAAGCCACAAGAAAGGATGAATGTGTTGTCAAATGTTTTATGAACCAGTGATTATGGTGATGAACCAATGTTGCGATTATAGGATTTCCATTTTGATTTTTGTCTTCTTCAACCCCAAGGTTAAAAGTGAGAAATTGTGAAGATTTCTTTCCACTGAAGGGGAGCTGAAATTTTAACAACAAGAAACTAGTGGAGCCAATTAATGTTGAACGATGAGTTGTTGTTAAACGTCTCGAAATGATATGATACAAATAACCTTATTCGATATTCGATTAGATGTGGAGATATGAAATGAATTAGGAAAAATCCTCCTTTTGATGTGTTTCAAGAGTCAAATATGTTTTCCTATTGATCTTTGCTGAGTTTGGCATAATAACATACACATACTCCAAAAATAGGGCAACAAGGTCATAATTCTGACTGAAGCAAGAATTCCAGAAATGAAACATCTTTTCTGAGACTTCAATGCAAAAGGGAGGCAAAGAAGACACAAAGATACAAGTTGATCAGATGGCTCTTCAGAAATGCAAGCTTGAAATTATAAGTTGCTACACTGATATCTGAAGTAAACCTTGGAAAGGAATGATCAAGTGGAAGAAGACCGAGTTTACAACTTTGGAGTCAAATGAAGATTGAATCAACATTTATGCATTCATAAGAACATCATTTGCATAAAAGAAAATGCATTACATTGATACATTTAATTGCATTCATATAAACACATGGTTTTTTTACAAATCTTCATATGAAAAGAGAAGATTCATGATACCTTACAAGTATAAGGTATAATTCAAACCTCAAATACATAAATCACATTAGGAGAGGCAAGACCTGAAGAATAGATGGGGGTAATCCACAGAAGAAGCATTATTTTGAAATAGGGCATGTTGCCCAACCATTAAGTTGTTTTGAAAATGAGAAAGCGATTACCAAAGTTTCTCATTACATCTTTTTTGTGTTATGAATTTCTTGAAAAGTAAGAAAGCGATTACCAAAGTTTCTTACCTAGTAAATTATTTCCAAAATTTGTAAGTCCTTCGGGCCATCAATAAGTCTTTCGAGCATGATGCTTAAATCTTTTGGGCCATCTGTAAGTCTTTTGAACAAGATGATAAGTCCTTCAGGCCATCTGTAAGACCTTCGAGTAGGATGTTTTCACATGAAAATGAGAAAGCGATTACCAAAGTTTCTCATTTAATGTTTTCAGGAATATGAAATTCTTGAAAAGTAAGAAAGCAATTACCAAAGTTTCTTACCTAGTAAATTATTTCCAAAATTTGTAAGTTCTTTGGGCCATCAGTAAGTCTTTCAAGCATGAAGCTTAAATCCTTTGGGTCATCTATAAGTCTTTTGAGCAAGATGATAAGTCCTTCAGGCCATCTTTAAGTCCTTCGGGCCATCTTTAAGACCTTCGGATAAGATGTTTTCACATGAAAATGAGAAAGCGATTACCAAAGTTTCTCATTTAATGTTTTCAAAAAATGAAATTCTTGAAAAGTAAGAAAGCGGTTACCAAAGTTTCTTACCCAGTAAATTATTTCCCAAAATTTGTAAGTTCTTTGGGCCATTAGTAAGTCTTTCGAGCCTGATGATTAAATCCTTTGGGTCATCTGTCAGTCTTTCGAGCAAGATGATAAGTACTTTGGGCCATCCGTAAGACCTTCGGGTAATATATTTTTACTATTTGTTATTATTGACTACCTCGTGAAGAGAGAAGTCAGTCTTTGTTATTATTGACTGCCTCTTGAAGAGAAGTCAACCTTTGTTATTTTTGACTCCCTAGTAGAGTCAATCCTTGACTTCCTCGTGAAGAGAAGTCAATATTGAAGATTTGATCTTCCTGGAAAAGCAGCGAAACAAATCAAACTCGAGTATGATCTCTACGGAAGAATAGTGAAACAATTTCTTCTCATCCCAGATTTGGTCTTACTAGAAATGTAATGAATCAAATCAACCTCGAGTCTGATCTTGATGGAAGAATAATGAAATATATTCTTCTCATCCCATATTTGGTCTTCCTGGAAAAGTAGCGAATCAAATCAACCTCGAGTCTGATCTCCACGGAGGAGTAGTGGAACAGATTCTTCTCATCCCAGATTTGGTCTTCCTGGAAAAGCAGCGAATCAAATCAATCCTAAGCCTTCATGGAAGAGTAGTGAAACAAATCAACCTAAGACTTCATGGAAGAGTAGTGAAACAAATCAATCTTAAGCCTTCATGGAAGAGTAGTGAAGCAAATCAATCTCACCCTTCACAGAAGAGTAGTGAAGCAAATCAATCAAGTATGATATCCCCTGAATGAATAGTGGAGTAGGCACATCTTCCAAAATTGATTTGACTACCCGAAAAAGAGGTACAGATCAAGCCTGATCTCCCCTGAATAAAGAGTGTAGCAGATTCGTCTTCCCTTTTATCTTATCTCCCTGAAAGAAGAGTGGAGCAGGTCCATTTTCCAAAGATTTCTTGAGTCTGATCTCCCCTGAATGAAGAGTGGAGCAGATTCGTCTTCCCTTGGATCTTATCTCCTTGAAAGAAGAGTGGAGCAGATATGTTTTCCAAAGATTTCTTGAGTCTTATGTCTCTAAAAGAAGAATGAAGCATATTCGTTTTCCCTTGGATCTTATCTCCCTGAAAGAATAGTGGAGCAGATTCGTTTTACAAAGATTTCTAGAGTCTTATCTCCCTGAAAAAAGAGTGGAATAGATTCATCTTCCAAAATAGATCTGAATACCCAAAAAAAAGGCATAGATTGAGTCTTATATCCCTGAAAGAAGAGTGGAGAAGACACGTCTTTCCATGGATCTTATCTCCCTGAAAGAAGAGTGGAGCAGATCCGTTTTACAAAGATTTCTCGAGTCTTATCTCCCTAAAAGAATAGTGGAGTAGTCCCGTCTTCCAAAATTGATCTGACTACCCGAAAAAGAGGCACATATCAAGTCTGATCTCCCCTGAAAGAAGAGTGGAGCAGATTTCCCATCAAAGCATGAAGTTGATTGAACGAAAACTCCTTGTCTTTTTCGTCTTTGCCCTATTCTTGTTAACATAAAAATGAGCAAAAAGGAGCAGCTATAGACAGCCATTTTCATCATATATTATTATTAAATAATGATAATTATATTATTACAAGGCAACCCAGTTACAAAGCATATATTGGGGTCCAAATTAACGACAAAACCCAGAGGCCCAAATCCGATCAGACCTAGATAACTTAGCAGGTCCAAAACCAGTCTAGGGTTTCTACTCAAGGTCCCAGTGCCACCGGCCTCCTCAGTCGTCCGATCAAGATGGAGATGGAGGGCCCATATTGATACAGATGAAACCCTAGGGTTTTATCATAACCCTAGGGTTATCAACTCACCGCTGTCACTGATCCACGACCATCCACATATCGCAAGCAGTTGCTACCTCCAGTGCCACCTCACCACCTCTGCTATCACTGTCAGACTCATAGCCGCCCCTATGGTGAGTCACCACCATAACTCTGGTGACTCACCAGGCTTTACCCCTTTAACTAGTTCAAGAGGAGTACCAAGGGGGCTATAAAACCCCCCCAAACCTGCGATGAAAAAGGAGGACGAACAGAGATCCATACAAATAGAAACGGTAACTGAAAGAAGGAAACAACACGAAGAAAACCACTAACAACAAGGAGAAAAAAAAATTAAAGTAAGATAAAACGGAGGATCTTACTCTTCAGATTCTTGCACCTCATCGCCGGAGAAAGGGAAAACCATAGAAAAACGAAGGTAATCCCTTCAATTTTCTTAGATATAGGACAGTGGGGATACATTTAGGATGAAAGGAGGCCGAATCTAATTTTAGGGAAGGTCGACAAACATTTTAGGTAATTTTCCTATCTCCAACCACTATGGACGGTGATCGGCGACGGTGGAGAACGCCGATGTATGGCGGCTGGCGATGACCGGTTCCTCCGGCAAGGGAATTATAGAGAGAACCGAGAGCTTTTCACTCTTAGAGAGAGAAGTAGAAGAGAGAAATGAGAAGTTTAAGCCATTAAGGGCCGATTTTGGCCTATTTATATCCCTCCCCGAACGACGTCATTTTGGGGAGGGGGTATCTGCGTATTGAGCTTATGGGCAAACCCTTCTATTGGTCCTTTGTATTTTGTAACTTTACAATTTAGTCACTATAAATTGATTTCTGTGTATTTTAATTTGGCTTTCATATTTTATTTTGTTTATATTTTAGTCACTAACCGTACTTATATATTTTTGGGTAAATATCTGATTTAGTCCCTATTATTTCAATAATTTATATTTTAATACAAAATAGTTATTTATAGTTAAATTACACTTCTATTACCTAAATTTTGTTATATTTCTATTTATGGCCATTTCTTTCATTGTTTTGCATTTTAATCCCTAATCTTAATATTTTTAATTTTTAAATAATATTATAGGTTTATTTACAATTATAGTACCTAATATATTAAGTATTTACTATTATTGCTTTGATCTTTTGAAGTTTGATAATTTAATCTCTAAAATTATTATATTTATTATTTAAATTTTTATTTACATATTTGTTAATTTTTGTTAATTATAATATTTGTAAATATTATTTTACTTGAGTAATTTATAGAATCAGGCCTTAACTGACAAGGAGTGTGTTGCTAAGGATTATTCGTATAAAATAATATCTTATTTTTAATTTTTAAGTATAATAATTTGAATATTATTTGAATTTGTCAATTTTAATAATTAGATGACGTATAATCATGTAAGTACCAATTTTGGACGTTGTGGGGGTGTTAATCCTTCCCCACACGTAACCGACTCCCGAACCCTTTTCATAGTGAATCTATGGTCAAACACATATCAATTTTTTATCTTTTAAAATTATTTTTCTTAAAATTATTTTAAAAAATATTTTTAGGTATTCGACTTACCTAACCCAAAGCTCGATTGGTGACTCCAAATTTATCTATTTTAAAACCCGACATGTTCCCAAAATTAAGTCGAATTGATCCCCAAAAAAGCCCTAAAAAGCCAGCGGGGACCATTTCGACAACATGCAATTAACATTTCTTTCTCAATAATGTATTATATTTATAATACTCTATACTACTTCTCTATAATTGTCATCTTTTACTTTAACCTACTCAATTCAATTTACATACCAAACTAGTCTTTTTGTTGCTATCTACTTTCCGTCGTTCACATTCATTTAAATTGTAAACATTTTAAATTTTTCATCGATATAAAAAATTGTTAAATAGTTTTCAAACAAGTATTACACAAATACATGGATTCTTACTAAAAGTGCATATATGCGACCATTGGTTGCTTCAACGTTCTTTCTGACTGAAGAATCACTTTATCCTCAAAGCCATCTTCTTTTCGAACCATAATTGACATATCATTCATATTTTCCTTCCATGCTTTTTGTGCTCATGATGTCATCTTCATAATTCTTCATTTTTCATAACAATATTACATTTCAACAATATATCTTGTAATAAACAATTTGTTTATAGTTATGTAAATGTAACTTCTTTTGATAACCGATCATAGCCATAACAGGTTTATTGGTGTAACTGATTATGTACAACTTATAATGTTATCTACAACCCAATATTTTTCATTCAACCTATAATGTTACATTCTACTTGTTTTACTAACCCCAATTATTTTCCATTCATTCAACATATAACAATAATCGATCCATTATATTATAGTTTTCCCTAAAAACTTAAATATAATCCCTAAATTCAACATTCTTAATTGAAAAAACTGTGAACTAGGGTTTCATGAAGATACCTCTGTGTTCTTCAAAATGAGATTTCAGTTTTGTTCACAAACTTTCTCTTCAGTATCGATGTTTATTGCTCAGATGGAAAACAAATTTGAGTTATGAAAACCCCTTATTCTACTTCTCTGATTCTTTTCTTTCTCTTCCCCAACCAATTACGTTATATATAATAACTCGATACTTTTTTCTATATATCAATATATGTGGAAAAGTTCGATACGTTTACAGTCTTCTCATTTTTTTTCTTTTTTAAAAATAAAAAATATCGAACTTTGGGAAAAAAAAGTATCAATACAATCATGTTACAACACAAAATGTTCTATGTCGAAACCGGAAAAGCTATATGTTTATATAACAATATTGGTTGAAACTGAAAATGTTACCCTTCTAACGGTCACAAAATATGTTATAAGTCGTCAATGTTATTCATATAATTAACATGTTAGGTTGCGCTTAAAATGTTACTAGATTTTAAGCTGGTGTGGTCTTTTTTATTCACACGAGAACAAAATAACTTGGTTGCTATATGAAAAGTAGGTTGCAATATGAAATGTTATAAATTTAAAAAATATCGATATTTTTATAAAACGTATTGATACTCACTGGCAAAATAAGTTTACCGGTTAAGCCATTTTAAATTATTTTAAAATACTCGCAACCTAATATATAACATTTAATTCAACATTAGCGCCAAAACTATTGTCAAGTTTTTTCAAATTTTTTAGTCTTATATTATTCTGCCTTTTCTTATACCGACTCATATGATTGTCTCTTCTGGCCTTTCATGTCTTGCTAAGGATCAAAAGTTCCAATCATTCATATATTTTGTGCTAAAAACTGAAGTAGGGGCAGGGTTTCTTATTTTAAGTGTTCCTTTAATTTGTTTTGCAAGAATTAAGATGAAAAATTCTATACCTCCATTAGAAATAAAACTGATATCTGTTTCTTATTTAAGTGTTCCTTTAATTTGTTTAGCAAGAAATAAGATGAAAAATTCTATACCTTCATTAGAAATAAAGCCTGCCTGCCTGCCTACCTATATCCCAATAGTATAAACTATAATACAATGATAGAAAGGAGATTATAAGACAACCAAATAGTCAAGTTAGATAGTGTACAACTAAGTCTAAATGACTTAAATTAGAACCTTAACACTGAAAAATCAACCACGGCTTCCCTCTAAAGCTGAATCTAAATCCCTAGTTTTGCACATCTGCCTTCATGTATCTAAGAGACTTGACAGTCGCATCGGCCCCAATTTTCCCCCTAATCTCGGGAACTGAAAGAACGCATGCCAAAAACAACACGCACACACAAGTTCGGCCCTTGCTGAACCAGTGATTCGAGCATACAAAATCTAATGCCTTCCCTATCAGATTTTCAACCGAAACCCGACCTACTTTATCAATTTACCAAAGAAACAGCGTAATGGAAGAAATGCCGATACTGTTCTAAACATAGTCAACCTACAGTCCCCATTGGAGTGTTGTAGATTCCCCTACCTTCTATGTCATCTCCGTATCATCAATGCTCTCTCTGTCACTCCTATTCATGCTCGAATTCTCGTCATCCAGTTGCCTCAAGAAGCCGCTATTCACCTAATGGCTCAATTTCATTTTCGTCTCCACTGGAGTTAGCATAAAGGGAATTACTGTAATCTGACATAGGCTCTTCACAGCTCATATCCATCTCTTGCAGACTACGACAATCAAACTCATCATCCGTAGGGCCATCAAATGCATACGATGAACTTGCAGTCTCTTCACGCTCCAGTAGTGTTTTCATGATCAAGGTCTGGAGTAAGTTCATAACTTGAACAGCATGCATCAGAGCCATCAATGGATCAGACATCTGTTTCAAGAGACAAAAGACAATCAACCTAATTTGAACATTTTAAGCACATCTTTGATCAAACAATCTCCCAACTATTTACCTGAGTCATATTTGGAGCAAAAACCATAGCAATATTCCTTGCATTCATCTTGTTCGATTCCTCTTCTTCAACAACATCCGCCATAAGATCAACCGCCCAATGGAGCAGTCCGGCTTCCATCGGCTTTAGTTGCTTCACGAGTTCGACATATTTATCTTCGTTATCGCAACCTAGAACCTGTTCCGGGGAAAGTCCATCCAACACCCCTGAAGGAAGCTCCCTGAACCAGGCTTTTATAAGGCCGGCAAGACAGTGGACATTGATGTCATCCGGCACGATGCCCCAGTTCAGCTGATCTCTTACAAACTCCTCTTGGCCATTCTCAGGATTTATCCTGAAAATCCCTTCTGCCTGATCAAAATATAAGAACAATTAAACATATTATCATAATCAGATAATCACATGTAGATGTGAATAATACATTGGAATATAATAAAATTGAAAACCTTAAGCCCTCCTTGTGAATAAAGCCGCTCCTGCATCAGCAACAGTATAGTGGGAACGCTATTCCCTTTTGAATCCAATGAACACTGCATTGATTCGACTGAAATCCCAAACACAGTCGCACTGCAACAAAAAAAATACTAATATTTTACATTTAAAAAAATCACATTTATTCTTACTAGAAATTGTAATTTAGTTATAAATGCAGATGTTTTCCTCTTTCCCGATTTCTTTTGGTCATGGTTACTAAAAATCAGCAAGAAATCTACTATTTAAGATCTAAAATGCACAAAAACACTAACATTTTAAAAACCCAGCTGAAATCTTCTTTAAATAAACAAAAAAATATGAGAGGAATAAATACCTCGCACTTGGAACCCGACCGGGTACCTCAACTTGGAATTCAACGGGAAGGCCCAAGAACCCATTGAACCAATCAAAGGTCACATGGCTTACGTGTCGAACGTTGGTTGGCCACCCAATTTCCATGTGATGCACGGCGGAGGATGACATTGCTTCATCTTCCCTATCAACACGACAAGACACCATGGATTTCCTTAAAGCGGATAAAAGCAACGCGGAGACGGAAATCTGGTTCTGCTGTTCTTCATCTTCGCAGCTCTTAACTACTTTAGCTCCTTGCTTTCTACCACCGCCACTGCCGCCTCCTTTGGTCACCATTACTGCTGGACCGGTCATTATCTCTATTGGGTTTGGATTTGGTGTCTCTTTCTCTCTCTCTCTCTAAATTGTGTAACGAGTTTTTTGTGGGGTTGCATTCAGAATCAAAGAGAGATGGTGGTTTTAAGTTTTTTTTTCTCTTCCCCCACACCACACCCACAAGAGAAGAGTTATTTATTTACAGGTAAATTATATGAGAGATCACCTAACTATTTATTCATTGTTAGATATCTTTTCTTTTTTTTTATTTTTAAATTTTTGTCAATCAAACCATCCATTTATTTAAATATATTTAATTAGACCATTTGTTATTAATATTTAACAGAAGTGTTGATGTGATAATTAATAAAATTAATATTATCATGCCACGTGCCAATAATATCAAATATTATGACACTTGTCACCACTTGATTAAAGGATTTAGTTTAATATATTTAGTTTTCATTAATCATGTCACCCTCTGGTAAAAAAGAAAATTAAAAGTGATAGGTAAAGGGACACAAGAGATTCAAACAAAAAACCATTGGGGAAGAAGAGAGAAGCCTAATCACTAAGGTAAGTTCTTTTTTCGTTTAAAGTAGACTACATATTATATATATATATATATATATATCTTGTTTACTAGTATAATCCTAAATTCTTAACTATAAAATGTTTTTTTTATCTTAACTTAAATATTTAAAATTTTATTCTTATAATATTTTAAAAATATATATGTCGTAACCGATTTTCGATCGAGCACAAATTTTTACTTGGCGGGAAAGTAATGTGAATGAATAAATGGTTTGTATTGAAATGTTTTGGGAGTCGCCATTGAACCTTTTGATTTAGGTAGGTCGAATACCTAAAATCATCTTTTAAAATAGTTTTTAAGAAAACATCAGTTAAAAGATAAATCGGTATGTGTTTAACCAAAAATTTGTTTTTTTAATAATAAAAAGGGATTCGTGGTCGGTTACTTTTGGGGAAGGATTAGCACCCCACAACGCCCAAAATTGGTCACTGTCGATTATGAATTGTCTATAATAATAGAATTTAATAATTCAAATATAAATTTAATTTATGATCATCTTATTCCATATTCAATTAGATAATTCTAATAAAATAATTTTTATAAAACTAAAGTAAATATTTATATTTTAGGGTTTTATAAAAATGTATTTATTTATTTAAAAATTTCAGAAAATGACATCTAGTTACTTTAAGATTGCTTATTTCTTTGATATTAAAAAACAAATAAACATTAATAAGAACATGATAAAATAATTTAAATAAAAATGAGGTAAGTATATATATTTTTATAAATAAGATATTTTTTTAAATATCAGAATAGAACGTCTAGTTATTTTAAGACCGCCATTTCTGAGTATTTAAAAATAAATAAATATTATTATTTAATTAAATTATGAAATTATTATATTGTATTTCATATAAATATTAGTGAATAAAACATAAATAATAATAAATAAATAAATCAAGTACTAATTTAAACATATTGAAAAATAAATGACAATATAAAAAAATAGAATAAAATTTAAATAATGACTAAAATTAAAGAAATTAAAACTATGGAATTAAATTGTAAAATATATAAAATTCATGCTAAAAAATGAAAGTAATTAAAATATCAGTGATTAAAATATAAAATATCTAAGTTAAAGGCCCTAATTCGAATTATTATGAAATATAATAATTAACAGTATAATTTAACCATAATAATAATACATGACTAAAATAAAAAATATTAAAATCAGAAGGACTAAATAAGTATTTACCCTAAATATATAAATACTGATAATGACTAAATTATAAAGAAATAAAATTGAAATACCAAATTAAAACATACATAAATTGATTTCAGTGACTAAAATAGAAGTTTACAAACTTTGGGTGGCTGCGGACATGGTTTTCCCCTGAGGGAAAATACACAAACACCTCTCCCCTAAAACGACGTCGTTCGAGAAGGGTATTTAAACCCAAAAATCGGCCCCCCATGGGCCAGATTTCTTCATTCTCTTTTTTTATTCTCTCTCTAAAAGAGAGTCTCTCTCGCCTCTCTCTAAGTTTCCATCCCCGGAGGGAAACCAGACACCGGCCAGTCGCCTTACTCCGGCACCGACCACCACTGCCGGCCACCGTGAGCGGTGGACGGAACTCCCAAATTACCCCCAAAATACAAATCCCGACGTCTTAATGCCGATTCTGACCTTTATTTTCCCTAAAAACCCTTAGGTTTTCGTAGATCTAAATTTTTTGCCTTCGAACTTTTGGTTCTACGGCGGTGTATGGATGCTCCGACGACGATTGTAAGTCTCACTTTCTATTCTCTTTCTTTATTTGGTTGTTGTGGGTTTTTTGCTTTCTTCTCTTGTTCTTTCTTGCTTGTAGGGAATCAGTGGCTTTTATAGCCACCACCGATGATGGATTCGGACCGGTCACAAAGAGGAGTTTCGGTAAGTCACCTAACTTGTGGTGACTCACCAAAGAATGGTGACGCGTGTGCGGCTGTCAACGTCTTTTGGAGCATTCGTTTGGTGTTGTAGCAGCGGCGTGGAAGTGGTGGCAGTAATAACGGTGGCCGCGTGGTCCCTAGGGTTACGTCTAGAGGGTTATGGGCCATTGGATCTTGCCAGATCCAACGGTGGATGGTTGATGGCAGTTGGGGTTGAGATATAAACCCTAAATGGGTTTAGGGTTATATATTTTAGGTCGGTTTGGGTTTTTGGGTTATGTAACTGGGTCGGGTTCTGGTTTGGGCCTGTAATAATAATAATAATATGAATAATAATATTATTATTATTATAATTAAAATAATTATAATAATAATGGAATAATAAAAATAATAATAATGTATAAAATGGAGAAAAAATTGATGTCTACAGCTGCCCATCTTTGCTCATTCTTGTGTTAACAAGAATAGGGCAAAGATAAAAAAGACAACAAGTTTTTTGTCAATTTGACTTTTCTTGATTTGAATGGAAATTTTGAACAAGTTCTTCCCATTATGAACTTCTTCTACTGAGAATGATAATCCATTTCGTTCTATGATGTAATCTAGCTAAAGGTTGAACAAGTTCTTCTCATTATGAACTTCTTCTTCATCTTCAGATGAGTTCTTCTCTTTATGAACTCATTCTGGAAATGTTGATTCTCAAAAGTGGTGTCGTTGATTCAACTTCATATGTGATGAATTAAGGCAAGGTTGAACAAGTTCTTCTCATTATAAACTTCTTCATCCTCTTCAGATGAGTTCTTCTCATTATGAGCTTTCTCTGAAAATGTTGATCCTCAAGAGAGGTTCTTCTTTCATTCAACTCCATAGGTGATGAATCAATCTAAGGTCGAACAAATTCTTCTCATTATGAACTTCTTCTTCCTCTTCAGATGAGTTCTTCTCATTATGAACTCTACCTGGAAATGTTGGTGTGATCTATCTCATTCTGTGATAGAATCAAGCAAAAGTTGAACAAGTTCTTCTCATTATAAACTTTTTCTTCCTCTTCAGATGAGTTCTTCTCATTATGAACTCTATCTGGAAATGTTGATGTTGGTCTATCTCCTTCTGTGATAGAATTGAGCAAAAGGTTGAACAAGTTCTTCTCATTATGAACTTCTTCTTCCTCTTCAGATGAGTTCTTCTCATTATGAACTCTATCTGGAAATGTTTTAAGAAAAATAATCTCAAGTGAGATAAATTGTTATTTCAAGTGAAACTTTCTCTAGCGAGAAACGGTTTGTTTTAAGAAAAATAATCTCAAGTGAGATAAATTGTTATTTCAAGTGAAACTTTCTCCAGCGATAAACAGTTTGTTTTAAGAAAAACAATCTTAAGTGAGATAAATTGCTATTTGAAAACATAATGCACTGAAGGTATTATGTATGGCCCGTAGGACTTAAAAATTTGGGAAATAGTTTACTAAGTAAGAAACTTTGAAAATCGTTTTCTTACTATTCAACAATTTCATTTTCAGAAAAGATTAAATGAGAAACTTTGGAAATTGTTTTCTCATTTTTCTAAATAACTTTTTAGTTGGGTAACATGCCCCAACTTCAAAATAATGTTTTATTTGTGGATTGTATCCATCTATTCTTCATATGTTTGCATGATTTTTGTACTTAAGGTTTGAATTCTACCTTACACTTGTATGGTATTTTCCATCATGAATCTTCTTTTTTTCATATGAAAACCTGTAAAACTTCATGTTTGAATGCAATCAAATGTATCAATGTAATGCATTTTCTATTATGCAAATGATGTTCTTATGAATGTATAAATGTGGAATCCTTCATTATTTGACTTCAAAGTGGTGAACTCGGTCTTCCTTTACTTAGCCAAAATGTCTTCTTTGTCTCTTCTTTGGAATTATGACCTTGTCGCCCTATTTTATCATGGATAACACCAGCTTTCTTTGCATGGAATTGTGTAGAAATCCAATAAACTTTCATCTTTGAAAACAAATCTATCATCTTTGAAGAATGTAGATATAAATATGCCAAACTCAGTAGAAATTAATTAGGATAGCAGTGTGTGTTCTGATTTGACTTTTGAAACACATCACAAAGAAGATTTATCCTAATTCCTTTCATGTCTCCACATCTAATTGGATATTGAACAAGGCAACTTGAACCATATCATGTCGAGATGTTTAACAACAACCTATTGTTCAATCTTGGTTGGCTCCACTAGTTTTTTGTTGTTAAAATTTCAGCTTCCCTTCTGTGGAAGAAATCTTCATTATATCTCACTTCTAACCTTAGGGTTGAAGAAGAAAACCTCTTCTTGTGTTAACAAATTGAAATATCATGATTGAAACATTGGTTCAACACCATAATCACTTGTTTGTAAAATATTTGACAACACATTCATCCAGTTATGGTTTCTGCACAAATATTCGTAAATATTTGACAACATATTTATCTTTTCCTATGTCTTCTGCACAAATGTTTTCCAGTGAAGCTCTTTGCATAGTGTTCAAAGCTTTTGTATAATGTCACAAGACCACTTAAGAACAAAACTCAGTGGGAATACAAATGGGATACTGGTGTGTTTCATGACCAAAATGATTGTCAAATTTACAAAATATGCTAGTGCCGAATCGAATAAGAGATACCAACTGATCTTGATATCATCTCGGGAAAGGGTAAAGGTGATATCTATCACGTTTTCTTCCATAATAAGTGTTGTAGGAAGTATAAACACATCACCTATAGGAGCCATGTACATAAGGAGGTTCATGGAATTATTGCTACTGTAGATGAAATGCACATGATAGAACCAAATAGATGAAAACTCAGTTCACCCCGACTGGAAATGATAACCCCAGTAACAATGGGAATAAGGATAATATACGTAAGATGAGCTTCTTTATTCAAATCAAGTAAACAAAAATTGATGTGAAAACAACTTTGTAACCCCAACAATATGGTTGAAACTAACTGCCAAAAACCTCAAAGAAATATGTCCAATCATTACTGACACACAAAAGACCAAATTCAAAGCTGAGATCTTAAGAAAATGAACCCTGAATCGAATGGTCTACATAGGGACCATCTTTATCCATGCAACCATGATGTAGCTTAACAAAGAACACGTTGTTATGTGACACATGGTTAAGAAGATTGGTATTTGAAATCATACTTGCTGAGTAGATATTTGTTCAACAACATGACCCTAATGTAACTGCCTGATGAACGAAGCAATTATGTATAGTCAGCTCGACTATCACTGCTTCACTATTTTTATTCTTCATTTTTTTGTCTTTTGAAAATATTTTCTCAAATCAATGATCTTGACATGGGATGATATGGACCTTCAGCATGCCCCAACATTGGCTAATACGAACGTTCAAAATGCGTCAATATTCCAATTTCTATTGAAATGGGCTTTCAGCATGCCCCAGCATTTGCTTCTTGTTGATGTGAGCTTTCAAAAATGCCCAAATATTCATACTGATGTAGGCCTTCAAAAATGCCCCACATGGATCATTTTTTTTCTTCTGAAATGGGCTTTTGAGATGCCTCTATATTCTATTTCTGATTCACTCTCAACGTCTGTTTGACTTGAATATCATAATCCCCACGAGGTCCAATTTTGACAATGCACTGTTATGGGTACTTATGGCTTTATTCGTGCCCCAAATCTGTTTATCTTGAATACTCTCATTCTTATGTCACTAGACAACAGTTATCAAATAACTTGAGGAATTCTCTTCATGTTGTCACAAACTTAAGAATTAATCAATCATTTGGACGGAAATGTTTGAGATATGTGTCTCTTCTGAATGAAGTGCTCATTTTTTGGATATGGAGGGATCTAGTCGGATAGAGTGGTATAAATCGCTTGGTAATCCATTCCAGGTTGACATAATGGCTTATCATCTTTGGTTTTAAGAGACATGTTCCCCAGGGGTATCAATGTTATGTCTCTTTTCTCTGGGATCGGTGGTGCAGAGGTTGCCCTCTACCGGCTCGACGTACCTTTTAAAGCAGATGTGCAAGAACTGAATGGTGATCGGTTAGAGCAATTGATGAGTAGATTTGGTGGATTCGACCTTGTTGTTGATGGCATCCCGTATAACAACCTTACTAGAAGAAATAAACATCATCGGGATGAACCAGAAGATTTTTGTTGGTGTCTTTTCTTGTAATGGCTGCTACAATAACTTTCTTTTCTGTTTCTCCAAGATACGCACTGCCATATCCCACTCTTTCGAACCATGGAAAGGTTTGGTTGATAGTAAAACGGTTATCTCTACTTTTGGAATCCTGTAACCAATATTACCCAATATAAAAGGTCTATAAGTGTAGAATATGTACCAATGTCTTATTTTGTGCCATAAGTTCTCAAATTCAAGTTCAGCAATCTTCTGAATGATATAATGGATATAATCATGACAAAGAAAATGATCGGCATGAAAGAAGTAACAATGATGTATCAAGACTTGAGCCAGCATCTCGGTATAACCAGAGTGTAGGTGGTGGACTTGTTTATTCCCATAATACACCTAATGAGACTTATGGCTCTGTGATTAGAGGATCCTCTAGGGGACATGGATTGATGGTTGGGGAAAGTAATTTGTCTGGTGATGCTTATCGACATCGGTATGAGATAAGTGTCCCTTTTAAATATGGTAATCTTTCCTGATGAGTTGCTAATAATGTCACAGGAGATCTTTACAAGTTCAATTCTCCAGACTTTCTGGCTTCTTGGACCACTTGCTTTCAAGAATGTTTCATCATTCTGGCCTTACTTATTCTTTTTCTACAATAGAGGTAGAATAGACAACAATTTACTTTAAGGACCTTCCTCATTTGAGACTGTCCTTTTGAAAATGTTTTTTCTCCTTTCTTTATCAAAGAATGAAAGAATTTTGTAAAGTATTGTTTCTTATAGGTTCACAATAGAATCAAATCATAAAAGTTTAATGAATATCAAATAAATCAACTACAGTTTTAAATCAAAAAATCATAGTCCTATGGCAAATGTCAAAATTATTGACTGATTTAAGGTGTAGGTTAATTTTGGTAAAGTAAGGTATCTCAAGTTGATCCAGTATATATGTCTTTTTGAGCTTCTATTAACTTGAAGAAATGGTTATTTTTCTCATCTCTTAGAGATACTTCTTGATTCCAGAATCTTATAAACGTCTTTGGGATGTGTGGTGCTTCATCAAGAGCTTAAGATCGTCTCTTATGTCGTTATTGCACCATTTGATATTAAAGCCGCCTTTTTAGGTTTTCGACTCGAATCCTCCTTTGGTTTCAAGATGTTATTTAGAAATTTACGTCTTGAACTCCCCTTTTATCATTTTTCAAATCATGCATTAAAGATTTTAAAAAACCAATTTTTGTAAATAAAATCAATCCTGAGAAGCAGAATGAAATCTGAAGATAGTCTCTTTCACCTAGAAATCATTGTATGATTAGAATGGACTTTTCAGGTGCGTAACGTAGGCCATGGCTCATGGTTATGAAAGAAAGGGATAAAAAAGCTAAACCAAGTGTTTAAGGGTAATTAAACCAAGAATCAATTCATTCTGATGCCTTCAATCTTGCATTGCTTAACTTGGATCTGCTTTGCTACTTGTCTTTCATCATTTCTTTTTATGGATCCCTTTAAACTGTCAATTTTTGATTTCATTTCCATTTTCTTATATTTCCAGCATTTCTTGCGCTTCTTGTTGAATATGAATCTTTGAACTAATTGCACTTGATCAACCTTGTAACTTGAGGCTCAATAAGTCACCCATCTTGATTCAATTTTTTCTTTTCTTTTTCATCTTTTTTTCCCTTTTTTTCTCTTTTTTTCTTATGATGAATGAGTAAACGACTTCAATTATTTTAAGAACCTCCTTTTCCTCTTGTATTTCAAAAATTCTTTCATCTTGTCTGGATTTGATCTTCAAGCACTTTGTATTTGACCTACTTTGTAGTTCAAAACTCTCTTTATTTCATGAAGATTTGCCTTCGTAATAAAACTAGATTGACAATCTTTATTCCTGTGAGCAGATATCTTTCACCTTGCCCCCCAATGTGGAGGGTGATCCTTGGTTAGGGTTGAATCAGAAAAAAAATTCAGGCTCAAATGGGGACAACAAAGGATATATTATTCTCTTTTGCGAAGGGATAAATGAAAAAAATGCCATTATCATTTTATACACAGAAATCTTTATAAAAAGAGGTATCCCTAGGGGATGAATATTCAAGATTAACTTTATTTACATGAAAACAATGTAATTAATGCATGATATAATTATTCAAATCAATCTCTCTTTTTTTTCTTATTTTGCTTCAAGTATGCCCAATTACTCAAAATTCTATTTGATAAGTTGGTCCATCTCGTCTCTTCTTGCAGGAAGATTCACAGATAATTGAAAGTTTGGTTCTTTTGAGGTCTTTTGGTTTCACCAGTAAAAAATGATGATTTTGTATTTGGAAGGACAAAGGTGTGACTTTTGAAGTTAGGTATATGGTTAATGTTATAAACCAATCTACTCACCGAAAAGGTAAACATCTGTATTTGGTGTCTCAAAAACATGTAGAGACATTATTTCAGAGTCTCAGATAATTATAGTGTCAGGATTTGGTTTTGGTAAGGGTCAAGTAATTGGCGTTGGATGGGTTATGGAAGGTATAATTTTACCACTTGCCACATATCTATAACTCTTGAAAAAAAGAACATTTAATTTACTTGATACTCAAAAACTTCAAGATTAAAATTTGATTCCTTGCTCATAACCATAAAAGCAACACAAATTTATTTATCACAAAGAGACGGAGAAAGGAACAAAAAAACATGTTCAAACAAGATGCTGAAAATAGAAAGTACTACAGTGGTAGAAAACAACTTCACTTCCTTATTTAGTTTGCTCTATCATTCCTTCAGTGTTGGGCATGTACTTGGCCCAGGATTTTCATCCTTATTTGCCCCTCATTTCTTGATCATTTCTTGTGTCAAAACTCCCTTGTCAACGAGCGTCTCTATTTCTTTAACTGTAACCAACAATTCCCTGTTGAATGCCCAGATACTCCCAAGTGAAAATTACAAAAGCTATTTTGATCATAGGAATGGGCATAAGGCTTTGGTTACACTTTACCAATATTGATGTAATATATTAAACTTTAACCAAATGAGGGTACAAATCTGAGATAGATTCTTGAAACACCTTCAGAGTTTTTCTCGCTCGAGAGATTTTCACTTTCCTTGATTGTTCTGAACAACTAAATGCTCTCCTGTGATCGAGGGGGTTCTGTTGGACCGGGTCATTTATTTTCATTGCATCAGATATACTACTAGCATTCATCATCCTATCCAAGTCTGTTACAACAGAATCTTCTAAGGATGTCTCTCCATGGATCATATCATTCATCATGTCCATTAATTTGGTTATCTATTCTTTTGAATCAGCCTAGAACTTTTTTGCTTGATCAATCATTTCTTATTGAGTCTTGATAAGTTTCTCTTGCAGTTTCTCGATTTTACCAACCCTTGCTAAAATCTCATTCATGGCTATTATCCTTCTTTAGGAATACCAAGTTAGCTCCACTTTGATTTCGAAAATTTTGTTATGGAATTCTCCAAGAATTATTCCCATATTTTCATGATTAACTGCATGTAAAACAGTTTGAAACTAACAAAATTGCAAATGTATGATGTAAGATTGAAATTATAAATGTAATTATGCAAAGATGCAAATGTAAATGCAAATGTAATGCAAACATGCGAATGCAGATGCAAATATATGAATATAAAATGAAAATGCATATGAAAATATAAAAATGCAAATGCCAACATAAATGCAAAATGCAAATGCAACGAAGATGTTAATCAAGAGTGATCATCTTAAAACAAATTTCATTTAACACAAAAGTTTCGGTACATCAAACAAAACTTTACTTATAGGGGATAATTTTCACTCCTAACTTCAACAAAACTTTACATATAAGGGATAACTTTCACTCTTAACTTCTCTAAAGACAAGTTAGTTTTCATTCATGCTTAAAAGTTGAGTTATCAATCTGCTTCAATTTCTTGTAAAGTCAGCTAAATCTATCACTTAAGATCCATATTGTTTGTCTGGACAGTAACTTCTTTTATGACATTGTCTTTTTCCTTCATCTTCTGTGTCAACTCTCGGAGTTGTAGACAATGTTGCTCATTTTCCCTTGTGAGGGAATCTTCATGGTTACGGAGTTCTTTGACAAGATCTTCATGTATGTTGCAGCTCTTTTTCAGTTTGGTGACCCCTGTTATCCACTCTTCTGGGGTGTTTCCTATGCCAACATTTTGAAAGGCTTGACTGATATTTTCGAAATCTTCATGCATGGTTTCTATTTCTGTGTTTAATTTCTTGTTTTGATCCTTCAAATAACATGCTTGAGCTTCATAAAAGCCTCATTTCTTCTGAATGCTTCTATTGATACTCTTACCATAAACTGCTTTTGGTACCAATTTAATAGGATATTGGTGGAATACTTTTGGTATCAATCTAACAGGATCTTTGTGGAATACTTTTGGTATTAATATAACAGGATCTTTGTGTGCATAGCTCCCCTCTATCCTCAGAGTTCCCTCATGATGCCATTCCTTGGTTGCGTCATATTTTGCTTGATCATAAATTTTTTTGTCCATTTATGAAAACTTTTCAATTTGGTGAACACTCTTTCGAATCAACACCTTCTGGTTCGTCCATGATCATGTATGCAAGAAAAAGAAATCAATATAAACAAATTAGAGCAAAATAAAATGTATCTACAATAATAGATAACAATAAGAAAAAATAAAATGGTTAGTACCAACTAATGGAAATAAAAGATTCTATCTATCATGGTATAAATCCTAACCTCATGATTTCTAGTTCCATACTTTGTCGGGAAAAATCAACCTAACCGCATGATTTCTAGTTTGCATGTATTTATTCAGAGAAAAAAATAATAAATTAAATAAATTAAAAGCTAAAGCTTATTTCTCCTTTGTATACCCCTACGGACAAAGTTTCAGCATTGTCTTAGATCGGGTGAATTTCTAGGGTTTATTATATGCAAGGCTTCAGTTCTAAGAGTAAAGGTACTCGAATTGTCCTTGTGGTGCCCCTTGGGCTGCCAAACCCTCAATCCTAGTCCATTACAGACTTAAGTGGATCAAGTTCAATTCGAGGGGATACATTTCCCTATGCCTGACACGGAGAATAAATCCTCACGAAAACATAGAATATATAAACCCTGAAAGTTACTTGCTAGGTATGACAGAGAGAATAAATTCTCACGAAGACGTCGCTTTCACTCCCACTTAAAAGGGAAAAGCTTAATTATAAAGCTTATGTTATGCAATGCAAGTGTTGTGTGTGAGGAGAAAATTTCACACAAAAATTAATATCTAAAAAGCAATTAAATACAAATAAATATACAAGGGTATAAAATGAATTAAAAGAAATAAAAAGAATAATAAATTAAATAAAATTGGATATTCAATTTCTAATTATAGATAATATATAATCGACTTAGGTTGACCAGGGTCCCCAGCGGAGTCGCCAAGCTGTCGTAACCGGTTTTCGCCCGGGCATGAATTTTTACTTGGCGAGAAAGTAATGTGAATGAATAAATGGTTTTTATTGAAAAGTTTTGGGAGTCGCCATCGAACCTTTTGATTTAGGTAGGTCGAATACCTAAAATCATCTTTTAAAAGAGTTTTTAAGAAAACATCAGTTAAAAGATAAATCGGTTTGCGTTTAATTAAAAATTCATTTTTTTAATAATAAAAAGGGATTCATGGTCGGTTACAGTTGGGAAGGATTAGCACCCACACAACGCCCAAAATTGGTCCCTGTTGATTATGAATTGTCTATAATAATAGAATTTAAGAATTCAAATATAAATTTAATTTATGATCCTCTTATTCCATATTCAATTAGATAATTCTAATAAAATAATTTTTATAAAACTAAAGTAAATATTTATATTTTAGGGTTTTATAAAAAGGGTATTTATTTATTTAAAAATATCAGAAATGGACATCTAGTTACTTTAAGACATCTCATTTCTTTGATATTAAAAAACAAATAAACATTAATAAGAATATGATAAAATAAATTAAATAAAAATGAGGTAAATATATATTTTATAAATAAGATATTTTTTAAATATCATAATAGAACGTCTAGTTATTTTAAGACCGCCCTTTTTGAGTATTTAAAAATAAATAAATATTATTATTTAATTAAATTATGAAATTATTATATTGTATTTCATATAAATATTATTGAATAAAACATAAATAATAACAAATAAATAAATAAATAAAGTACTAATTTAAACATATTGAAAAATAAATGACAATATAAAAAAATATAATAAATTTTAAATAATGACTAAAGTTAAAGAAATTAAAATTGTGGAATTAAATTGTAAAATATATAAAATTCATGGTAAAAAATGAAAGTAATTAAAATATCAGTGATTAAAATATAAAATATCTAAGTTAAAGGCCCTAATTAGAATTATTATGGAATATAATAATTAACAGTGTAATTTAACCATAATAATAATACAAGACTAAAATAAAAAATATTAAAATAAGGACTAAATAATTATTTACCCTAAATATATATAAATATTGATAATGACTAAATTATAAAGAAAATAAAATTGAAAGACCAAATTAAAACGTACATAAATTGATTTCAGTGCCTAAAATAGAAGTTTACAAACTTCGGGTGGTTGCGGACATGGTTTTCCCCTTAGGGAAAATACACAAACTCCCCTCCCCAAAACAACGTCGTTCGGGGAGGGTATTTAAACCCAAAAATCGATCCCCCTTGGGCCAGATTTCTTCATTCTCTCTCTAAAAGAGAGTCTCTCTCACCTCTCTCTAAGTTTCCCTCGCCAGAGGGAAACCAACACAAGTCGGCCGCCTTACTCCGGCACCGCCCACCACCGCTCACGGTGGCCGAAACTCCAAAATTACCCCAAAATACAAATCCCGACGTCCTAATGCCGATTCCGACCTTTGTTTTCCCTAAAAACCCTTAGGTTTCTGTAGATGTAAATTTTTTACCTTCGAACTTTCGGTTCTACGGCGGTGTATGGATGCTCCGACGACGATGGTAAGTCTCCTTTTCTCTTCTCTTTCTTTATTTGGCTGCTGTGGGTTTTTTGCTTTCTTCTCTCGTTTTTTCTTGCTTGTAAGGAATCAGTGGCTTTTATAGTCACCACTGATGATGGCTTTGAACCGGTCACAAAGAGGAGTTTCGGTGAGTCACCGAACTTGTGGTGACACCGAAGAATGGCGACGCGTGTGCGGCTAGCAACGTCTTCTGGAGCCTTTGTTTGGTGTCGTGGTAGCGGCGGAGCGACGTGGAGGTGGTGGCGGCAACAACAGCGGCCGCGTGGTCCTAGGGTGATAATACCCTAGGGTTACGTCTGGAGGGTTCTGGGCCTTTGGATCTTGCCATATCCAATAGTGCCAGATCCAATAGTGGATGGTTAATGGCGGCTGGGCCTGAGATACAAACACTAAATGGGTTTAAGGTTACATATTTGGGTCGGTTTGGGTTTCTGGGTTATGTAACTGGGCCGGGTTCTGGTATGGCCTGTAATAATAATAATATTATTATTATTATAATTAAAATAATAATAATGATAGAATAATAATAAATAATAATAATGAATAAAATGGAGAAAAATTGATGTCTACAATATATTCAATAAATTAAGAAAAAAATAAAAAATAAATATTTTTATAGTTACAAATTTAAAAATATATTTTAAAAATATATTTTTAAATTAAATGGTAAACTTGGCGTACTTTAAACCAAAATATATATATTCGATAAATTAATAAAAATAATAATATATATATTTTTATAGTTAAGAATTTAATATTTTAAATATATATTCTTAACTTAAATAATAAACTTGGCCTACTTTAAACCAAAATATATATATTCGATAAATTAAAAAATAAATATATATTTTTATAGTTAAGAATTTAAATATTTAAATATATATATATATATATATATATATATATATATATTCTTACCTCAAATAATAAACTTGACCTACTTTAAACAAAAAAATATATTTGATAAATTAAGAAAAAATAATAAAAAATATATTTTTTATAGTTAAGAATTTAAGAGTATACTAAGAAACAAGATATATACAATATGAAGTATTATTTAAATTAAAAAATAAACTTGGCCTAGTGGTTGGGCTTCTTCCCGTAATGGTAGATGGTTGAATCCCTTATGCTCCCTTTACCACTCTTAATTTTCTTTCCACCACTAGAGGGTGAAATTGGTGGAAACTAAATATATTAAATTTAAATAAATTAAATCCTCCAATCGGGTGGCAACATGTGTCACGTGACATAATCTAATTCGAAGATTAAATTTATTTTAATTTATTAAATTTAGGACTAAATTGAGATAATATACAAGTAACAGTGACCAAATGTGTAATTATACAAATTTTATTAACTGCCACAACAACATTTTCGTTAAATGTTAACGAAAAGTGGCCTGATTGAATGCATTTAGTTGGGTGGTCTGATTAACAAAAAATTAAAAGTAGTGGTCAATTGAAAAGGGACTATAGTTGGGTGGTCTATGGTATAGTTTACCCTTTATCTATTTATTATTTGTTACTTGGTTTTTCAAAATTTATAATTTTGAAAGAACTTATGGGTAAACTATATATTTGACATACTATTTATTCCTCTATTTTTATTTTTGTTAAAGTATTTTTTTAAATCATACCAATCGATATGTTTTGTTTCTAGTTTGGTATCTTACCATTAAGTATGATCATTGACTTAATAGAAATAATAATGTAACATGTCATAATTATCGTAATTGTCCTTTGGGTGGGCCCAATTGGGCTTCGACTTAGATAAATGTGTTAGAGTCTCCACCGATCATTAGGTTGACCAGACACCTAAATTGATCATCTTATCTGATCTGTGTTTTACAAGAAATGTATCGGACTCGGGATTCAATTACAGTCAAGGATGGATTAGCACCCTTGTACTGTCATTTCGGTACCAATTTAATTTTTCGGTTGTCTTAATTGTGAAAATTAAAAGTTAAACTGAAATTTAAAGATTCAATCCGAATTACTTACCTTTGTTCAAATAAAAATGACCTAAAAAATATAAATCAAATCCGTGTTGAATATTAAAGCAAAACAAAATTCAATTAAGTAATAATAAAAAAATTAAATTAAAATGATTTAACCCCAAAAAATTTAAAATTAGGGGTCAAATTGATATTATTCGAGAGCTTTCCGACGAGGCCTTTACACTTCTCGGTGTCGTCCTTCCTAGCTTCGGCGTCTATTTTTTTCCGATGATTCTTTGGAAAAAAAACTTTGGTTCCTTGTGATTTTTTTTATGAATATTCGAATGTTTTTTTTTGGTTGCTTGATACTTGGTTGCTTTGCGATGTTTCTCTTTGTTTTTTTTTTGTTTCTTCTTGATGATTTTCGGTGTCCTTTTCCTTTGGTTGGCTGAAGGCTTTTATAGCCTTGGTCGGTCGTTGAGATCCCGAATATCTCGGGGTTTTCTGACTCGTTCGTTCATGTTCCCATTGTTGGTTGTTGGTGTGGAAGGAAATCTCGGATGGTTCAGTCCAAGTTGTTCTGATCTTCGGGGTTGTTTTTTAGTTGTTTGTGGTTCGTGTTTGACCGGAGATCTTAGATGGTTCGGTCTGAGTTGCTTCGATCTTTGCATTTCAAACGCCGAAATCTCAGTCGACTGGTAATCTCATCGGCGCGTGATTCCCGCACACTGTCATCGGTGGCTTTTGAGCTTCTGGAACCTTCTAGTATTTGATCTTGGCCGTTGGATTGGTTGCAGATCCAACGGTACAGGATCAGATACAGTGTGATGGTATTTTTAGGGGTTTAAAAACCCTAACTATTATGCAATCTGGGCCATTGATCGATGCCATATCTTATGGTTGGGAACGCGTAGTGCCTTTACTTAAATTTGAAACCCTAGTTCACTGGGCCAGGCGAACCTGGGCTTATGCCTGCTGGACTCTTTGTCGGGTCAGCTTGCTGGGTCAGGCCTGCCGACCCGGTTGGGCTCCCTCATACCCTCATTCTAGACCCAGATTTAGACCTTGGACTCCCTGTTAGACCGAATAAAACAAAAAAGGTTAAATAAAAATATAATAAATAATATATATAACATTATACTATACCATAGTATAATACTATTTACTATACTATATATATAATATAATTTACATATAATATATATATATATATATATATATATATATTATATGTTTTCAAAAACATTATATATTATATATGTTTTCAAAAACCATTTTTTTCAAAAACTATATATCATATGTTTTCCAAAAACCGTTTTAAAAACTACATACTATATGTTTTCAAAATCATTTTTTTAAAATCAATATATTTTATGTTTTCAAATCTTTTTAAACTATATACTATATGTTTTCAAAGTCATTTTTTAAAAACTATATATTGTACGTTTCAAACCGTTTTAAAAACTATATTATACAAGTTTTCAAAACTGTTTTAAAAAATATATATTATATGTTTTCAAAACTATTTTAAAAAAACTATATATTATATGCTTTTAAAACCCTTTGAAAAAACTATATTATATATATGTTTAAAAAACATTTTCAAAATCTATATATTATATATTCTCAAAAACTATATTTACATATTATGCTATACAATTTAATAAAGATCCCGGACAGAAATAGGTGTCTACAACTATCCCTTTTTGCCCATTTATTATGTAACAAGAAATTGGACAAAGATAAAGGGGACACAAATTTTCGTTCAGGACTTGCAAGCAGGCCTACTGTCGATCTCTGAGTTTGAAACCTGTCTCAGTGTTGCAGTCGACTCTTTTATTGAATATCCTCCATCGCGGAGTTGAAATTCGACTTAAAAAAAATAGGAGAGGCTTCCTGTTGTGAAGTTGTATTATTGTGACTCATTCGTTGTTGAGTTGATGTATTTTAACACGATATCCTTCGTCATAAAGTTGAAATCGTGGTTGACCCCTTCGTCTTGAAGTTGAGTCAGTCGAGCATGAAATCTTCGCTTTGAAGTTGAAATCTAGCTCGATGTTTGGAATAGGTAGAAAATCCTCGTCGTCTTCTTTAAGCCCCTTCGTCGTGAAGTTGGAATTTGACTAAATGACCTTAGTTGAGATATAGTTCTTTTTTGTTGCAGATACCTCATTCGTTGTGAAGTCGATCTATTGGGCACGATATCCTTTGTCCTGAAGTTGAAATCGTGGGTGACTCATTCGTCGCGAAGTTTAGTCCATATTGAATAAATTTGACTTGGGCCAGATATCCTTCATTGTGAAGTTGAAATCCAACTTGGATAGGTTGAATTGTTTTTAATATTGAGTTTTCTTTGAGTTTAATATTCTCCATCGTGAATTTGAAATTGCTCTTATGTATGCCTAAAATGCATACGTAACTTATGTTATTTTAGGGTTTAGAGAGAAATCTCAATCTCTTGATGTCATTTCGAATTATTCTTGAATCTTGAATTTCTGATCCTTGATCCTGGACTCTTCAACGGGCTTTGATCTGATATATATTCTGGGAACTTGCCAAAAGAAATTTTACTTCTAGTTTTGATTTAAACAATGCCTTTTTATTTCTCCATGAACTAGCCTTCAACTCATTCTTTCAAGTTCGAGTACGGTGCAAGAACCTTTATTAGCTTTCGAGCACCTGTATTTTCAGGAAATCTTTGTGCAGTAATACACAATGATATTTTCCAAAAGTGAATAAATTATTCTATTCAAATCAATGAAAGATTCTTAAGAAGAATTAATTTTCAGTTCGAGAAACGAACATATTTATTTTTAAGGGTGAAAAAGAATACATGCCAAACATTCTGAAAGTCAAGATATATAGGAGTACAAGTATATACCCTAGATCTCGATAATGTAGACGCTTTTGAAATGGGGCACCGTCAAGTGACTTTTGAGTGCATCTTTTGTCAAGGGGACTTCGAAGATGTGACAATGTTTGGAAGAGCACATAGTTCCTCCCAAATTACTAAATTTCCTGTAGACTTGGATTTCGCGATGTTTTATTGTTTTGATCCGTGACCTTCCCATGCGTGAATCATGGATCGTTATCTAAGCTTTCCTTTCAAGTTTACAACTTGGATCCTCCATTGGTTTCAAGATGCCCTTTGCGATTTTTCATCTTGAACCCACCATATTTTGTTCTTGTTTTTATTTTTCAATTTAGAGAGCCCTTTCGGGTTCTCACTGTAAACATTTTTTTAACTTTTCAACTTAGGGAGCCCTTCCAGGTTTTCACCTTAACCAAAATACTTCTTGACTGCATCAGAATTAACGGGATTAGGTAGTTCCAGACCGTCCATTTCAGTCAAGATCAGTGCTCCTCCGGAGAACTACTTTTTCACGAAATAAAGTCCTTCCCAATTTGGCATCCACTTTCCTCTAAAGTACTTTTGGATTGGCCAGACCTTTTACATTACAAGATCTCCATCATGGAATACTCTTGGGTGCATCTTCTTGTTGTGTGCTTGGATCATTCATTTTTGGTAGAATTGACCATGGTGAATGGCTTTCAACATCTTTTCTTCTATTAGGTTCAGTTGATCATATCGAGTTTGCATCCATTCTGCATCATCCAGTTTAACTTCTGACAAAACCCAGAGTGATGGGATTCTACCTCAATGGGAAATACTACCTCTATCTATATGCTAATGAAAATGGGGTTGCCCTAGTCGAAGTTTGTACTGAAGTTTGGTAAGAAAACAAGGTAAAAGTAATTTCTCGTGCCAATCATTGTATGTCTCAGTCGTTTTCTCTACTATTTTCTAGATATTTTGTTTGCTGCTTCTACAACTCCATTCATATTTGGTCGATAAGCAGTGGAGTTATGATGCTTTATGCTAAATTGATCACAAGAAGCATCCATAATCTTGTTGTTCAAGTTTGTTGCATTATCAGTAATGATTATTTATGGTAAACCATACTGACATATGATCTCATTTTTCAAGAACTTCCAAATAGTGGACTAAGTGACATTGACATATGATGCAACTTTCACCCACTTGGTAAAATAGTCAATTGCTACAAGAATGAACCGATGGTCATTTGAAGCTTTTGGATGGATTTGTCCAATGACTTTCATGCCCCACATAGAAAAGGGCCACGATGACATCATCATGTGAAGAGGGCGAGGCGGAACATTTATTTTATCCCTATAGATTTTGCACTTATGACATCTTCTATCATAGTTGATACAATCACTCTCCAATGTGGACCAGAAGTATATGAATCTCATAACTTGTCTTGCCATCATATGTCAGTTTGTATGAGTTCCACAAACTTCGTCATGTACTTCCTCAAATATAATTTTTTCTTCTTCTATATCTACACATCTTAACAAGACTTGATCATGGCTTTTCTTGTATAAGATTTATTCGTCAAGAACATATATGGCCGTCATCCTTTTGATTGATCTTTTGTCAGTTTCGGTGGCTTCTTCTGGATAGATTTGATTCTTAATGTATTGCAGAATGTCGTGGTACCAAGGTTTGGTGTCTTTTATGTCTTCGATTTGGTAACAATGAGTCGAGTATTCATATAAGTGCATATTAATTGGCATCATGTCAGATTCCATGCCAGCTTTGAATGATGCTGCCAAGGTAGCTAAGGCATCAATCATTTGGTTTTCTTCTCTAGGCACATAATGGAAAGTGACTTCATCAAACTTTTCAAGTAGATCCAATATGAGCTTTTTGTATTCCACAAACTTGACATCTTTTGTCTCCCACTCTCCTCGGAGTTGATAGATCACTAAGGAAGAATTTCCATATACCCATAAAGTCTTTATATTCTGTCCAATAGTAGCTCAAATCCCTAAAACACAAGCTTCATACTCTGCCATATTGCTAGTGCAATCAAAGTTCAATCTGCTAGTGAACAGGTAATGATTTCCTTTAGGTGAAACCAATATAGCCCCAATGTCATGTCCTAATGCATTTGATGCACCATCAAAATGCATTTTCCATGAATCACATATGGAGATTTTTATTTCTTCTAGAGATATGGCCATCAAGCCTTCATCTACGAAATCAAAGTCCAGTGGCTTGTAACTTTCATAAGTTCTTCTTGCTAAGAAGTGAAGTTTGATATGACACTTCCCTTTATAGTCTTTTGGCTCACGTATTCAATGTAAAATTCTGATGATAGCATCTTCCATCGGGCTAACCTTCAACAGATAGCAGGCACACCCATCATGTATTTTAGCGGATCAAACATGGAAATCAACAAAGTGGTGTGGTAGAACATGTATTGTCTGAGCCTTCGTGTAGCTCAGACTAAAGTGCATCAAACCTTTTTCAATAGGTGGATATCTAACCTCACACTCGATGAACTTCTTGCTTAGGTAGTAAATGGCTCGCTCTTTTATTCCAGACTCATCATGTTGGCCCAGGGTACATCCCATTGAGTTCTCAAAGATGGATAAATAAAGAAATAGTGGTTTTCCCATGATGGGAGACATTAAGACAGTAATGCGAGACAAATACTCTTTTATTTTCTCGAATGCAATCTGACAGTCCTCATCCCATGTTTCAGAATTGTTCTTTTGAAGAAGACGAAAAACTGAGTCACATTGTTCTGTCAACTATGATATGAACCGGGGCAATGTAGTTTAGTCTACTCAGAAAACCTCTACCTGCTTTCTGTGTTCATGGGGAAGGTAGGTTCTGAATGGCCTTGACTTTTTCTGGATCAACCTCAATACATTTTCTGCTAACAATGAAGCCTAACAGCTTTCCAGATGTTACTCCAATGGTACACTTGTTGGGATTCACTCTTAACTGGAACTTTCTCAATCTTTGGAAGAGATGTTTTACATTATCGACATGTTCATCTTTAGTTTGTACCTTGACAATCATGTCATCGACATAAACTTCAATCTCATTATGCATCATGTCATGAAATAAGGTCACCATAGCTCTTTGGTATGTTGCCCCATCATTATTTAATCCGAAGGGCATTACCTTGTAACAAAATATTCCTCATATTATGACGAACGTGGTTTTCTCCATGTCATATAGATGCACTTTAATCTGGTTGTATCCTAAGAATCCATCCATGAATGAGAATAAAGCATTTCATTCCATGTTATCCACCAGAATATCTATATGCGGCAAGGGGAAGTTGTCTTTAAGACTTGCCTTATTGAGGTCTTGGTAGTCGACGCACATGCACACTTTTCCATCATTCTTTGGCACCGACACTATGTTAGCCACCCACTTCGAATACTTGGCCACTTGAAGAAAGCCAGTATCGAACTATTTCTTGATTTATTCTTTTATTTTAAGGAGCATTTTGGGTCTCATCTGCCTTAGTTTTTGTTGTACGAGTTTGCATTCTAGCTTGATGGGAAGTTTGTGGACTACCATATCCGTGTCTAGCCAGGCATGTCTTGATACGACCATGCAAACACGTCTTTTTACTCATGAAGTCAGTCTACCAAGCTTTGCCTTGCTTCCCGATGAAAGTGTCATGCCAATTTTAACTTCATTCTTTTCTTTTTCTGTGCCCAAATTCAAAATCTTAATTTTCTCCTCATGTGGTAATATTTGTTTGTCTTCTTTATCCACCATTCTTAACAATTCAGAAGGTAAGTTGTATTCTTCTTTATTGTCACATTCATCAATTTCCCCAAGACAATTGAGCTACTCAAAATCCACCTTCGGGTCAGAATCATCATTGTCCGCATCGTTAATATCTGGTGACCTGAAAGGGAAAAGAGAAGTTAAATGTGTATATGCGAGAGGAAGGTATCCCACATGGAAATGAAAAAAATTAAATACGAAAGAAAAGAAAATATGAATAAATGTTTACCAGAAAAGAACCTACATCTTTTATTGAAATATGAATAAAAACAATTTATTAACCCTTACAAAAGATCATCTATTGCCCCGAGTATAGACAAATAGGGAAAGTCTGAGTATTACTCCAAAAGAGATTTGGAAACCACAGGTAGTTCTTCAGCAGTCCAGTTGTTAAGCACAAACCCTTGCGGTAGTGGATAGATCCCAATCTTATCACTGTCTTCAATGTCATCTGTTGTTATAGTATTGAGCTCAAGTCTTTCAGAGATTCTTCTGTATCAGGTAAGGTCGTCATTGATTCTTCCTTAAAAGGATAACCGCCAAACCTGAATGTATTATGAAAAGGAGGAAAAGACATCGACTCTCCTTTAATTTCTTATCCAGACAATCTTGCCATTCTTTTGTCTTGGCACTTCTGAATCTCTTTTTTCCTCTTTTGATGACTGGGTTGAAATCTGAGTCCGAACTGATCTAGCTTAACAATAGGAAAGATGGGTCTAACTCTTCCTTAATAAGTACTCCCAATACCTTTTCCTATCTTCGCACCTCTTCCCAAAGTTTGCTTGATTTCCATTTTGGTGCATTCCGAGAGTCTGGGTTTGGAAATCCTTTCCCCTTTAGCCACAAATGTGGTATTAACAAATTCCAAAGAGAGGAACAAACACTCTAAGGCTTCCTCATTTATATATATGTAAGGGGCATCAGTGGTCACACTCACAACTATATCCTCTTCAGCATTAATGATAATTAGAGTTCTGTCGATGACAAACTTGACTTTCTAGTGCAGTATTGATGGTACTGCCTCATCTTGATGGATCCACGACCTTCTCAGAAAGTAGTTGTAAGAAGGCATAATGTCCATCACCAGGAACTCTATATTATAAGTGGCATGTCCAATGGTCAATAGTACCTCAATTTTCTCGAGTACTTCTCTCTTTGTCACATCGAATGTTCGAACTACACTCTGGCATGCTCTCATGTGGAAAGTATCTATTGGTAGCCTTTTTAGAGTAACTAAAGGCATCACATTAAAGGCAGAGCCATTTTCAATTAACACACTTGGCAAGGCGTGCCACTTGCAATGAGTGGTGATGTGTAATGCCTTAGCTCAACCTTTTCCTCCAAAAGGAATCTTATCATCAGAAAATGAGATGAAATTATCATCTTGGATGTTGTTAACCAGTCGATCCATCTTGTTAACTGGTATGTCTTTTGGCATTCATGTCTGATTTAAGACCTTCAGAAGTGCCTCTTTGTGTGCCTCTGAACTTAGCAACAGTACCAACATTGAAATACGTGTTGGTAGGCTATGTAATTGTTCCACGATATTGTACTCACTGTGTTTTAGAAATTTCATTAACTCCATAACCTCTTCTTTCTTTATTGGCTCATTTACTGCTAGCACATCCTCTTTGAATGGTTTAAGTAGTCTCTGGGGTAAGTTAGACTTTTGGGAGTAGTACTTCCCAACAGTATGCCCCAATTCGTTGACATCTTCCTTCAAAATGCTTATTTAACATTCATATTTCCAAGGCACTTGTTTGTTATCTTTATAAGGAAAAGGCCTTGGTGCCACTATCACCACCTTTGTTGGTGCTTTATATATTGCTTTAACTTTGGGGTGATTACCAAGGAAGACCCATTCCATATCCTCTTTCAGATGAATCTCCAGTCGCACAAATATCAGCTTCTGGATCGTCCTTGACTTCCTCGTAGAATTTTAGCTTCTTACTATCCATCATGAGTTGGATCAAAGCTTTAAATTCTGAACATTACTTCACATAATGTCCTGCTTTATTGTGGTAACACAAATTGTTACCATATTCACATTACGGTGTGTCAAAATGTGGTGCAAGAAATCCTACTTTTACAATCTGCCTCCATACCCAGGATAGGGGAGACTTTATTTCAGAAACACTTATTTTGACCCTTTTTCTTCTCACCTCTGTGATTGCATTAACTCCGCTTTCTTGGTGGTTAGGTAGAGGGTTTTGTGCAATATTTGGTGAGTCTGAAATATTGAAATGAATCCAGTTCCTGTTGCGCATCCGTTGCATGATTCTTTAGAAGGTGAGGCAGTTCTCGATGGCATGTCCCGGAACTCCACCATGATATTCACATTGTGCATTTCCATCATACCACTTGGGGTATGGGGGCTTTAAAGGTTCCATTGGATAAGGTGACATCACGTGCATGTAAAAGAGCTGTTGATATAGTTCCTTATAAGTAATTGGAATAGGATCTAAATGTTCCATCTATCTTTCTTTCCTTTGTTCCCTTGAGTCTGTTTTAGAAGTACCTGACGATACAATTGCAGTTGGTTTTGAGTTGGAGATCGTAACACCTTTTCTAGTATTAAAAGCATTGATATTGTTTATCTCTCCTTTTTTCTTTATAGGAGGTATTCTGCTAGACCCACCTCCTTTAATTTTCCCTTGCTTAATAGTTGTTTCCACCATTTCTCCAGCCATAACTAAATCAGAGAAGTTTCCAGACATAATTGCAACCAAATGCCCAAATTAAGGAGCCTTTAAGGTATGTATGAAGAGCTTTCTTTTCTCATTTTCATCCAAAGATGGATGAACCTGCACAGCTAAATCCCTCCATCGCTGTGCATACTGTCCGAAACTTTCATTATGCTTCTTTTCCATGCCCTGTAGCATAACACGATCTGACCTCATATCGTTTACGTGATTATATTGTTTCAGTAATGACTTGGCGAGATCTTTCCATGTATGAATGTGCAAGCAATTCAGCTAATTGAACCACCTGATAGCTGAACTGACCAAATTCTCCTGGAAGCAGTGAATCAGGAGTTGGTCATTTCCTACATATCCTATCATCTTTCGACATAACAAGGTAATGTGAACTAAAGGGCAACTGTTCCCATCAAACTTTTCGAAGTCTGGGACTTTAAATTTTGGAGAAGGAATCAAATCTGGGACTAGTCTTAACTCCAAAGCATCAACTCTATAATAGTTGTTGTCCCCTTTAACCGTCATCATCTGGTCTTCAAACTGCTTATTTTTTCCTCCATTTTCTTTACCTTGTCGTCTTCATCAAAATTTGGTATCTGGTAGTCATTCGGATTATTCTGAGGATTGGATACATAAGTATATACTTTTACAGCAGACGAGGCTTGTGCTTTCGCAATGGATAAGTCCCCTTGACGTCCTGGTAAGATTCCTAGTGAGATAAGCACCTGTGGGGTAGGTGGCATAGTTACTCCTTCTTTGACTTATTTTCTCTTCAAGCTCCCTTTGTAACCTCATCATGTTCTCTTCGAGTTGAGCAATCTTAGCTTCCATCTACCTCTTATTTGAACAGGTATTGTGAGGATGAAGTGTGTCTAATGCCTGGGGTGGTATGTCCAGTGTTTGTTCCTTTTTTTGTAATATTTACAAAATCCCGTATTAATCCCGTATAGGATTTTCTGCATGCACCGTATTTAGTAAAATAGCCATATCTTGAGTTCCTGATATAGAATTGATACGATTCAAGAACCGTTAGAAAGATAAGAGAAAGACGGTCGTATCTACAGAAGACATCTTGACTAAATAAGATCATGATCCCATTCAAAAAGTCATCGTAAGTATGCTTCTGTTCTGATCTTCTTTTCCAATGCTTGGACGAGTGGATCATTTGGAAGAGTTATTACTTCTTCCTTTGATGTGAGCCTTGTGATGCATGTATCATCCTTCCTTTCTTCAAAAAGATTCAACCTCGAATCTGAAACATTAAAGGGAGCAACATCAGAATCGTTTAATGATTCATTCACATTATACTTACCGAATAGATATGCTTTGAATCTTCGAAGACTTTGTTCTTCTAATAGGTTCGAGTAGAAACATTAGTCCAAAGAAGCATGTATTATGGACTCTAGTGCATGTATCATTTGACGAGACATTTTCTGTTAGTTAATGTGAATGTACATAAATGAAGAGAAAAATAAAAATATATTGTATGTAAAAATGCATGATGCATAAAATTTTCGAGGCACTGATCCAAAAATGCGTATGTTATTATAAATAATATTTATTGGGACAAAAATGTTATTTTTAAGAGACTAAAAATAACTCAAAGGTACATTATAACTAAGTCCTCTAAACCCCTAACGACTTCTAACAGGTTGACAAGTCTTCTTCCTTCATGTGTTACCAGTTGAATACCTTGTCGGACCACTCCAGCTTCTCTCGTCAAACTGTACAAGTGATGTGCCACTTTCTTTACTTGCTCTAAAAAGTATCGAATGACCATATCTCTGGATTTCACCCTTTGCTGAGCTTGCTTCCAACGAAAACGCCATTGAAAACCTCCATCAAAGGGAACTATCTGAGGCTCACTTGCTTGTTTCTTAAATTTTTCCACAATGGCCTCTAACTCAGCTATGGTTTTTCCATCCTGTTCTTGCTGTCTTTGAAGAGACCTCTCCAGATTAGCTATCATAGTCTTCAACTATTTGTTTTGGTGTTGGATTTCTAACAAACGTCTTTGGGAAGTCTTTAACTGATCTTTCAGTGTCTCCTTTTCATCTTATCCTTCGAACTTTCTTTTCAGGCTGCTGGCTTCACCTTTCCATTATTCGAAAGATCTTTTGAGATTGGAATTATTCTGAACTTGCTCATGATATCAAGTCTTCCAACTCAAAACAGACTTTCTTATGTTTCTTTTCTAGTCTGTCTACTCGATCTTTTTGAGTATCAACATCTAACTTCCATTGGAATCTTTCGGCTTCAAGTTCCCTTAGCCTTTGTTTCAACTCATCTTTTTCAGTTTTGAATTCTTTCTTTGATATCTCCAATTTGGAGGGAACTGGTTTAAGATGCTTTTCCATGGTCTGTGTATCTTCATGATCTGGTATGGGAATAGTGTCATTCTTCCTTAGCTTCCGCCATTCCAAATAATCTAGAGTAATTATGTCTTTAGCAGCCACAACATCCATACAAAATATCTTCTTCCATAACTCAACATATTTGACCTTCTTTTTGTAGTTGTCCTCATGGTATATGAATTTTGATCCAAATATTTTATATGTAGTTGGGACAAACTAACGTGCCCCATACTGCCGAAGTGCCAAAAGCGGAGAATATCCGACTCCTCCCCATAATCCAAACAACATTATGATTCCTGAGTCTCCACATCGATAAAGGATGTCACTATGGGTTAACCAAGGTGCTCTCCAAACAATGTCCTTATCTTGAAGGTGCGTGAATAACTTTACTCATTTTTCTTTCAGGATGTATTCTTGCCACTTTAGTGTAAACAATTCCCTCAAAGGAGAGTAAGTGGTATTGAATCGGTGATAAGAAATCACGTTAGTCTTCCAGAAGTGACTATGGATCCAGACCTGAAGAAGTCGTGTACACCCCATAAATCTTCCTCCCTAGTCTTTCTGTAATGTTTTAGTGAACGAAAAGTTTCAGCTAATATTGCTAGCGCAAGGTTCACTCGCTTAGGTAGTTGTTCGAACAGTTCCACCACAGCCGCCTTGATGTATCCCAAAGTTTTTGGGAAGATAACCAAGCCGTAGAGACCTAGTGCGAAAAGGTCAATCAATTTCCATTCATCTGGACGATTCTTCATTAATTGCTTGATATGGGTCCAAGCAATTCCTTCTCATTTACCTTTGTACTAAATCCAGTCAGTTACCCACTTTTCATCTACCCCTACAACCTTTGTCAACCCATTCTTGAAAGGTTAACTTTTGATGTACTTGGTGTAGACCCAATCCATTTTGATTCCTTCACAATGTAGTAAAGTGGTATACTATTCAATCGTGGGCACCATGTCTACTTGATTGAATGTAAAACAATTGTACCCCAGATTCTAAAATTGTACTAAGGATCAAATTAGGGGCTCATCTATCTTGACATAGAGTAAATGCGTGATACCACCATACAGCTTGCAAAATATTTGTTTCTGGTCGTTTTTACAACTGTCCCAAATGCTCTGTAATTCTTGAACATCGTTTTGTTTAAGGCTGACATAAGCATAACCAACCAGATCTGACACATAGTTACCTTGCAGAGTGTCTCCCTTTTGTTTTTGAGTCTTCTCGGACCATAGTCGGACTTCTACGTTTTCACCTCTTGCATTACTACCCCTTTGTCCATTAATGCAAATTATTTGTGTTTAATGAACTATTTTTTGTGGATTAACACCTCTTTAAATGATGCAAATGGAGAAAAATAAAATAAAGCAAAAAATGAGAAGGAAACAAGTTAGTAAAATAATAATAATAATAATAATAATAATAATAATAATAATGAAAATAAAAATTCCTACATCACATGATATCTACCACACACGCTTTTATTCTTACCCGGACATGATTTCTATCTCGCATGTTAATTTTTGAGCAAGTCCTAACCACATATATTTCTAGTTTGCATACTTTGAACAGGAAATAAAGCATGAAATAACTTAAGCAGCCTAGGTTTTGAAATGGAGTTTTGGGGTGGGCTCTAATTCCTTGCAGTATCTCGGTTTAGGAATCAAAAAAGGTACCCGAGTTCCCCTTGCTGGTGCCCCCTTAGGCTTGCCATACCCTTAGTCCTAAGCCCATTACAAGCTTATGTGGACCAAGTTAAACTCGAGAGGACACATTCTCTTATGTCTGTACGGAGAATAAATTCACACGAAGACATAAGGTATATGCATCCCGAAGGTTACTTACCAGGCATGTACGGAGAATAAATTCCCACGAAGGCGTCGCTTTCACCTCCACTTATGAAAAGGTTTGGAGCTCGGGTATAGAGCCTGAGAGAAATTTTGAAAAACTGAAATAATTGAAAAAAAACATTAGTTTAATTATTTATTTGAAAAAAATAATCAAAGATAAATAATAAGGATCGAATAGATAAATTAAAATTTAAACTCAAAATTTTCGCTTAAGAAGACAATCGAAAATTAATTTTGGCCTGACCCACTTGCCTGTCCCCAATAAAATAACCAAGCTGTCATAATTGTCCTTCGGGTGGGCCCGTAATTGATCTTCGACTTAAATAAATGTGTTAGAGTCACCACCGATCATTAGGTTGATCAGACACATAAATTGATCATCTTATATGATCTGCGTTTTACCAGAAATGTATTGGACTCGGGAGTCGATTATAGTCAACGAAGGATTAGCACCCTTGTACTGCCCTTTCGGTACCAATTCAATTTTCTGGTTGTCTTAATTGTGAAAATTAAAAGTTAAACTGAAATTTAAAGATTCGATCCGAATTACTTACCTTTGTTCGATTAAAAATGAGCTAAAAATATAAATCAAATCCATGTTAAATATTAAAACAAAACGAAATTCATTTAAGTAATAATAATAAAATTTTAAATTAAAAGGATTTAACCGCAAAAAAGATTAAAATTAGGGGTCAAATTGATATTATTCGAGAGCTTTCGGCGAGGCCTTTCCACTTCTCGGTGTCGTCCTTCCATGCTCCAGTGTCTATTTCTTTTCCGATGATTCTTCGGAAAAAAACTTTGGTTCCTTGTGATTTTTATGATGAATATTCAAATGTTTTTTTGGTTTTGGTTGTTTGATACTTGGTTGCTTTGCGATGTTTCTCTGTGTTTTTTTGTTGCTTCTTGATGATTTTTGGTGTCCCTTTCCTTTGGTTGACCGAAGGTTTTTATAGCCTTGGCCAACTGTTGAGGTCTCGAATATCTCGGGGTTATCTGACTCTTTTGTTCACGTTCCCATTATTGGTTGTTGGTCTGGTCGAAAATCTCTGATGGTTCAATCCGAGTTGTCCAATCTTCGGGGTTATTTTTCAGTTGTTCTTGGTTCGTATTTGACTGGAGATCTCATATTGTTCAGTCCGAGTTGCTTCAATCTTTTTGTTTCAAACGCCGAAATCTCGGTCGACCGGTAATCTTGTTGGCGCGTGATTCCCATGCGCTGTCACTGGTGGCTCTTGAGCTTCTGTAACCTTCTAGTATTTCATCTTGGTCGTTGGATTGGCTACAGATCCAACGGTTTAAGATCAACTATGTTGTGATGATATTTTTAGGGTTTCAAAAACCCTAATCATTATACAATCTGGGCCATTTATCGATGCCAGATCTTACAGCTGGGAACACGCAACGCCTTTACTTAAATTTGAAACCCTAGTTCGTTGGGTCAGGCAAACTTGGGCTTCTTCCTGCTGGACTCTTAGCCGGGTCGGCTTGCTGGGTCAGTCCTGCCTGCCCGATTGGGCTTCCTTATACCCTCATTTTGGACCTATATTTGGACCTTGGACTCCCTGTTGGACTGAATAAAACAAAAAAGGTTAAATAAAAATATAATAAATAATATATATACTATATCATAATATAATACTATATATACAATATACTATATAATATACATATAATATATATATATATATATATATATATTATATGTTTTAAAAAATATTATATATTATATATGTTTTCAAACATCGTTTTGTAAAAAACTATATATTATACGTTTTCAAGTAGTTTTAAACTATATACTATATGTTTTCAAAATCATTTTTTAAAAACTATATATTATACGTTTTCAAACCGTTTTAAAAACTATATTATACATGTTTTCAAAACCATTTTAAAAACTATATATTATATGTTTTCAAAACTATTTTAAAAAACTATATATTATATTCTTTCAAAACCCTTTGAAAAAACTATATATTATATTCTTTCAAACCCTTTGAAAAAACTATATTATATATATATATATATATATGTGTGTGTGTGTGTGTTTAAAAACGTTTTTAAAAACTATATTTACATATTATGCTATACAATATAATAAAGACCCCGGACAGAAATAGGTGTCTATAATAATAATAATTTTATTTCCAAAACTTACATATTTTATCAAATTGGTCCTAATTTAAAATAATTCTATAAATTATCAATGTTTAAAATTATTATTAAATTATTACTAAATTTATAAACAATTAAAATTTTTAAAACTAAATTGATATGATTTTTAAATATGTTGAAATTTTATTGAATTATATAAAATAGGTAAGTTTTAGAGTCTAAGCTATTATTATACAACATCATATCATCATTTCCATTTATTCAATAATCAAGCCAAACCACTTATTATCAAAATAAAATAAAAATTAATATTAGATATGATTTTTTTAAAAAAAAGTGATGACCAACACAAAAAACATAAAGATAAATAAATTACCAAATAAGTAGTTTACCCAAATTTTATTTACACGAGTTTGACGTTCAGCCCTGTGGTTGACGTAATACTTCAATAGTGCTACGTAGAGGTCTTCATTGTTAAGTTTTAATTGAATTAATAGATTAAATTAAAATTTAATCTAATTAATGATTAAATTTTATCATATAATTTGATTGTCAATTAATTTAATTTGAAATGATTAATCATATACTTTGGTATTATAATTCAAGTTTAACTTTATATTCATTTATTTAAATATAAAATCATTGCACCAATCACGTAACTATATAAAAAATTTAATATATAATTTCGAAATGAAGCTAGAACACATTCGAGTAAATTATAAGAAAAATAAAACATAATATTCCCCCTAAAGAATTGCTTCAAAAATAATCGGTTTGCTGCAAATCTTCACTATTATATAATTTTGCATATTATAATTATAATTAAAAAATCAAGTTTATGATATTATGATAGATAACAAAACCTTAATTTTATTTTATTCTTTTGCATTTTATCTTAAACAATTATCTTTCTTCTATATTACAATTATATTACAATAATCTAAATTCGATATAGTTACATGATTTTTTTTATTAATTTATTAATAAAAATAACATGTAATTATATTAAATTTAATTTGACAAATATTATCGTCACTATATTATAATAAAAGGATAACATTATGTATGCTTCAATAAAAGTAAATAAGACCATCAATTAGATGATTCAGTGAGACGAGATATTAGGTTTTTTAAATAAAGTTATAAGTTCGAATTCTATCATTATAAATGTAACAACATAGGTTGGGATGGTTGATCTTATATGGGCATCAACAATAGACGTTCTAAATTAATCAGTTAATAGATTAAATATGATAACTATATTAAAAATAAAATAAAAGTGAGTGAGGTCGGTGAATGAGGAAATGAGAATCTATGATCTGGTTGTTGCTATTCCCAGTAAGGTTTTCTTCCTTTTGATGTCATTCTTAATTTCCTGGCGTGATTGAAGGAATTGCTTGGCTCAGCTCATCATGAAACATACTCTATTTTGTTTGTTTCTCAATTTATAAGTTCGAAAATTATAATTATTTAATATAAAAATCCACATCTATTTTTAGATTAATAAAAATATAAAGCAACTATGCAAGTAATATTCTATTTTTCTACAAAAATAAATTAATTCAATTCAATTCAATTCAATCACCACATTTAACATCATCTTTTATTAGTTTTGAGTGATTACAAGATAATATATGTTTGATAAACTATCAATATTCGACAAAGAAAACTCAAACATCCCAGCATACGTCATGCTCAAACTCATGATCTCAAGAGATAACAACCATCTCTTTAATCATTAATGCCATTTGATACTTCAACATCATTTTAGAAGTTTAATATATTGCACATTACACATGAATTTTATCATGTCATCGTTTTAAAATATCATTCATCTTTTTTTTAAACTTAAGCATGATGTCCTTAAAATTTTAAAAAATAATTAAATATTAATATTTTTTGTGCTTAATTAAACTCTCAAATTAAAAAGTTCAAATCAATTAAATTCTCAAAGTGATAATTGAATCAATTAGGTCATTTGAATAATTTTATTTGTTAAATCTTAATTTAATTATCATATGATACACTATATAACAACATTATGATACAAACATGTGAAACTAATTGAATCTTAAGCAGACTTAATGGTTTACGTTGGTCAAAGGAATGAACTTATTAAACTTTAAAATGCATAAACATAATTGAATGTAAAAAATATATATAGGACTTCATTGATTTAAAAAAATTCAAAGAATTCACATCCTTAGCTTTATTTTTTAGGAGTTAAATAAAATTACTAGTAAGACTCGAATCATAATTTTGATCAATATGTTAATAATGATTACTTAATTGATATGCTTCTTGGAAAAAATGTCTTTACCTTACATAGTAAACAATGGTATTAATTAAAAAATAATCTAAAATGAATATTATTTTTAAATATTTTTATGATATTTGGATTAAAAAGTCTAGAGGAGCATGCTCATGCAAACGTCAATACAACTTCTCTTCCATTTTCAGAGAACATTAAATCACCATTATTAATGAAAGTTACTCCAATTTAACTTAATCGTTATTTCTGCTTGTTATCTCAACACTTAGATTAAACAGTTTAATAATAAATATAAAATACTCATATAAGATTAAATAATAAATTTGTATCTCTAATCCTTAATTGAATTTTTTTAAAACCTAATAAACGTATCTCAACATTTCAAACAATATCCTTTTGGGGTCCCCCATCCAACTACTATCATGATTTCCCTCTTTAAAAAAGCAATTAGCAATAAGTAATATTTTATTAAGGAGATAACCAACGTTTTGTCAACTACAGAGGTATTAAACTACTCAGCCATACCATGAAGCTATGAGAAAGGGTGATAGAGACTAGGTTGAGACTGGTTACTAGGGTTTCGGAAAACCAATTTGGCTTTATGCCAGGCAGATCTACTACGGAGGCGATTCATCTACTTCGATGGCTTATGGAGAAATATAGGGAAAACAATAGAGAGCTTCACATGGCGTTCATTGACCTTGAGAAGGCGTATGATAGCATTCCCCGCGACACGATCTGGAAGACCTTGGAAACAAGACGGATCCCATCTGCTTATATCCAGGCGATTCATGATATGTATTGTAGATCTACTACATACGTCAGGACTACAGTTGGCGACACCGAGGCATTCCCGGTGGAAATCGGACTCCACCAGGGGTCGGCTCTTAGCCCCTACATCTTCGCCTTGATTATGGACGACATCTATTGTGCGACACTAGACGATGTTCCATGGTGTATGCTTTTCGCTGACGACATTGTCCTAGTTGCTGAAACAAAAACTGAGCTGAATAGTAGACTAGCTACCTAGAAGGCTGCTTTGGAAGAAAAAGGTCTAAGGATAAATATTGAAAAGACAGAGTTTTTATGTTCAAACTTCAGTGGGAACCAAAATGATGAAGATGTAGAAGTATGCATAGAAGGATACGTTCTCCCCCAAATGATTGTTTCAAGTACCTAGGGTCTATGATACATAAAGATGGGGGTGTAGATGATGACGTACAAACCGTATAAAGGCGGGATGGCTAAAGTGGAGGGCTGCTACTAGAGTTTTGTGTGATAAGAAGGTGCCTCTAAAACTTAATGGAAAATTTTATAGAATGACAATAAGACCAACGCTGCTATATGGTTCAGAATGTTGGGCAATCAAAAAGGATCACGTAAGGAGGATGGAGGCCGCAGAAATGAGAATGCTTCGATGGGCATGTGGTAGGACTCTATGAGACATGACACTAAAATCTTCTATTAGGATGTCCTTGGGGGTGGTGCTTGTATCCAAAAAATTGAGGGAGGGAAGATTACGGTGGTTTGAGCATGTCTTTCGACGACAATCGTCGGATGCGGTCAGGAGGGTAGAGTCGATTACATTCGACGGTGCCAGAAGGAGAGGTCGACCAAGGCGGAAGTGGGAAGACTGCTTGAGATCTGATTTGAAGGATTTAGCCCTTACCGAGGACATGACCTCTGATAGGAAAGTATGGAGACTTAAGACCAGGGTAGCTGAGTAGTGCAGGCCACATCTATAGGGTGTATCATCTCTGTCTTATTTTAAAACCTTTGTAGTAATTTCCATGACTTCTACTTTTTATACGTTCCATTCGTTGGAATTTATGAAGGCTTAGAACTAGGGTAGCGGAGTAGTGTTGCCTTAGTTTAGGTTTTAACCCATTTGACTTCATTCATTCACGTAGCCTGATATCATTGATTTCTGTGTATCCTTCTCTTCATGTTTCCTCTTTTTAATTTTAATCAGGTCTTACGTTACTTTCTATATGCACAAACTTTTACACAGGGATTTATTTGCAGAGATTTACTTCCAATTACAGATTCGCATATGAAGACTGCATATGAAGACTGTTCAACCATGTATTTATTTATATATGCATTGTATTTTATCTTTATTTAAAAAAAAATTGACTGCCAGAGGTCTTCCACGGAAGCTGCTCTCAACCTGGCGTTGGGGGCAGCCTACTACACTACCTCCCCCTTACCCCATAGCATATGGGAATAGGGTTTTGTTATTGTTGTTGTTGTTGTTGTAATGTTTAATTAAGGGTAATCAATGCCTCCTACTTCAATCAAATAAGCTTTATGAATGAAAACCATGGTAGCGAATGATGAGGAAAACAAAGCAAACCATAATATATTTTTATATGGTTAATAAACCATTTGTCTTTTAAATTATACATATTTCATTAACTTATAAAGTTTTCTTTTTAAAACCTTTAACTTAATAACTTTTATTTTTATTACTATTTTATCTTTAAATCCTTAACGTTTATAAAAATTATAATTTCAAAATGTGTTATGTGATATTTATGGTTGAATAATATATATCATTGTAACACCTCAAATTCTAGGCTAGTAGTTTCAGGTTTACCTGAGAGGTATATGGACCTTGTAGAGTTCATAACAAAATTCGTTTGGGTAGAGTTTGGGCTTAATTGGGTTGGAATTGAGCCGAATAGGTTATAAAAAGGGAATTTTGATTATAAGGCTAAATACGAAGGACTAAACTTGTAATTCTCCCATTTTTTGAAAAGATGAGAGCTTTATATATTCTTTCATCTTCTTCTCTTCATTTTCTTTATTCTCATTTCTCTTCTTCCTTCACTTCTTCCTTCTCTTCTTCCTTCTCTTCTTCTCCAAGTGCAATAGCTAAGGAAAAAGTGGGGGTTATCATCCAAGACTTGGAGGAGAGTGGTAACTAGCTAAAAGAGCTTCATTTCGGGGATCTCTTAGCAAGGTAGTGTATTTCTAATCCTTTGTGGTGTAAAGTATTTTATAAGCATGAAGATTTCTTATGATTTGAGTATTTTAGGGTTTATGCTTGATTCATGCCATAAATGACATTTTCATTTAAAACATGTGTTTTTATGGTATCTTATGACCTTAAGTAGCTTCATGAAGCTTTATCACATGATGTGGGATCAAACTATTACCTTTAGGATAATTTGTTTTAGTGTTTTTCGAGCCTAAATGAGATATTTCTAGGTTTGAGTACCAATACTAGATGACTAATATCGATACTGGTATTACAGAGTAATATTAGTACTGGTAAGTAAGATCGATACTAGTAATTGTAGTACCGATATTGGTAATAGTAACACAAGTTCTAGTAATAGCAGTACCAGTACTGGAAATAGTAATACAAGTAATGGTAATATTAGTACTAATACTAGAAATAACAATATCGATATTAGGAGGATTCTTACAAAACAAAAGTTGTTTTTGGAACCGATACACAAGGGGTTATAAATACTTGGCTAGGGAGTATCGATACTACATGTAGGGTATCGATACTACTCTATTTAGAAGGTTAGATTCGGCTTCATTAAGGCCCATAAGAGTCATAGATGACCCGCAATGGTGGAACTTAGTCTGTGAGGGACATAAATGGCCAAAGATGCCTAGAAACACTCGTAAGAGTGGGTTATGAATGAAGTAACGATATTATGTGTAACACAACTAAGAATCTTCAATTGAGCACATATCAAGTAGCTAAGAATAAATGATCGTTGTAGAGGATATACTGACAAGCGGTATGATAAACTACTCAGATAATGTAATAGAGGAATCATGACTATGAGAACATTGATGAATCGAGGACGTACAAGTCATCCATCCAATTCAAAATTGAATTAAAGGAAAGTGTGATAAGAGCAATTAGAGTGATACTACCTAGTAATTAACTCGAGTCAAGTGTCAAGCTAGCAAGTTATACAATAAGTGAACAGTAGAATCAGTAACTGTCATAAAATCATGAAACGCACAAAGACCTCCTTAAAGATAGATTAATTAAAACTCCCTTCAGTGTTAAATGACCAAAATATAGTAACTTAACAGACTCAAAGATACAACAGACAATAAACCATTTCATAACATTATAAATGAAAGAATGAGTGAGAGAGCAACTAATAAGGGGATAACCTTACTTTAGTATGTCGAGCTATGCTAGTGTATGGTGAGGCTGCCTCAGTTTCCTAGTGGGGCATTATTAGTGGTGTGTAGCTAGGCTACCTTAGTTTCCCTCGTGGGGCATTGTTAGTGTTTTGTGGCCTTGGGCCCTCAGATATACATGTGTAGTTGTATCAACACAGTACAATAAATATCTTTAGAGCTTCGCTTGATGATTGTGTGAGATCGAGCCAATGCTTTGGTTGAGTGGGAATTGTACTGATGTTATGTGATCACTGGCTTTCCCTCCATTATCTACCTGATTTTTATCTGAGACCAGAAGATCATTCAGCAACATAGTGAGAATTTTAGTGATGTTATGTGATTACCGAGTTCCCTCGGCTAACCACTATCTGATGGCTTTGTCTGACCAAATACTAGTAGTGTTTTATTTGTTTCACTTAAAGAATGCATAATAGATATAATCATTATGGTTAGAGACTCAATAGAGGTGTACTCACGGCGAGGCCATTAACAAAGGATTAAGGGGAACATGAGACTCCTAGTTTAGTGATAGAACAATTGAACCTTAAGTAGGTTGTACTTGATTATGATCGTGTATTATCGACTGCTTAGTATCATGTCTTTAGCATGCTTGTGTTTATGAGACACATAATGTTGCTCTAGATTAGCAATTATACTATTGGGTAATGTAAGATCAACATTCGGATGTTTCTATTCGTAGTTTATTAGCTTCATCCATTCGTGGAGCACTATCGTAGTAGGACTTCCAGCATATCTTCCAGAGTATTATACTGTAGCCTTAGTATACATATGTATTCAGAGGACCCTTATTATTGTATTCAGTTTTATAACTCTGAGTTTGTATTATTTTGGTTTTAAACTATGTGTCACGGAGCTCCGGTTTATAAAAGTGTTTTTATAACTATCATGTATGTCTGTTTTGGTACCATACAGTATGGTTTGTAGTCAAAATGAACATGTTTTGAAAATCAGAGGTTGTCTTTGTATACAGTGGTTTTTGTCCCTACTGTTATTGTTATTATTATTATTATTATTATTATTAAATAATAAATATTTACATTATAGGCCCTATTACAATATCACTAAGCCCACCCGGTGAACCCAAATCAGGCCCAGTTACAGCCAACCCAAACCCAGACCTAGTTAAAAAAATATGACCAAATCAGCAAGCCCAAAATAGGCTAGGGTTTTCACCCTTAGCCCCAGCAGCCTCCATGCTCAACTGTTGGATCTGATCTAGATCCAAAGGTCCATATTAGACCAGAATTAGGATTTTAACCTAAGGAGTTATCAGTCGTCCCCGCTAATGAAATTAGAACCGTCCGATGCCGCGCGTGAGGACCACGCGCCCAACTCTTCAACCCACCACCGTTGTCATTGTCGATATCACCGGTCATATCCAAAATATATGGGTCCCTATAGACCGGTGACTCAGAGGACTTCTCCTCTCCGACAAGTCCGAAGGGAGAGCCATGGGTCCCAATAAAAGGAATCCACCTACAAGAAAGAAAACAAACTTTAACACCCATAACCCGTATAATTATACCTATACAGATTATAGATGTTATCCGAATTTCTAAAACCATTTTACGATTCAAAAGTGATTTAAAACTTATTTTCTTAAAATAGTAAATGATATTATAAAATTATCATATCATAAAAATTACGTTTCATTGTAACCAATTTAATTCAAAATATTTTTATTTATAAATAGTGAATAGTACTCGAACAGTGAACAGTGAACAGTGGGGGAATCGATTCCCTGTAGCAGGGGAATCGGTACCCCTTTAACAATCTAGAAATTTAGCTTAAAAACTGTGGTTACTGTTCATGCTACAGTAACTTCCGAAAATTTACATATAAATTCATAAAAATTAACCTTTCATCACTATAAAAATTTCCAAAATTAATTCAACAAATAAATTGAACATTTTCAAATTACATGCCACTATCTAAAATCAAATTTCACAATAGGATGTCTTACTGATATTGAAATATACCTCTCGATGCTTGATATCGTTTTGAACTCTTTATTCTTATTCTTTGCTTTTTACCTACGCGTGAAAATCATCAAACGCTAAGTATAAACTTAGTGAGGCAATTAAAACATTTAACAGTGCAATACAATTCATGCATGATTTTTAATGTCAAAAACAATTTCTATAAAATCATTTTACTAACATATCCAATATTTTACCATGATCAAAAATAATATAAAATCTCTTACCATTTATCCCATAAGCTCGTAAGCTTATTTTACCAAAATACTTACCATTTAAATTCTATAAGCTCGTAAGCTTATTTTTCCAATATACTTGCCATTATTCCGTAAGCTCATAAGCTTATTTGCATGGTTACCATTATTAACCAATAAAAACATAATCCTTAGTCAATAAACCGTAGACAATAGCCCAATATAACACCCTGAGGACCCTGGGTATACGAGTAAAATACCTGCACCGTAGTGCTAAACTTGCACTAAGCTTACGCCATAGTGCTAATCCGGACAATACACATAAGGTCGTGCCCACCACCTACACTAAGCTTACGCTATAGTGCTAATCCGGATATAAACCTGCACTTAGTGTCCTTACACACTATAGTGCTAATATAAACCTGCAGCTGCTATACTCTATGGCATGCCAACTATACCCTGTCCCTCAATGACTTACTTTGGGCATATAGTCTATTTTATTCGATCCATCCATGGCAAAGTATATCATCTATATTTAACATTGGGCAGTTCATACCCGAAAACATTCATGGTAAAATATCACATTTTTCATGATCAATGCATTTTAGTTTCATACTCTGACATATCAATGTCAATTTATAAAAATGATATAAAATCATGCCGATATAAACAAGGTCGACTTATCGCAAGTCTTCCTTATGATGTATAAAACATCCATGTATAATTTCATGCATGTATTGCACTCACCTTGACACTTTATATCTTTCAAAAATATATAAGCCTCACTATTGTCCACCATAAGCCCTTTTATATTTGATTTGCTACGATTACAAATCAATCACAATCTGTATAAATCATCAATTCATAATAATCCATATGTTGGTATTTTACTAACATAAATACATTCCACCATATCTCCATACTATATTTGAAATTCATCATCTAACAAAATATTAAACTCTTAAAATTTCTTATAACATTGGAACCAACTTTTCCAATTTACTCAAAATGGTCTTCACCATTTTACCACTTAAATTCTTAATACCAATAATTCCAACATTGAAATTATTTCCATTCAAATGCTTTTACAAAAGCATAAATACATTTAAGTACCCCAACTATGCAATTGTTGTACTTAAATCACCAATCATTTCAATCTTCCCAAAATAATCAATTTCACATCTAACACTCATTTCAATTCTCAAACAACAATTTCCAGCATAGTACATTAATTATACAACTCTTACACAACAACCCATTAATTTTCCAGAATTCAGACAACTCGCTCTACCCTTAAAGAATCATTATTCTGTATTGATATAAACACTGGAATTCAATTTCGTTTCTTCCGTTAAAAACTAGAGTCGAATAAAAATCTATCCATATAAAGAAATCCTTCTAATTCATTCTGTACAATTTATGGCGAATTTTCAAAGTTGACCAACAGAATCTGTTTTGTACAGAATTCTGCTGCCCGAGTTTTCTGACCTTTCCTCGGTTAAAAATTCATATCTATTTGTATACACCTTGAAATTAATCCCCATTTATTTTAAACAAAACTATATCGATATATGAACACAATATGCAAAAATAAGCTCGAAATTATTTTTATATAATTTCTGATGAATTTTCGAACCTACTGCCAGAATCAAAATCCAAACTGTTTTCTTTAACTTCATTCATAGGTTCTTCATCAATTCTTACAACCAATTCTTTAAAATCACTTAACTCTTCTAAACCCATAAAACACCAGAAAAAAGCATCCCCTTCATCATCTCAAGATAAACTTTAACATAAACCCTAGTAATATTTATGTCAAAACGTAGAGAATTGAACGTAGAATATTTTTCCTAACCACACCAAGTCTAATTCTCAAGAACTTGCTTCAAAATTCAAAACAAAATAATTTTACCTTTCAAGCTTGAAGAACCATATGAATCGGTGGAGAGAGAGCCTTTGTTGCTGAAAGTTTCCACTTACTTTGAATATGCTAATCAATAATAGTCTTATCCCATTACTATTATAATATAAATGAATTTTAAATTCATTTAATCCTCTTTTACCATGTTGCCCTTAATGAATCTTCCGAACTACAAATTTTCCACTCTAACATCATCTCTTACTTCATCATCCAGAAAATATCTTAATTTTTATTTTATACTTCTATCATTGAAATTTTTGTAACATTCCAATTCGATCGGAATTTACCGATTCCTTACCGGCTTTAACTCTTTCTTTACTAAATTCCCAACCCAACAATATGATTTCCATAAAACTCCAATCTCAAGAGTAAACCATATATTTATGGAATAAAAATCTTTTTAAGAAATTTATCACTTAATTCCCTAAACTTTTCCCAAGTTTTATACTTTGACCATCAAACTTTCAAAATTTTCATTTTGGTCATTGTCTAAATTTTTGGGGTATTACAATTCTCCCCTCCTTAATAAAATCCGTCCTCGAATTTTAAAACTTTCTATGAAAACACTAACTCCTCTTTTTCCCTTGAAAATTCATAACTCCCTTTTGGTCTTGCCAACTTCTTGAATTCCAATTTTTTTTTCCTCCTTAATTTAGGAATTTTGTGAAAATCATACTAATCATTAGATTTTGAACTTGTTTAATCAAATTCTTCAATCTGATTTAAAAATATCTACACATTTTCATATCATCCTCTCTATCCCAAGTGACGTCCTCTACATTATGATTTTTCTGAATCACTTTAACTAGAAGAATCATCTTATTACGCATTTCTTTGATTTCTCAAGCTAATATTCGAACTGGTTCTTCTTCATAATTCAAATCCGTTTGTATCTTAATTTCCTCTGATGAAATAACATATGAAATATCCAATCGATACTTTCTAAGCATCAACACATGAAAAATATTGTATACTTTGTCCAACTCTGGTTCCCAATTACCTCCAGAGTTAATGTTAACTGATAATCCAACAGTCCAACTCTTTTTAATATCTCATAAATTCCAATGAATCTTGGACTTAGTTTTTTTTTCTTTGCATTTTAGGCGCAACATCTTTTCCCAAGGTGATACTTTAAGAAAAACTTTATCACCTTCATGAAATTTCAATCTATTTTCACTTCAAGTCTGCATAAGACTTTTGCCAATCAACTGTCATTTTGAGATTATCTTGAATTATTTGTACTTTATCCTCAATTTCTTTCAATAAATCTGTGCCAACAAGATTTCAATCTTTTAATTTGAACCCATTCAATGGTGTTCGGTATTTTCTCCCATATCAAGTTCCATACTGAGCCATCTTGACACTCAATTGATAACTGTTATTGTAGGGGAAACAAAATTCTACTAAAATCAAATACTTTTCTTTTCCCATAATTCCTTGGAATCCATCACACATGCACATCAACATATCTTCTAATATTTGAATAGCACCTTTTTGACTTACCATCCGTCTATGGATGAAAAGTCATACTGAAATTCAATCAAGTACCTAACACTTTATGCAAATCTTTCAAAAATCTTAAAGTGAACTTTGGATCTCTGTCTGATATAATGGAAACTGACATTCTATGTAGTCGAATTATCTCCTTGATATACAACTCTGTATATTTATCCAATGCATAGTCCATCCACGTCGGAATTAAATGTACCGATTTAATAAACCAGTTACTATCACCCAAATGGAATCCTTTTTATTTAATGTCAAAGATAGTCTTCTAACAAAATCCATAGTGACTCATTACTATTTCCACTCTGGACTAGAAATCCATTGCAACAATTACAAAAGCACTTTATGCTCAGCTTTTACTTGTTGACATGTCAAACATGTAGCAGCAAACTCAGTAATGTTTCTTTTCAAACCTGGCCACCAAAATGATTCTTTACATCCTGATATATTTTTTTCCCACTTGTATGCATAGTCAGTGAACAATAATATACATGAGAAAGAATATCTTTCTTCACTTCATCATTATGAGGGAAACAAATTCTTCCTCGATAAAATAGACACCCATCAAAGTTGACTTCAAAGTCTTTAGTCTCATTTTTTTCATCTTTCATTTTGTTTTCTCTATTATCCGATATAAAAACATCGGTTTTATTTTCAATTCATCCAATAATGCACCATTTTCTTTCGACAATAATCTCACATCCATAGCTCGCAAAGCTGTAAAAGTTTTCCGACTAAGTACATTTGCTACAACATTTGTCTTACCTGAATGATAATCAATGATCAAATCATAGTCCTTTAAAAATTATATCCAAATTCGTTGTCTCAAATCGAGCTCTTTTTGAGTCAACCAATATTTCAAACTCTTATGATCCATGTAGATGTGGCATCTCTCACCATACAAATAATGACGCCAAATCTTTAGAGCAAAAACAACCGATGCTAACTCAAGATCATGAGTAGGATAATTGCTCTCATGTGCCTTTAATTATTAAGAAGCATAGGCTATCACCGTACCTTCTTGCATAAGTACACAACCTAAACCATTATGAGATGCATCACTATACACCACATACTATTTGTCTGATTCCATTTGTACCAGCACTGGGGCTTCCGATAAAATATTCTTTAAAGCTTTAAAACTCTCTTGACATTTCTTAGTCCAAGCAAATAAAACATCCTTTCTCCAAAGCTTGATCAAAGGAGAAGCAACCATCGAAAAGTTTTTCATAAACCTTCGATAAAAACCAACAAATCCCAAAAACTTCGAACCTTTGAACCTTCTTTGGAGGTTTCCTTTTAAGCTGATAAAACAAGTCATCAATCATCAAAATATGATATTTGTTCCTAATAGTTACTTTGTTTAACTATCAATAATTTTTTTTTTCAATAATCTATGCATAATTGCATATATCCATTTTTCTTTTATAACCAATACCGGTTTACCCAAGGTATAAAATATTCAGTCTAATGCATCCTCCATTTATCAGCTCTTGCATTTGTTTATTTATTCTTTTAGCTCAATCGCAATCATTCGATATGAATCCATAGATACAAGATCAATGCCTTAATAACCCTTAATATTAAATTCCACCTCTCAATCTGGAGGTAACCCATAATAATAAATCTAAAAAGACTTATGGAAATTCCCAAGTTATGGAAATATCATTTGATCTTACTTCAGATACTTGAGTATCTATTATCTTAGCTAGAAAAGCTATGCATCCTTTTTACATCATCTTAATCGTAACCATTGCTGATATCACTTATTGATGATTTCACTTTTTCATCAATCATTAAAAGTTTTAATTTCTCTGTATTTTTTTTTCACTTCTTGCGACCATTAACCTAACCTTATTACAGAGACCACCAACTTATGATCAAAATGGTCTAAAACTCGTTAATGATAATCTCATCAGATTCATCAATAACATAAGCTTCTGAATCTTTATCAGACATTTAATATTTATCCTTCTAACCCTTGTGTCATGACCGTGACCATGACCATGACCCATAGGTCTTCCACAATAATATCACTCGATATCAAGGAAACTTGTATAACCTATCCAGATCCATAGAAATTATTCTCGAACAGTTGAAACATTTTCAATTTCTTGAGAATCAATCTCGATCCATACAATAATTCATTGCAGCATGGAATGTTAGACAATCCGTTTTCGCATATTTACCTTCACAAGGTAACTCTATCGAGTTTTAATGGACTTGATATATATTCCCAATCCAACTCATAATCATTTGATTCACTAATAACTCAGCTTTCTTTAAACTTTTAGCGGACAACTTATTACCGCTTATTCATTTCTTCTTACTCAAATTATCAATGATTTAAACAATTTAATGCTTAGCTTAAATAGTTCTCACTTATTTAAGCTTACCTGAAGAACCTCAAAATCATTCACTAGATTCAGATATCTCCTCTGGATCCTCATCCGATTCGACTTTTCTTGTAAGTTAATCAAACTTTTTAATCAATTCTTCCAATTCATAAACTTTGTTAAACACTGTGACAATTCTTCCACAGAATGAAGAAAAATCCCTTATAACATCCACCCTTCTAAGGTGTTTTACATAAGTCATGTCGGGTCCCTTTTTGATCGATTTCAATCTCGACTTTCTTTTCAACATTTTCAACTTTCTAACATTTATCTTTAATTCCAACATCTGAACATAGTCAGAATTATCATACATTATTAAAAGTAATTTTACTCCCAATAAACATCATAACAATATATATACAAATATCAGTAACTTTTGACATCCTAGTGGCATGTATACACTTTTTAACTCAAAAACAACCTCGGTTTAGTCCTAGACAGATTATACCTATACAGATTATAGATGTTATCCGAATTTCTAAAACCATTTTACGATTCAAAAGCGATTTAAAACTTATTTTCTTAAAATAGTAAATGATATTATAAAATTAACATATCATAAAAATTACGTTTCATTGTAACCAATTTAATTCAAAATATTTTTATTTATAAATAGTGAATAGTACTCGAACAGTGAACAGTGGGGGAATCGATTCCCTGTAGCAGGGGAATCGGTACCCCTTTAACAATCTAGAAATTTAGCTTAAAAACCGTGGTTACTGTTCATGCTACAGTAACTTCCGAAAATTTACATATAAATTCATAAAAATTAACCTTTCATCACTATAAAAATTTCCAAAATTAATTCAACAAATAAATTGAACATTTTCAAATTACATGCCACTATCTAAAATCAAATTTCACAATAGGATGTCTTACTGATATTGAAATATACCTCTCGATGCTTGATATCGTTCTGAACTCTTTATTCTTATTCTTTACTTTTTACCTACGCGTGAAAATCATCACACGCTAATTATAAACTTAGTGAGGCAATTAAAACATTTAACAGTGCAATACAATTCATGCATGATTTTTAATGTCAAAAACAATTTCCATAAAATCATTTTACTAACATATCCAATATTTTACCATGATCAAAATAATATAAAATCTCTTACCATTTATCCCATAAGCTCGTAAGCTTATTTTACCAAAATACTTACCATTTAAATTCTATAAGCTCGTAAGCTTATTTTTCCAATATACTTGCCATTATTCCGTAAGCTCATAAGCTTATTTGCATGGTTACCATTATTAACCAATAAAACATAATCCTTAGTCAATAAACCGTATACAATAGCCCAATATAACACCCTGAGGACCCTGGGTATACGAGTAAAATACCTGCACCGTAGTGCTAAACCTGCACTAAGCTTACGCCATAGTGCTAATCCGGACAATACACATAAGGTCGTGCCCACCACCTACACTAAGCTTACGCTATAGTGTTAATCCGGATATAAACCTGCACTTAGTGTGCTTACACACTATAGTGCTAATATAAACCTGCAGCTGCTATACTCTATGGCATGCCAACTATACCCTGTCCCTCAATGACTTACTTTGGGCATATAGTCTATTTTATTCGATCCATCCATGGCAAAGTATGTCATCTATATTTAACATTGGGTAGTTCATACCCGAAAACATTCATGGTAAAATATCACATTTTTCATGATCAATGCATTTTAGTTTCATACTCTGACATATCAATGTCAATTTATAAAACTGATATAAAATCATGCTGATATAAACAAGGTCGACTTATCGCAAGTCTTCCTTATGATGTATAAAACATCCATGTATAATTTCATGCATGTATTGCACTCACCTTGACACTTTATATCTTTCAAAATATATAAGCCTCACTATTGTCCACCATAAGCCCTTTTATATTTGATTTGCTACGATTACAAATCAATCACAATCTGTATAAATCATCAATTCATAATAATCCATATGTTAGTATTTTACTAACATAAATACATTCCACCATATCTCCATACTATATTTGAAATTCATTATTATGTATTGATATAAACCCTGGAATTCAATTCCGTTTCTTCCGTTAAAAACTAGACTCGAATACGAATCTATCCATATAAAGAAATCCTTCTAAATCATTCTGTACAATTTATGGCGAATTTTCAAAGTTGACCAACAGAATCTGTTTTGTACAGAATTCTGCTGTCCGATTTTTCTGACCTTTCCTCGGTTAAAAATTCATATCTATTTGTATACCCCTTGAAATTAATCCCCGTTTGTTTTAAACAAAACTAGATCGATATATGAACACAATATGCAAAAATAAGCTCAAAATTATTTTTATGTAATTTCTGATGAATTTTCGAACCTACTGCCAGAATCAAAATCCAAACTGTTTTCTTTAACTTCATTCATAGGTTCTTCATCAATTCTTACAACCAATTCTTTAAAATCACTTAACTCTTCTAAACCCATAAAACACCAGAAAAAAGAATCCCCTTCATCATCTCAAGATAAACTTGAACATAAACCCTAGTAATATTCATGTCAAAACGTAGAGAATTGAACGTAGAATATTTTTCCTAACCACACCAAGTCTAATTCTCAAGAACTTGCTTCAAAATTCAAAACAAAATAATTTTACCTTTCAAGCTTGAAGAACCATATGAATCGGTGGATAGAGAGCCTTTGTTGATGAAAGTTTCCACTTACTTTGAATATGCTAATCAATTATAGTCTTATCCCATTACTATTATAATATAAATGAATTTTAAATTCATTTAATCCTCTTTTACCATGTTGCCCTTAATGAATCTTTCGAACTACAAATTTGCCACTCTAACATCATCTCTTACTTCATCATCCAGAAAATATCTTAATTTTCATTTTATATTTCTATCCTTGAAATTTTGTAACATTCCAATTCGATCAGAATTTACCGATTCCTTACCGGCTTTAACTCTTTCTTTACTAAATTCCCAATCCAACAAAATGATTTCCATAAAACTCCAATCTCAAGAGTAAACCATATATTTATGGAATAAAAATCTTTTTAAGAAATTTATCACTTAATTCCCTAAACATTTCCCAACTTTTATACTTTGACCATCAAACTTTCAAAATTTTCATTTTGGTCATTGTCTAAATTTTTGGGGTATTACACAAACAACGGAAGGGAGACAACACAACAACCATTCGAGCCACAACATACCAAAAATAGTATAAAACCGAAAATAAAAAGCTTATCTCACCGTCACCGGAGCCTTAAAGCATCGTTAGAGAGTCGTCAGTTCGAAGGTAAAATCTTAGATCTACGGTATTTGGAAGGTTTTTAGGTTGAGTGAGGCTTGGTTTTGGGTTTAGGGTGTGGAGAGCTTTATTTTGAAGTAATTTTTAGGTCGTCGACCATCATGTGCAGCGACGGAGGTCTCCGGTGAACGGTGGCCAGAGGTTGCCGGCCTCCCTCCGGCGAGGGAAGTTATTGAGAGACTAGAGGGAAAAACATTTCTCTCTTTTCAGAGAGAGAAATAAAAAGAAAAATGAGAGGTTTGAGGTATTAAGGGTCGGTTTAAGGGTATTTATACCCTCCCCCATACGACGTCGTTTTGAGGGGGTTTATACGTTTTGGGTGCATGGGTAAATCCTTTCCAGGGTCCCCCTAACTTTGTAAATTTTTATTCACTGAAATGAATGTTCCCCGTAATTTAATTTGGATTTAAAATTTACTTTGTTTCTATTTTAGTCACTGATCGTATTTATAGGTATTTTGGGTAAATGTGTGATTAATAACTTATATTTTAGTGTTTTACATTTTAATCCTTAATAGTGATGATGGTTAAAATACACTGTCAGTACTTATCTTGCGTGATATTTTTTATTTATGGCCATTACTTTTTCTTGGTTTACAGTTTAGTCCTCAAATTTTAATATTTTTTATTATTTTGTCTGGATAAATGAAATTGGATTATTTACAATTGTAGTACTTAACATGTAAAATATTTCCAATAATTACCTTTATTTCTTGTTGATTATATAGTTTAATCCCTTATGTCATTGATTTATTATTTTAATCCATCATTTACATATTTGTTAATTTCTTGTTAGTTGTAATATTTTTAAATATTATTTTACTCGAGGAATTTATAGAAACGAGCCTTAACTGGCAAGGAGTGTGTTTCCAAAAAGTGTTCGAACAAGATAATGCAGTTTACATTCGAATGAATTTGTTTAATATAATTAATGTATGTATTTTATCTAAATTTTGGGTCATATTCTTTTGTACTTGGAATCCATAAAAATACCCCCTTAACTGACAAGGAATGTATTTTCGAAAATTGTTCATGCAAAATAATATACCTTTTAAAATTTCTAAAAAGAATCACAATTTAAATGTATATTCAAGTTTGCCAATTTCAATATTTACATAACTTATAATCACTTAGGTACCAATTTCAGACGTTGTGGGGGTGTTAATCCTTCCTTACACGTAATCGACTCCCGAACCCTTTTTAAAACGAATTTATGGTTAAACGTAGATCATTTTATTATCTTTTAAAATCATTTTCTTAAAATTATTTTAAAAGATACTTTTAGGTATTCGACCTACCTAACCCAAAGGTCGATGTTGACTTCAAATTTATTTATTTTTACATTTATTTTAAAACCCAACCTTTTTCCAAGATTAAGTTGGATCGCTCCCTGGCATAGTCCTAAAAAGCTGTAAGGACAGCTTGGCAACTCCGCTAGGGACTTTTTTTAGAGGGTCAAGCCTTAATCGATTATACGTAATCTTTTTAGTTGAAAATAGCAAATATGAATGTTATTTAAATTTTGATAATTAAGTTTTGTTTGCATTACATCATATTTTTTATTAGTCGTACTAATGTGATTAATTTACGAGTTTCAGTTTTCTAACTTTTTTTGGTTTGTTCTTGGATCGAGACAAAGGATTGTGAGTTTCCCCTCATACACGTCATAACCGTTTGATATTTAGATCTTTCTGATTGTGCTTTATCCCGTTAGGTAAGGGCGAAAGCCACGCTTACGCGAGAAAAAAGTATTTTTCTCCGTATATGCTTTAGCAAGTAACCTCTACGATACATATGCCTCATGTTTATGAGTGAAACATCGAGTTTCCTTGCATGGACTTGGGGAAATGCATCCTCTTGAATTGAACTCGATCCGTTTAAGTCTAAAATGGGTGAGGATCAAGGGTCTCGTAGGCTCAAGGGGGCACTAGCAAAGGATAATTCGAGGACCATGTTAGTATTACCGAATTTTTTCCTGTTTCATATGAAATTTATTTTTTGGTTCTTCAAAATTCACAAAAAAGGGGAACTCACTCTAACCTTTTTCTCGAATTTGTTTATTTATTTTGCAAAAAGCATGAGAACTAGAAAGTATGCAGTTAAGTTTTATATTTTCGTACAAAGCATGTGAATTAGATATCATGCGGTTAGGATTTTTTTTTTTTTTTGTAAATAACAAAGCATGGGGGTAGAAACACATGTATGGATAGGATTGATATTTGATAAAAGCATGTCAGGGTAGAAACCATGTTGGGCAGAATCTTTTCTTACTATTTTTAATTGATTAGTATTAACCATTCATCTTGACTTATTTTTCTCTGTCTCTTATTTGTATTTGCATTTTTGTTTTGCATTAGCTTATTAATTTTTAATTTTTTTATTTGTACTAACTTGTTTTTATGTTGCTTTCTTTTTGCTTGTATTGCATGATCATGACATAATCAAAAGGTTTGGATTTGTGAGTAGTTATTAAAGTAAAAGGTTTTCATAATAGACAAAGGGTTTCATGATCAAGTAAACTATAACACAGCTAGGAAATGGCATCTTGAGGAAGTTCCAAAAATTATGGAGAGCTATGCACCCAAAGATCGTATGTCAGATGAAGAGCAAAAGGAGATAAGAGATATGAGAGGCAAATGTCCAAAATGATGGATAAAATATCTGTTTTGGCCAAAGGAAAAGATACTTTTACACAAGAAGAGAAAGAGCTCGATAAACACAATCCTGTAATGTCATATGCATAAGGGATTACTTTAGAACAAGTGGATCCTATTCAATCTGAGAGATCACACACGATCACCATTCATATCAACAAATTATCTAGAAATACCGAATATCATTTGTTAAATGAAGAGCTATGCACCCAAAGATCGTATGTCAGATGAAAAGCAAAAGGAAATAAGAGATATGAGAGGGAAAATGTCTAAAATGATGGATAAAATATCTGCTTTGGCCAAAGGAAAAGATACTTCTGCACAAGAAGAGAAAGAGCTCGATAAACACAATCTTGCAATGTCAGATGCATAAGGGGTTACTTTAGAACAAATGGATCCTAGTCAATCTGAGAGATCACACATGATTATCATTCATATCAACAAATTATCTAGAAATACCAAAGATCGTATGTCAGATGAAGAGCTATGAACCCAAAGATCGTATGTCAGATGAAGAGCAAAAGGAGATATGAGAGATGGAGGGCAAATGTCCAAAATGATGGATAGAATATCTTTTTTGGCCAAAGGAAAAGATACTTCTGTACAAGAAGAGAAAGAGCTCGATAAACACAATCCTGCAATATCAAATGCATAAGGGATTGATGTAGAACAAGTGGATCCCAGTCAATCTGAGGGATCACTCATGATCACCATTCGTATCAACAAATTATCTGGAAATACAAAAGAAATGGTGGCAACTATAGAAGTTCCAAAATATGAAAAGACGTTATGCAATTAGAACTCATTGGTGTTTAAGAGTTTGCTCCCAAATTCGGAGACTCAAGTTCAATCCAAGCTGAGAAGTGGCTCTCATTTTGATTTTATCCCTATATCATATAAGGAGTTGTACAAAAAGCTACTAGAAGCCTGAGAGGTGGCTCCGCATTATGTGAAACCTTGGCAGCCTCTGTGTCCAAATTGGTATGACGTCAATGTTCATTGTGAATATCATACAGGAGCTCAAGAACATTCCACTGAGAATTGCACTGCCTTCAAGAATTGAGTCCAACATCTTTTGGATCATGGAATCTTGGAGTTCGAGATAAAATATCGACCTAGTTTGGTAACTGATTATCCTATTAGATTGGTGCCAAAAGTGTTCAAAAGTAATGGTATCAGTGGGGCATCCAGAAGGAAGAAAATTTGCTAAAGTATGAAGTTCAAATTCGTCATTTTAGAAATGAAACGATAAATTGAATGGAGAGATGGAAGCCATGCGTGATGGTTTTCAAAGGATCAGCCTAGCCTTTAAAAATACTGGTATAGGAAAAATCGCGGAAGAGTGGACAACAGAGGTCACTAAACTAAAAAATGACGATGAACATTGGAAAAAGAATTGCAAGATACATAAAGATCAAACTAAGAAGTTCTCTCATGATTTACAGATTGCTGAAGAAAGGTGCAATATTGTCATAAATGATTTAAGAAGATGTCAAGCTGAAAACGAGATGTTGAATATGTCCATAGCTAATATGGAATTTTCATATCAGCGCTATAAGCGTGAAAATGATATTGAACTAAAAGCCACTAAGGCCAAAAACAAGACATTAATAAAGTTTGTAGATAATTATGGAGATCTTGTAAGGGAATTTCGTAGCCACACAGATTTTCTTACTAGGAAAAATGAACAATATTGTCTACAACTCCGAGAATTGACACAAAAGATGCAGGAGAAAGACAATGTCATGAAGGAAGTTGCTACCCAAGCAAACAATATGGCTCATAAACTGGTTGATTTAGATGGCTTTACGAGAGAATTAAAGAAGATTGACAACTCAACACCCGAGTATGAGTGGAAATTAACTTGGTTTTTAAGAGGAATAGAGAAGTTAGGAGTTAAAGATCTTCCTTATCTGTAAAGTTCATTTGATGTATCGAAACCTTTTGTGTTCAATGAAAGTTTTTTTAAGATGGTCACTCTGGATTGTTACTTTTTGCATACATGCATTTGCATCACATTTATTTATTTAAGCATTTTACATATATTAATTATAAGAGCATGAAAATAATCTATGAGGGGTTATGTGACAGTAATACCAAGACCACTCATTCATACTATTTCCTCATAATCATGAGCAAACAAATGGAAACAATGGAGCAATCTCATGAGGGATCACAAGATCGGTGGCAAGAGCAGTTGACTGGGTTATAACGAGATATGAGGAATCAAACATTGAATTATCTACAAGACAAATCAAATCAAATAATCCAAGTGTTGGCAACTAAGGCTGCTGATAGAGGGAAAATAAATGCTAAAGAACATCAGTGTTATCAGATTAATGCGTCAAAAAAGATAACCTACCTTGGGGCATCCCACTCGAACCTAAAAGATAGCCTCATTAATCATGAGCAATCTGAGGATGTATTTAAACAGTTGAAGGAAATAATTGGAGCTATGAAATGTGTTAATGTCTCCCACAAAGAATTAGAAGCAAGAGAGCTCAGCTTGGTCCCAGATTTGGTCATCCCATATGAATTTAGGATGCTTAATTTTGAGAAATATGATGGCACCAGTTATCCCCTAATCCACTTGAGAATGTTTTGCAGAAATATGGAAGGGTACCTAAATGTCGATAATTTGCTAATTCACTTCTTCCATGATAGTCTCGCTGGGCCAACGGTAGTATGATACAATCATTTGAATAGAGAGAAGATCAAGACGTGGGTTGATATAGTTGATACCTTTTTGGGGCAATATCGATATGTTAAAGGCTTAGCTCCAAAATGTCAAGATCTTCAGGGAATAAGGATAAAGGCCACTAAAAGCTTTAAAGAATATGCCCTAAGATGGAGAATAGTGGCGGCACAAGTTTAGCCTCCCATGTTAGAAGAAGAAATATCATATATGTTTCATAATTTTCTCCCACATCCTTTCTTTGAGTTAATGCTGGAAAACTCAACTGGGTACTTCAAGGATCTTGTATCAGCTGGGGAATTAATTGAAAATGTAATCAGTGAAGGAAACTTAACAGTCACTTCCAAAAGCCCAACCAATAAAAAAGCGAAAGCTGATGATGTGAATGAATGTCACATCCAGAACCCCCACAATCGCAAAAGAAAAGGAGAAGTTAATCGTTCGGACCGACTAAAGAAAGTATCTCGATCGAGAAATACTTTAGAGGTGTTCCAAACTTCTATTTCATATCTATACCCTCATTTGATTAAAGGTCAATAACTCATACCTAGGCCAATGAAAGTGCCACCAAATCCTTCTGCCCATAGCTATGATCAAGATAGTATATGTGATTTCTACTTAGGTACATCTGGGCATTCTATGAGGAATTACAGACTGCTGTTAAAGGAGATAGAAATGCTTATTGAAATAGTACGTTGACACAAGAATTGGTGGAACAGTAGATGACGAACTCGAGTGGGGCAACAAAGCACAAAATATAGCATTTGATTGAGTCAAATGCTACTACATTAGATGAGTAATGGGGCATCCTGATTAGGAGGAGATCATTTCATCCATCATGGAACTTTGTTCCATTTGCAACATCTTGTTTGAATTTGTTTTTATCCTTTCTCAGCCTTTTTGTAAGATTATTTAAATAAATTTATGTTACTTTTTAAGGTCATGAGCAATTAATCAAATTTTTAATCTTGTTTGAATTTGTTTTTATCCTTTCTCAGCCTTTTTGAATTAAATATTCTTTTAATTTTTCAAAAGTTTTAGATCTTTGGCAAGTGGTAAAATTAGACATTTCATATCCCGTCCAAATCCAAAAATACAATCACTCGATCTTCTCTTACCTTAAATAATTCTTGGTCATTACCAAAACCAAATTTTGATACTACATATATCCGAGACTCCGAAGTCGTACCTTTAATATTTTTTTGAGACACCAAAGTAATGCTTTTACCTTCTCGAGTAGAGTCGATCTGTTTATAACACTACCTTCCCCTATATATACGACTTCAAAGTCACACATTTTTCTTTTCGGATACAAAACAATCATTTTTCTTTATACCAGTGAAGCCGAAAGACCTCAAAGTGCAAAACTTTCATTTGTTCATGAACCTTCCTGCAAGAAGAGATGAGATGGGGCATCATGGAACAACTTATTGAAGAGAAGCTCGAGTAATTGGGGCATGATCGAAGCAAGAAAAAAAAGAATAATTTAAATAATTATATCATGCATTAATTACATTGTTTTCATGTAAATAAAAGTTAATCTTGAATATTCATCCCCCTGGGGATACCTCTTTTTACAAGGACTTTTTTTTTATGAAATGATGAACGACCTTCTTTCATTTATCCCTTCACAAAAGGAGAAAAATATATCCCTTGTTTTCCCCATTTGAGCCTGAATTATTTTTCTTCAGATTCAACCCTAACCAAGGATTACCCTCCACAATAAGGGGCTAGGTGAAGGATATATGCTCGCAGGGGTAAAGATCGTCAATCCAATTTTATTACAGAAGCAAGTCTCCATGAAATAAAGAGGAATAATAAGGAACCGCAAGGTAGATCAAATTCAAAGTGCTTAAAGATCAAATCCAGTCGAGAACTACGAAAGAAATTCCAAATACAAGAAACAAAGAGGAAAAGAAGTTACTCAAAGCAATTGGGGTCATATACTCATCCAATAAAGAAAAAGGAGAAAAGAAAATATATAAAAAGAAAAAAATAGAAAAAATAAAAAAAGAAAAAAAGAAAAAATGAGGAAAAGAAAAAAAAAGCAAGAGAAAATAAATCAAGTATTTCAAGATGAGTGATTCATTGAGCTTCAAGCCACAATGTCGATCAAGTACAATCATTTCAAAGATTCAGATTCAACAAGAAGAACGACAAACGCTGAAGATATAACAAAATGGAGATGAAATCTAGGGTGAAAACAAAAAAAAATGGGTAGTCTAGAGGGATCCAGAAAAAAATGAAGATAAAAGACAATTAGCAAGCAGATTCAAGCCAAGCAAAGTAATATTGAAGGCATCAAAACGAATTGATCCTTGGTTCAAATTACCCTTAAACACTTATTTGAGCTTATTTATCTCTTTCTTTTGTAACCGCGAGCCCTGGCTTATATTACATGCATGAAAAGTCCATTATAATCATAAATGGATTTCTAAGTGAAAGACTATCTTCAGATTTCATTCCACTTCTCAGGATTGATTTTTATTTACAAAAATTGGTTTTTTAAAAATCTTTAATGCATTATAGGAAAAATAATAAAGGGGGGATCAAGATGTAAAATTTTGAATAACGTCTTGAAGCCAAAGGAGGATTTGAGTTGAAAACCTAAAAGGGCGACTCGAATATTAAATTGTGCAATGACGTCATAAGAGACGATCTTATAAAGCTCTTGATGAAATATCGCACATCCCAAAGGTGTTCTTGAGAGTTTGTAACCAATAAGTATCTCTAGAAGATGAACATAACAACCACTTCTTCAAGTCAGTGGACACTCAAAGAGACATATATGATGTAATAAAAAGGCCAACCTGAGAGACCTTGCCTTTTCAAAATGAACCTACACCTTAAATTTGTCAGTAATTTTGACACTTGCCAATGGGCTATGATTTTTTAAAAATATTAAAAGAGATGTTAATTCTTTTGATATTCTGTGAACTCATGTTTATGACTTGATTCAATTGTGAGCCTGAATTAAGAAGTAATACTTTACAAAATTCTTTCATTCTTTGATTTCTAAAATAAAAGAAAAGAGAAAAAACATTTTTAAATAGGACAATCTCAAATGCGAAAGGTCCTTGAAGCATGTGATGCCCATTCTACCTCTATTGGAGAAAAGAATAAGTGATGTTAGAATAACGAAGCATTCCACAATCTTGAAAGTAAGTAGTCCAAGAGGATAGAACTTGTAGCACTTTCTTGTGACGTTGTCGATAACCCGTCGAGAAGCAGATGAACACCCCATTTGAAAAGGGGCACATATCCCAGCTCATAACATTTCTGTTTCCAGAGTTAATTGCTTCTTAAGTGTCCGTGGCATCATAACATTGTTGTTTAGTAATGCAAGAGTGAGACCAATCAAGGATGAAATTTTCGCACACAAATGAGATGAGTCATGAAAGTACCTATATTGGGGGCATGACCAAAAGTCTAAATCATGTTGAGATAAAAAAATTCATACCAATAAGGCATTGAGAATGAGCCTCACAACTTGGAGTGTAAGGGATAGACCATGAATTTGAGAATAGTATACCTCACAGAGCAAATCAGTCGAGCATTAATTAATTGTATGGTCCTAGAAAAATAACTCTGATAGCGTAATTAATTCAGGGACATAAAGGGGCACCAAGGTCATAATTCTGACTGCAGCAAGGATTCCAGAAATGAAACATCTCTTCTGAGACTTTAATGAAAATGGGAGGAAAAGAATACACAAGGATATAAGTTGATCATATGCTATTCAAAAATACAAGCTTGAACTTATAAGTTGCTACACTGATAACTGAAGTAAACCCTGGAAATGAATGATCAAGTTGAAGAAGACTGAGTTCGCCACTTTGGAGTCAAAAGAAAATTACAACATTTATGCATTCATGAGAACATCATTTGCATAAAAGAAAATGCATTACATTGAAACATTTAATTGCATTCATTTTCGTATAAACACATGGTTTTTTTATAGATTTTCATGTTAAAAGAGAATATTCATAATGTCAAAATCCTTACAACTGGAAGGTAAAATTCAAACCTCAAATGCAGAAATCACGTTAGGAGAGGCAAGATCTGAAGAATAGATGGGAAATCTACAGAAGAAGCATTATTTTGAAGTAAGGCATGTTACCCAACCATTAAGTTGATTTGAAAATGAGAAAATGATTTTCAAAGTTTCTCATTTAAATATTTTCTGAAAATTAAATTTTTGAAAAGTAAGAAAGTGATTTCCAAAGTTTCTTACCAGTAAAATATTTCCCAAATTGATAAGTCCTCTGTGCCATCAGTAAGTCTTTCGAGCATGATGATTAAATCCTTCGGGTCATCTGTAAGTCTTTCAAGCAAGATGATAAGTCCTTCGGGCCATCCGTAAAACCTTCAGGTAGGATGTTTTTACATGAATTGTGAAAATGAGAAAGCGATTTCCAAAGTTTCTCAGTTAAATCTTTTTTGAAAATGAAATTTTTGAAAAGTAAGAAAGCGATTACCAAAGTTTCTTACACAGTAAACTATTTCCCAAATTGGTAAGTCCTTCGAGCCATCAGTAAGTCTTTTGAGCATAATGATTAAATCCTTCGGGTCATCTGTAAGTCTTTCGAGCAAGATGATAAGTCCTTCGAGCCATTCGTAAAACCTTTGGGTAGGATGTTTTCACATGAATTGTGAAAATGAGAAAGCGATTTCCAAAGTTTCTCATTTAAATCTTTTTTGAAAATGAAATTTTTGAAAAGTAAGAAAGCAATTACCAAAGTTTCTTATCCAGTAAACTATTTCCCAAATTGGTAAGTCATTCGGGCCATCGGTAAGTCTTTCAAGCATGATGATTAAATTCTTTGAGTCATCTGTAAGTCTTTCGAGCAAGATGATAAGTCATTCGGGCCATCCGTAGGACCTTCGGGTAGGATGTTTTCACATAAATTATGAAAATGAGAAAGCGATTTCCAAAGTTTCTCATTTAAATCTTTTCTGAAAATGAAATTTTTGAAAAGTAAGAAACTGGTTACAAAAGTTTCTCACCCAGTAAATTATTTCCCAAATTGGTAAGTCCTTCGGGCTATCAGTAAGTCTTTCGAGCATGATGATTAAATCCTTCGGGTCATCTGTAAGTCTTTCAAGCAAGATGATTAGTCCTTTGGGCCATCTGTAAAACTTTCGGGTAGGATGTTTTCACATGAATTGAGAAAATGAGAAAGCGATTTCCAAAGTTTCTCATTTAAATGTTTTCAGAAAATTAACTTTTTGAAAAGTAAGAAAGCGATTTCAAAAGTTTCTTACCCAGTAAACTATTTCCAAAATTGATCTGATTACCCAAAAAAGAGGAACATATCAAGTCCGATCTCCCTTAAAGAAGGCTGGAGCAGACTCGTAATCATTCAGATCTGACTACCCGAAAAAGAGGAACAGATCAAGTCCGATTTGCTCTAGAGAAACAGTAGAGTAGATCTCTCATCATATTTTAAAGCATGAAGTTGATAGGACGAAAACTCATTGTCTCTTTGTGTTTGTCCTATTCTTGTTAACACAAGAATGAACAAAGTTGTAAACAGTGGTTTTCGTCCCTATTATTATTATTATTATTATTATTATTATTATTTTTATTTTTATTTTTATTATTATTATTATTATTATTTTGTTAAATAATTAAAATTTACATTATAGGCACAATTAAAATATCATTAAGCCCACGCGATGGACCCAAATCAGGCCCAACAGCAGGAGCCCAATTACAGCCAACCCAAACCTAGACTCATTACAAAAATTCGACCTAATCAGCAAGCCCAAACCCCGCTAGGGTTTTCACCCTTAGCCCCAGCTGCCTCTATTCTCAACCGTTGGATCTGATCTAGATCCAATGATCCAAATTAGACCAGAATTAGGGTTTTAAACTAAGGAGTTATCAGTCATCATCGCCGATGGAATTAGAACCGTATGATGTCGTGTGTAAGGAGCATGTGTCCAACTCTTCAACCCACTGCCACTGTCGTTGTCGATATCACCGGCCATATCCAAAATATATGGGTGTATTTAATGCACCTAGACGCCCCTAGTCGTCCTCTGCCATAGACCGGTGACTAGAGGACTTCTCTTCTCTGACGGATCCGAAATGAGAGCCATGGGTCTCTATAAAAGGAACCCACCTGCAAGAAATAAAACAACAACGAAAAGGAGACAACACAACAACTATCCGAGCCACAACAAACCAAAAAAGTAGAAAATCAAAAAGAAAAAGCTTACCTCGCCGCCACCGGAGCCTTAAAGCATCGTCGGAGAGTTGTCGGTTCGAAGGTAAATCCTAGATCTATGGTGTTTGGAAGGTTTTTAGGTTGAGTGAGGCTTGGTTTCGGGTTTAGGGTGTGGGGAGCTTTATTTTGGAGTATTTTTAAGGTCGCCAGCCGTAGTGTGCAACTGCAGAGGTCTCCGGCAAGCGGTTGTCAGCCTTCCTCCAGCGAGGGAAGTTAGAGAGAGGCTAGAGAGAAAAAAATTTCTCTCTTTCTAGAGAAAGAAAGAAAAATAAAAATGAGAAGTTTGAGGCCTTAAGGGCTGGTTTAAGGGTATTTATACCCTCCCCATATGACGCCGTTTTGAGGGGGTTTATGCGTTTTGGGCGCATGGGTAAATCCTTCCCAGGGTCCCCCTAACTTTGTAAATTTTCATTTTGGTCACTGAAATAATGTTCCTCGTATTTTAATTTGGATGTCAAATTTTACTTTGTTTCTATTTTAGTCACTGATAGTATTTATAGGAATTTTTGGGTAAATGAGTGATTAAGTTTTTATATTTTAATGTTTTACATTTTAATCCTTAATAGTGATGATGGTTAAATTACACTGCCAATACCTATCTTGCGTGATATTTTTTGTTTATGGCCATTACTTTTGCTTGGTTTACAGTTTAGTCCTCAAATTTTAATATTTTTTATTATTTTCCTAGATGAATGAAATTGGATTATTTACAATTGTAGTACTTAACATGTAAAATATTTGCAATAATTGCCTTTATTTCTTGTTGATTGTATAGTTTAATCCCTCAAGTCACTGATTTTATTATTTTTAATTCATCATTTACATATTTGTTAATTTCTTGTTAGTTGTAATATTTTTAAATATTATTTTACTAGAGGAATTTATAGAAACGCGCCTTAACTGATAAGGAGTGTGTTTCTAAAAATTGTTCGAACAAGATAATGCATTTTATATTCAAATTAATTTGTTTAATATAATTAATGTATGTATTTTATCTAAAATTCAAGCCATATTCTTTTGTACGTGGAATCTATAAAATTATCCACTTAACTGACAAGGAATGTATTTTTGAAAATTGTTCGTGCAAAATAATATCCCTTTTAAATTTTCCAAAAAGGCTAATATTTATATGTATATTCAAGTTTTCCAATTTCAATATTTAGATAATGTATAATCTCTTAGGTGCCAATTTCGGGTGTTGTGGGGGTGCTAATCCTTCCCCACACGTAATCGACTCCCGAACCCTTTTCAAAACGAATTTCTAGTTAAACGCATATAATGTTTTTATCTTTTAAAATCATTTTCTTAAAATTATTTTAAAAGGTATTTTTAGGTATTCGACCTACTTAACCCAAAGGTCAATGGCGTCTCCAAATTTATTTATTTTTACATTTATTTTAAAACCCAACTTTTTCCAAGATTAAGTTGGATCGCTCCCTACTATAGCCCTAAAAAGCTGTAAGGACCATTCCAACAGTCTTGGTAGACCAATGTGGCATTTTAGGCCCAATTAGATTTTAGTTTTTACTTTTAGTGGTATCAGAGCGTCAGATTGAGTGTGTCAAATTGAGTCAGTTCTAGGACTCAGTGGTCAGTTATAGTAAAGTGTCAGTGAATACATTCCTATAGGTACTAAAAGTACTCGTATAAGTCTGGAATCATGATGGTGCTTTCTTTCTTTATCTGTATTGTAGAAATTATTGATGGCTGATAGTTTCGTGCGTAGCCTCTCATCCCGATGACGTCAGTGATGGGTTCTTGCCTAGGATGGAGGATTTTGGGGTCCCATTATGTGCAAGAGTCACAGAGGTGATCTTCTTTAGAGATTTAACTTTCACTCTTAGAGAGATAGTGGATGTTATTCCTAGAGTGCAAAATATTCAGTCGGTTACCCAAAGTACAATGTGGAATGAGTCCCTAGTAGAGAGACTGAGGAGGTACAAGATAATTGACTTCTTTGGTTCTAGCGGTGATGATCAGATTTCGATCGATCAGTGGTTGAGAGTTGAGAGTAACCATGAGGACTTTGAGATAGCTTTACCTTACACCAGAGGTAAGTTAGATTGTGTTACTTCTTTGATCAAGGCTGATGTTATCGACTGGTGGGATAATGTAGAGATGGCTCTACAACTATAGGTGCCTACGTGAGATCAATTACTGAGTGAGTTTAGAGGCAAATTCATCGGTGAGGCACACATGGATAGGTTGATAATGCAGTTCTTCCAACTGGTTCATCAGTTAAAGACTGTTCTTCGATCAAGATATCATCAGTTAAAGATTAAGGAATAAAATATTCTAAAGACAACTTTCAAGACTCGATATGGACATTATGAGTTTGTGGTTATGTCGTTCGGATTAATAAATGCTCTTTCGACATTTATGGATTTGATAAACCAAGTATTTCAGTCATACTTGGATCAATTTGTAGTGGTATTTATCGATGATATTTTGGTCTATTTAATGACAAAGGAAGAACGCGATGCACATATTCGCATTATTAATTCTAGTTGTCTAAAGTTGCATTTTTTTTGGCCATGAAGTTTCAACTGAGGGGATACGAGTAGAACCCAAGAAAGTTCAAGCCATTGTTGAATGGAAAACTTAAAAGAATGTTTTTGAGGTTTAGAGTTTCTTGGGACTTACTAGCTATTATTGAAGGTTAATAAAGAACTTCTCGATGATTGCCTCCCCACTTATCAAGTTATTGAGAAAGGATGTACATTTCATTTGAATTAATAAATGCTAAGAAAGCTTCGAGACAATAAAGAAGATGGTGCATAATTGCATAATTGAAATTAAAGTTTACACTAGTATATCAAGTAAAGAATATTCAAAGAAAGGATTAGAAATACTTGTCAAGTATTGAGCAAGTAGAAAAAGGAGAAACTAAAGACTTTGAAGTTAAGTCTGATGGATGTTTATACTATCAAGGAAAAAATTATTCCAAATGATGAAGAATTAAAGAAAGTAGAAAAGATTATGAAATTATGAAATTATATATAAATCTATATGATTTTATAGATAAGATTATGAATTATTTCGCGAAGACGTCACTCTATGGTGATCAACAATTGCTTACTAAAACAACATTTTAGTATAGAAGAGTAACTTAACATGCAAGGAGATAGAGAATCATGAATTAGAGAGAGAAATCCCCCTTGACACAGCTGACAACGAAATTATACACAACTTGTTAGCGTAAAACACCACTGCATTAATTACAAAGGAAAACAACTTCAAAGGGTAATAGATGATTTAGCAGAAATATCATGTGGCCTAAGTATTCCTGGTATCTAAACCCTAAATTTGCAAAATTAAGTATGAACATAACGCTTGGAAATAGAAAAACCAGCAAAAACCCATAATAGGCTTGATATTAATAGGGGAATTTGTAAATTTTGGAAGACTTGCCAGAAAGTAATTATTACTAAAGAAAAAAAACCCAGGTAGAAGAAGGATTAGAGTTCCAGTTTTTTGGATACATGAGGAAGCAGCATTGAGTATTGACAAACCTAAGCAGAGTTCCAGGCTCCGCTACCAGCATCCATTTGATCTTTTACAGTAAAAATAAAAATGGTTTGGAGATGCAGGGGACCAAACCCTATACCTCTCGCATGCAAATCAAGCATTCTACCATTTAAGCTACGTCCTAAGTTGTTCAATTAGTTTCACTATGTTTTCTTAATTTAATATCAAAGGCATGGTAGGTGAACCCTATCAAAACTGGAAGAAAGGAAAATAGAATTTGAATACATTTTTTTATATTATCTGCTTGATGCTATGAACAAGAATGTCGCGATTTCAATTCGCAGAACCCATATACCTAGGCCCCACTTGATCAAGAACAAACTATAAATTTGTATATAATTAAAAAAAGATAAATTATTTATTTAGTCATTCACTTATTATTTTAATTCTATTTTGATCATTTAATTATTTTTTTTAAGTCATATTTAACGTTACATTTTGTTTCTTTTTGTTACTCGTCATCAAAATTAAAAGCGATGTTTAAAGTGATATTTTTAAATTATTTTTTTAATTTTCACTTAATTATTCTTTAATTCATTTTTTGTAATACTTATTATTAAGGGTCTAATTTCTATATTCACCTCAGACCACTAAAATCTCAGAAACAGACCTAGGCGTATGTTGTTGGAAGGCGATGAAGATGGGAGTGCGAATGTGCATTTTGAGGCTTTCACATCATATGTGCAGAACCTACTTGCATTGCACAAAACCTTGCGTGCAGCAGTAATGCACTGTTGTTGTTGGATTGGAGCAGTTAAATGCAGGGTATAAATTTGATGTTATGAAAATTCATCTCCCTGTTTTACTTGAGAATTTACACAGATACCACTTTCAAAAAGATTATCAACTTCTAATTCGGTCAAAGCCCAACCTCACTTTCTTCTTTATTCATCGGACGTACCCTATATTTAATAGAATTGAGTTAAAAATCGAGAAAATCGAAAAATTGATTCAAATCCTATTATGTGGTTTAATTCGGTTTGTCTTTTTTATTTTTGCGGTTTGATTTTAATTCGGTTTAAACTCCTAATTTTATAATTTAATTCGATTTTGATTTTTTTTCATATAAAATCCATTTTTTTAAAACTAAACCGAACTAAAAGGAAAAATAAATAATGATCTAAATTATATTCATTTTGAATTTGTTCAATAACCTAGGATTAATTTAGGATGTTGTCATAGTTTAAAGATCAATTTAGAATGTCTAAAAATTTGGAATCAATTTAGAATGGAAATTATATTTTGAGGATAAAATTAAAATAGTAAAATGAATATAATTTAATTTAATTTTCAAAGAATCAATATATGCTTACAATAGGAACTTACATATTTCTCTCGTTTATACAATTTTACTTTACTATTTGTCAAGAAATAAGTTTTGATGAGAAATATGTTTTGATGGGCACAAATCTAACTATTTCAATGATTAAGGGTTGGTTATTATTCTTAAAAGTCATATATTCGATATTGAAAGCATTGATAAGTATTCGGTAAAATTATAATTTGTACGATATAAATGATATGAATCAAAATACGAGTACAATAAAACGAAGACTAACTTCAGCTAGCTTACAAACATCACAAAACTTTACTAAGCTCTCTCAGTCTCTTGCCGCCATTCTACCGCTTCTTAATAATTGAACAATCCAAGCTTTTGACAATTCAAACCTTGTACAAGTTTTATCATTTTGTTGCTGCCATTCACGTTGATTTACTTGCTACAATTGGAAATAATAATTGCCATCATTAATCATCCATTTGTTGCCATTTCATTATTCTGCTTCTGCCAGCATTTCAATTTCCAAGTGAAGATTTCATATCCATGCAATCTTTACTTGCCAGGATGGAATTTGCTGCCACATGGAGGTAGACATGGTAAATTTGATCCGAACCCAATTATTCGAACCGATTTATCTGATTCAATACCTGATATTAACCCGAACTTGATAATCAAATTTAATCCAATACACAACCCATACCCGACCCGAACTATACCCAACCCAAAATTTAGTGAAACCGAAATCAACCATAACCAAAATTAACCCGAACCAAAAGCAACCCGAACCAAATTTTAACCCGATCCGAAAGCAACCCGAACATATTGAAATTGATAAAAGTTATTAAACGATAAAAGTTCTTTTCAATAATAAATTAATTTAAATAAAATTTATAATTTATTAAAAATATTAGATTTATAATAAAATAATAGAAAGTTTAAGAGGAATATAAAAGTAAGAATCTAATTGTAAGATTGAAAACAATAATAAATAAAGTTTAATTATCTTACTTGTTATAAAAATATTATATTTATAATAAAATTAATAGAAAACAACTAAAACAAAAGAAATAATATTAGATTTATAATAAAAATAATATAAAGTTTACTCATGTTACGACTAAAACTTAACAAATAAAGTTATGTATTATTTTTTAAAATTTAATAAAAATATTAAATTTATAATTTGAAATAAAAAAATGTTAATAAAAAATATTTCATTATCAAATAGTTCTCATTATAAACTTTTCATACAATATCAATATAAAATTTTGATAACAAATTCTAACACATATTATAGGATCGTATTTGTGTCAAATTATCGATTTATCATCTCTAAATGATGGTTTAATTCAAAATATTGAACGATTGAGAATTGAAATTAAACTTAAATGATAAAATTAACAAATAAGAAGACATATTTTTACAAGTGTATATCAATTATTCTATATATACTTGATTTTGATTAGACTCATAACCAATTCAAGCCGAATTGACCTGATCTAAAGGTTGACCTAAACCAAAAATCAACCAAGTTGATATTGACCCGACTCGAAACCTAACTGATCCGGTATTGACTGAATCGGTTTTTCATTCTTAGCTTTTTTTTCTACTTTTCATCTAAGTTTTTTTTCTACTTTTCATCTCCAATCGGTTTTTCATTTGTTATGAGATCACTCTTTGCATGTAAGCTGAAAAGTGAAACATTATTTAATTCGTAATCATTGTACATTTATGGGATTCTTCTTTCTCTTGTAGATCATTGAACTTATGTGGGAGGTGTTTAAAAAATTTTAGTTCTGTTGCTATTACTGTTGTTGCTTGTTAATGGTGATTCAGTTGGAGTTTATTGAGGATCTTGATCATCATCTTGTTCATCTTGATTGATAAGATCATCATCATCTTTATCTTTATTGAAAAATAGTCTTTCAACTTTCTTTTCTTCTTTACTCCATCTTTAGAATTATGCTTCATCAAACTTGACATCTCTTGAAATTATTATCTTATTGGTAAGAGGGTTATAGAGGCTCTAAGTTTTGTTTCTTTCATCATAATTGATAAAAAATACACTTTTTTTCTCTTCATCAAACTTTTTTTGAGTCTGATCAGGAACATGTGCATATGTTATGCACCCAAAAATCGTTTGGTGTACAACTCCCGGTTTCTGACCATTACATGCTTCATTTGGCATCATATACTTAACACTTTTTGTTGGACATCAATTCAATAGGTAAACTACAAAACGAATAGCTTCGACCCAAAAATTTCTTGATAGGTGCTTACCTTTTATCATGCTACTTGCCATGTCAAGAATTGTGCGATTCTTTTTTTCTACAACTTCATTTTGTTGTGATGTGTATCTAACTGTAAGCTGATGGATGATTCCATGCTCTTTGCAGGAGTCTTCAAATAAATCTGATGTATACTCGCCTCCTCTATCTAATTTGAGTTTTTTTTAAAAAAACTGACCACTTTGTTTTTCAACCATTGCTTTAAATTCTTTCTATATGTATATACTATCTCCAACTTCCTTTGGGCTCACCAGGATCTGCCAACTTTGAAGCTTTGTCTGTGTTGTTTTCCTTTAATGCAAGCCTCACATAGTTGATCTGAAGGGTTGATCTTTGGCAATCTTTTTACCATATTTACCTTTGATAACAACTTCTAACCAGAGATGTAACACCCTAAACCCGATTGAGACTAAAGTGCCACATCGGGATACCGAGACAACCAATGATTTAAAAAATATGTATGTTTTCTTTTCAAACATGTTGAATGGTATCATAATTAAAACATAAATAACTGCTATAAAAACATTTTATAATATTGGAGCTTTGTCACACTTAGTTTAAATCAAATAATACCAAAATGAGTCATAAATCTGATTATATGAGTAAGGTTCTATGAATACATATGACCATTAAGCTATGGTAGAATACTGTGAATAAGATATTGGAAGTTCTATTGCGACGGTGCTTCACGAACTGCTCAAGCTATTGACTTGCTAACAGAAAACATCCAAAGGCTGAGCTTACATAGCCCAATAGTATAATCGTTAATCTAGAGCTGCGCAAGAACTTTATAAACACAAGCATGCTAAAGACATGGTACTAAGCAGTAGGTTTATACATTATCTAGATCAAGTGCTACCTCTTAAGGTTTAGTTGTTTTATATCTGAAGTAGGGGTCTCATAATTCCATATATCCTCTACTAAGGGCTTAGCCATAAGTACACCTCTAAAGGGTCTTTAACTATATTGATTGTATATGATGTTCATTATCTAAATATAATACTAACACTCATGTGTATTTTCTGAATCAACTCTAACTCTGTGTTGCATTATGTGAATGCAATATTGACTCTATTGTGCATTATTGGAATACAATACTAACTATGATGTGCATTATCTAAATGCAATATTGACTCTACTATTCATTATCTAAATACAACACTGATACTACTGTGTAACACTCAAGCTGAGGTAGGCATCACAGTGCAGCTGAGGGGCAGCATCTCAGAGCTCACACACTCGTCTAGCATACCTTTGGGTGCCTGGGTGAGTTTTAAAACAACATCTGAAACGTACACCTGACCCTTTGGATATCTAAGGTGAGATTAGGAGTTGCATGGAAACGTATATCCCGCCAACTTACTCCGATGAGTCTTGGGGCATCTGAGCCTAACTAGCATCTGAAGTGCCTTGGAACTGACTGGAATATAACTGGACATACTAACAAACAAGAAAATTGACATGCTGCTAAAGTAACTTTGGTGTCCTAACTATTTCCCGAGTGTCCTACAAAGGCTAGTTTTATGATACTTATCTCTTTGGTTATTTTAAACTATTTTTGTTCTTGTTTACTATTTCTCCTAATTGTTATCTTGCTTGTTCTCTCATCTAGAATGTGGTTAGAGGGTTTATTAGTCATTTACTACTGATAATTTGCATTGATTTGGTTGTTCGCTATGTAAGGGCATTTTAGTTATTCTATAACTTTAGAGAAGTCTCTACACTTTTCGTGACTTTACGATGATTATTGTGTTTGTCAGGTAATGGTTATGATACTGGCTAACCTGATATTTGACTCGGGTTTATTTATGAATAGAGATAATCTATTAACTAATACTATGTTTCTCCTCAATTTACCCTCAAATTAAAGGGATAATTGTATGTTAACACACTCAGTTGTTCTTGCGGTACACGATTATGTTGTTTTGTAATCTAATTATTTAGTTATATTGCTTATTGGTACACCCTCCACAATGATCCTCTATTCTTATATATTTCTTACGCATTCAACTAAAAATACTTGGACGCATTACGCTTGCTATGGTTATGTTTGTTGTAACCCACTCCTACGAGTGTCGTTGGGCCCCTTTTACCATTTTCACCCCTCACAAACTAAGTTTTATCCTTATGGACCATCTCTAGCTTTTATAGACCTTAATCGCATCGAATCATATCATCTGAGGTGGAAAGTATCAATACTTTACTTATAGTATCGATACTCTAGGGTCATGTACCGATATTCTTATGAGTATCAAAACTAAAAATATAATCTACTACTGAAATGAGGGCTCAGTATAAATATTGTCACCCTGAGTATCGATAATGTAGGGGAAATATCGATACTCTCATCAAAGTATCGATACTCCATTCTTGAAATCCCTAACTTTTGCCCCAATTCATCCACTATCGATACTGTTCGCCTCAATATCGATACTCAAACCCTGAAATAGTTAGTTTAGGCTCAAAAAAACATCAAAAATACTTTAAAGGCCATAATTTGATTCCAAATCATGAAGTAATATTATGGGTAGTTATTTAGGGTCTTAAAGTGTCATAAAACACATGTTTTACAACATGGCATGAATCAAATATAAAACTCTAAAATGCTCAACTACCAAATATTAGCAAATTCTTGAAATTTATAAAAGCTTAAAAGGATTAGAAATAAACAACCTCGACATTTGAATCTAGTAATATCCTTGCTTAGCCATACTCCTTTATTTTATGATTTGGATGAAAACCCATCACTTTTTTCTTGCAACCAAATAACCCAAATCCTTGATTCATTAAAATATGTTAAAAAAATATAAAAATTTTGAAATATGAAAAAAGGCTCAAGATATTACATTTTCTATGGAACTTAGAGAGGAAAAGAATGAATAAGAGAAGTGAGAAATGAAGAAAGTGAAGAGAAAAAGATGAAAGAAGATAAAGTCTTCATCTTTTAAAAATGGGCTAATTGCACCTGTAATCCCTCTTCATCTTTTTATTATGCAAAATTCCGTTTTGATCAATCAAACCAATAACTTTAATTATTAATTCTACGGGGTTCACTTACCTCTCGAGTAAAACCAAAACTACTAGCTTGAAATTTAGGGTGTTACCCTAAACTACTAGTCCAAAATTTGGGGTGTTACAATTCTCCCCTCCTTAAAAGAATTTTCATCCTCAAAATTTACTTGAATTAAATAACGACCTGTTCTTAGGTCAACACTTAGAAATCTTGAACCATCTAAAGCCATATAAAATCTCATTCCCAAGGAAGAAGTCCTCACAATTTCACATGCAACTCGAAACTCGCCAAATCGATCTACGATTTTTTGAAGGCATTACCAATGTCGAATTTCAAGCAAAAACCTTCGAGAAGCACGAAGCTAACAAAATCACATTCTTGCTATCTGAAGTTGTGCACTGGGAACGCTCCACAACGATGACACTACTCTATAAATCATTGCTATTGCTAAATTCTTCTCTAGCTAACCTTATTCAATCGAGTTAATTTTTTGTGTAACTTAATAACCTCTTTACCTGCTAAACATAGGTAACACATCGTGTTATACCCTAAGATCTTATGGAACTTGCCAACACTATCTCGTTATCAACTACTGAAGATATGATGATAATTATCGATTAACGTTGATCTCTATGCTTCTGTTGTGTAACTCTGATTCAATATTTAACCACGACACCTGACTATTCTCATTTACCTTGCGACTTACATACACTCTACTCACCAGAACGAGTATTTAAGGTGCTTACAACTAGAAATTGACCACTTACTGAGAGAAAATAACAATATTTGTCTCTCATGGAGAGCACACATCACCAAGCGGAGTTCTCTAACAACCACACTCTGACTAAAAATTATGAAATTTTACATCTGTGACATTCATTATTGCTTACCACTACTGAGTTATTCGATGACAGCTAACGCTAGTCAAACATAACTTAATGTACATGATCTTCTTTAGACTGAAGCACTAAAATCCTCGATACTACATAACATAGACTATTGTTATGTGTTGTAGATAGCTCACGCTCATATACCAATACGAAGACACCCTTCACGAGGCTTGGCTCACTTAGCTAATTCACTTACTATTCAAGCAAGAAGACATATTAATTATGTTTGAGGGTTCAATGCCCCTTGAGATTCACAACTCGCTATAACACCTATAGTACCTATAGATTATAGGGTGAAATTCTAGAAATGCTACATCAGAATATACACATGCTAACTTACTCATCATGAGTACTCAGGGCATCTACACCTAGTTAGTAACTGAAGTGCCTTGGCACTTATTTGGACATATTCTGAGATGTCTGATAATAGGGTAATCGATATACTAGTAAGAGTAACCTGAGTACTCTTAACACTCTCATGAGAATCTCTACATCTGAGACTGGAGTTGGGATTACTAATTATCTGTAGGTCAATTACGGAAAATACTAATTATCTGGAGTTGCGATTAACCATTTTCCTAGAGTTGATCTTCAATTCAACAGGGGACAACCACATATTCTTCTGACTCTGCATCCTGAAATCCTGAGGTCAAGAAACACTTGTTCTAACAACTTCTTTTAGGTCGATTATCGAGTTTGATCTAAGTCCTCAACAACTATCTAATGTAACATTGTTTAATCCACTGAGGTCTACCTACTAGACACTTGGATCTGTACTTTTGGATTCTTTATTTGACATATCATATGTGACATTAATGTCTCGATTCTATCTCTTCATAATCTACCAAGCTAAATCATGCTTAGTCGAATCGATAATTGGTCGATCTATTCCTCTACTCTCATATATGAGTAAAGTACTAACACCTCCATGTGTAGGCTTTCAATCATTATGAACTATTAGGATCGTTTCCGTCGATTGAGTTAAAACATCACCCCTTGAATTAGGGTAATCTGTTACCACATGTGTCAAGGATCCACATCCATAAAACTTCTTAGAAAGTTTGAAGAATCTTCCTCGTTGATTTTTACCATAACACTTTCACTCTAGATAATCCAAAACTTTACCAGAGCTTTAAAAGCTCGCCACTGATGGTGGAGCTGACGATCTCCTATGAGACTTTACTATTGACCTCTCACTCGGCTAGAAGGATTGAGTTGATTTCACTCTTCTCTTCTCACACGAAGCTCTCGTCGTCCCTATCACTGACTGAGATAGATCTAATGATACACAAGTCCCTATACTCGGGGTACCTGACTCACCCAACAGACATCTTCACATCATACTCTGAAATACTCTAAGCGAGTCTGCCATTAACTGCACAGTGATATCAAAATGAAGCCCCTTAAGGGACCTCATATACTTCAAAAACTCTGTCACAACTAGTTCTGAATCATAACGACTCAACCAAAGAATGTCTCTCATATTCATACATTGAGCAATTTCCCTGAACTAATTGAGACAATTGTTTTCTCAATCATCCCTATGTACCTCATTGATATATTTAACATCCCAAAAATCGGGCTAGTGACTAAAATATAAGATTTTATAATTTTGTGGTCAATTTAGATAAATTAAAAAGTTTAAGGATTTATTTAAAATATTTTTATGTAGGAATGTTAACAAAGATTGAAAGTGGAATGGGCATATTGGTCTTTTGGCAATTTTTGAATTAAATTTTTTTTAGTGGTGTATTATAAACACGTGGAAAAATGGAAGAATAGTAATAAGGAAATCTAGAATTCTATATCTTCTTCATCTTTCATTCTCCTCTCTACGTGAATGCTTGGCTAAGGTATGAAAACTTTAAGTTTGTTATTCTTGAGTTTTTAAGTTGGTTTTTGGTCTTTGGGTATTACTTAAGCTTGAGGAAAGCTTAAGTTTGATTAAAGTTAAGAGATGAGTGAATTAAAGATGATTTTGTAAAGAGGGGTTTTGAGTGATTGGGTCAGAACTGATTGGTAATTGAAATTAGAAGTTATATTTGACTTGTCATAAGCTAAAATAAGAAGTTTAAGGTGCTTGAAATGATAAGAACAAGGTTGAAAATTGAGATGTTTTTTAGTTTCAAGTTATCGAGTGGAATTTTGGGTGTTTAAGTGTGTTTTAGTGATATAAGTTGGTTTTAATAAGTTTATTTAAGTTTTAAAAGCTTTAAAGGAGATTAAAGTGGAAGATTTAATTAAGTTATGGTAAATTTTTGGGTTGAATAAGTAAGTTTTGGGAAAGGGGTATCGGTACTGAATGAACAATACCGATACTCCAAAGAAAAATAAGTGAAATCTGGGTTTGGGTATCGATACTGGAAGAACAGTATCGATACCATAAGATGAAATTATACAAATTAAAAGAATAATAGCGATACCGAATGAGTAGCATCGATACCATAGATATCGATACCAATGTACAAGTATCGGTACAATTTTTTAGAAGGCAAATTCCAGTATGTAGGTACGGTATTGATACTGAAGTATAGTATCGATACTGAAGTATAATATCGATACTGAAGTATAGTATCGATACTGAAGTATAGTATCTATACCACAATGAGAAAGTATCGGTACTAACCTTGGGTATCGATATTATTCAGATTGAAATGTTGAATTAGGTGTTTTGTTTAATTTAAGTTGTTAAGGATTGATTTATAGAAATATAAACTCTCTAATATTCATATTGATCGTATCTTTGTATGGATATTGAACGAAGGCAAGTTCCGGATGATTCGAAGCAATATGAGTGTTTAAGAGTTATAAGTATTTTTCTTTGACTAAGTGAGGCTAAGGTGAGTGCATACTACTATGTATATGGTTTTTTATGGAAATAAGACTTGCGATGAGTCTATTTCTAGTGTTTTGATTCATAATATTCATGAATACAAGTATCTTGTTTATATTGTTTCTATGTGTACATGAATACAAGCATATGTCTATGGGTTACATACACTATTTTACATGACCTATGTGTTATATGATTATATGAGAATATGACATAAGCTATATGAAAACAGTTTATGTGAATAAATATCTATATGATAAGCTGTGAAATGGTATAAATGGTAAAGCCCATAAGTATGTGATATGAGATCTAAAGGTATAATTGACATGCCAAGAATCAAGGGTTCTACGCGATCCTTCGGGATAATTCTACGTGGTCCTTCGGGACATTTCTATGTGGTTTTTCGGGACAATACTATGTAGTCCTTCGGGACATTTCTATGTGGCACTTCAGTGCATATTCTATGCAGCATTTTGGTGTAATTTATACGAGTTGTGATGACAACATTAGTGCACAATCTCAATGCACTCACATACATTAAGTTCTCAATGATATACCATGGGCTATTAAAAGAAATGATATAAATGAACATGTGCATGATGATAATGATGATATATGCATGTATGCATTATGTTCTATGGTTTTTGTATTATATGATTGTATGAAATGTTCATATTATGTTAAGTGTTTAAGATTTTATTATAAACTTTATATGCCTCACTAAGTTAATGACTTAGCATGTGAGTGTTTTACACGTAGAATCAAAGAAGCCAGGGGAGCAAGGATTGAAAGTCAGGACAACATATCTTTACCAAGGATCAGATCATAAGCGATTTAAACAGTACGTTCTTTTGTTGTATTAAATATTGTTAGCATGTAATTTAAACATTTGGTCGTATATGCTCTGATCGGTTTTGTAATCCTATTTGATTGTGTTTATGTAAATTATTCAATTTTAATTTTAATGTGAGTTTGAATTTTCAACTATCTTGTAAAAGCAAATGATCTGAAAAGTCAATGTGACACCTCGAATTCATATCCGGGTTGGATATGAGTTGGGGGTGTTACAATATACATGCTCTGAACTCACTCAGGATTGATTCCATGTAGGCACCTCTAGCTGTAGCATCATTTCTATAGTCTTTCACCAATCTATAATATCACTCTGAGCAAAGCGATGATGCACTTATGCTTACCCTCTAGATAGGGTGAAGTGCCTTAAAATTCTCATGGTCTGTCTTACCCACTAATCGATCAAAATTGGATCATCGTCGCTTGAACTTAAGAAGTCGACTGTCTGATACTTCCTTAGCCTCTCTACTGGGGATTCTATTAGCACTGATGCACCTTGGGTGGTTGACAAAACTGTTTTTGCTCTAGGAATAATGTTCACTATCTCTCTAAGAGTATAAGGTATACCTATAAAAAAGGTTACCTTTGCGATGCATGTGCCTAATGAGACTCTAATAACATCTTCTCTCGGCAGTAACCCCTTACTGACTTTAATGAGATAATAAGCTTGCATCTCTATCTAATCCTAGAGGCTTATACAATTACCATCAGGATTTAGAAAAGAAGCACCATCAAGATTCCAGAATTATACAATTACTTTCAGTACCTATGGTCATGTATTCACTAATGCATTACTAAAATTGACCACTAGATCCTAGGTACGACTCAACCTGACACTCTGATACCACTAAATATAACGCCCTTAACTCGATTAAGTCTAAAGTATCATATTGGGCTACCGAGGTAACCCCTAATTTTCAAAAGCTTATTCATTTTCTTTTCAAACATGCTTAATGATATCTTAATTAAAACATAAATAACTATTACAAAACCATTTCATAAGATCAGAGCTATGTAACACATAGTTCTGATCAAATAATACAAAATTAAGTCATAAATCTGATTATATAAGTAAAGTTCTATGAATGCATATACCCACTAAATTATGGTACAGTACTCTGAAAGAGATATTAAAAGTCCTACTGCGATGGTGCTTCATGAACTACTCAAGCTACTAACATGCTAATGGAAAACATCTGAAGGTTGAGCTTACAAAGCCCAACAATATAATCGCTAATCTAGAGAAATATAAGAATTTTATAAACACAAGCATGTTGAAGGCATAATACTAAATAGTAGGCATATACATGATCTAGATCAAGTCTACCTACCTAAGGTTTAACTGTCCTATATCTGAAGTAGGGGTCTTATCCTTCCCTATATCCTTTCCTAAAGGCTTAGCTATGAGTACACCTCTAAAGGATCTATAAACCCTATTAACTATATCTGTATGATTTATCTAAATGTGATACCGACGCTCATACGCAATGTCTGAATATAACACTAACTCTGTTGTGCATTATCTGAATGCAATATTGATTCTACTGAGCATTATTGGAATGCAATATTTACTCTGTTATATATTATTTGAATGCAATACTGACTATAATGTGCATTATCTAAATGCAACACTAATACTATTATGCAATACTCAAGTTGAGGTAAGCATCGCAGTACGGGTAAAGGGCTACATCGCGGAGCTCACATGCCCCTCTAGCCTACCTAAGATACCCATGGGTACCTAGGTGAGATCTAGAACTGCATTAAAAACATACACACGAACCCTTGGATATCTGGGGTAAGATCTGAAGCTACATCGGAATGTACACCCTACCAACTTACTTCGTCGAGTCTTGGGGCATATGTACCCAGCTGGCATCTGGAGTGCCTTAGCACTGATTGGTATATACTTGGATTTATTAATAAACAATATAATCACCATACTACTAAATTAACTCGGTTGTTCTGGTTGTTTCCCAAGTGTCACAAAAGGACTAGTTTATGATTCTTATCTTTTTAGTTATTTTAAGTTATTTCTATTCTCGTTTACTGTTTCTCCTAGTTGATATCTCGCTTGTTCTCTTATCTAGAACGTTGTGCGAGGGTTTATTAGTCTGTTACTCCTGATAATCTGAACTGGTCTAGTTATTCGCTATATAAGGGTATTTTAGTCATTCTCTAACTCTAGAGAAGTCTCTACATGTTTTGTAACTTCACGATGATTATTGTGTTTATTGGGTACTAGCTAACATGATATCTGACTCGAGTTCATTTTTTTTAGTAGCGATACTCTATTCGTTAATACTACGTTTTCCCTCATTTTACCCTCAAATTAAAGGGATAATTGTTAATTCAACATTCTCGATCATTCTTGTGGTACATGATTCTACTGTTTCGTAATCTAAATATTTGGTCATACCACTTATCGGTACACCCTCTACAACGATCCTCCATTACTTTGACACATAGCGCTTGCTATGGTTACGCTAGTTGTAACCCACTCCTACGTGTGTCACTGGGCCTCTTTTTCCATTTACATCCCTCACGGACTAAGTTTTATCTTTATAGACTATCACTAGCTTTTAGAACCTTAATAGGGTCGAATTTGATCATTCGAGGTGATTAGTATTGATACTCTACTTGTAGTATCGATACTATAGGGCTAAGTATTGATACTCTTATAAGTATCAATACCAAAATTACATTTTGCTGCTGAAATGGGGGATAAGTATCAATATTGTCACCCTGAGTATCAATATTGTAGGGGCAATATCAATACTCCCTTGATAGTATCGATACTCTCTGCCTGAAATCCTTAATTTTTACCTCAATTCATCCAGTATCGATATTGTTCTCCCCTGTATCGATACTCGAACCTTGAAATGGTTAGTTTATGCTCGAAAACACACTAAAAATCACTCTAAAGGTCATAGTTTTATTCCAACTAATGTACTAATATTGTGGGTAATTATTTAGGGTCTTAAAGTTTCATAAAACATATGCTTTATAACAAATTCGTTATTTATGACATGAATTAAATGTGAAACCCTAAAATGCTCAACTACTAAATCTTAGCAAATTATTGAAATTTATGAAAGCTTAACACTCCAAATGATTATAAATACACTACCTCGATGTTTGAATCCATAAATGAATCTCATTGCTTAGCCACACTCCTTTATTTTATGATTTGTATGAAAACCCATCACTTTTCTTGCAACCAAAAAACCAAAAGCCTCGATTCATTAAAAAGATATTATTCGATGAATTATAAACGAATCTGAAACATGAAAATAGGCTCAAGATACTACCTTTTCTATGGAACTTGGAGAGGAAAAGAATGAAGAAGAGAAGTAAGAATGAAGAAAGTGAAGAGAAGAAGATGAAAGAAGATATTCAAGTCTTCATCTTTTAAAAATGGGCTAATTACACTATTGGTCTCTCTTCATCTTTCTACTATGAAAAAATCCCTTTTTTGATCAATAAGCCCAATAACTTTAATTATTAATTCCACGGGGTTCACTTATCTCTCGGGTAAACTCGAAACTACTAGCCCAAAATTTTGGGTGTTACACGAGAAACCAAGATGCTTGTTTCTTAAATGACATAACCATGAATCATTTTTAATTGTCATCTTCACTTGACTTCTGTCAACTCGATGTCGATTGTAAAGAAGAGATTTTGAGTCATATCAACTTGTAAAATATATTCTTCATCTTTATTTTTTATGGCAAGTTAGCAATTCTTCGTTTCCATTTCGTATCTTTTTTCAGAAGTTGATCAATACTGATGATATTGATTTTTAAAGTTGTACATAATATACATTTAAGATGTATTTATTTTCTCCATTCTTTTGTGTAATTATGATTTCTCCATTGCCTTTCACTTCTATATACGAGTCGTTTCTAAATGATACTTGACCATGGAATGTTTTATCTAACTTTATGAACCACTCCTTTCAACCACATATGTAGTTGCTTACACAGTTGTCGAGATACTAAATATTTTTCTTGAATTCTCCATTTCTTTATAGGTAAGAAAAACATGAGATTTTTCAACTGCTGCTACATTATTAATTTTTTCTGGTTTGGGAGCTGATCTACACCCATAACTATAGTGGCCATATTTATTTCAATTATAACATTGTACCTGGGATTTATTTCCTTGTTGATACATGTCTCAGTCTCGACCGCTGAATCCTCATCCATGACTTGATGTATGGTAGCTTTCACTCATTTGATTAGTGGCATATGATCGACCACATCCACTTGTTCCTTGTCCACCTATATTTCTTCCATGATAACCTCCATGATTTCCTCAACCTCATTTATAGCTGTTGTTGGCTTCACCTTCATAGATATTTAGGTTACTTTGTGGAGCTTGCTCTAAATTTTTAGAATTTTTATTTTGCTTCATCTTTAACTCATGAGCTTGAAGTGAACCCATCTATCGATATATGGGACAAATATTTCCATTCTTCTATTGTAACCATCACGTAGTCGAATTTTAGTGTCAATGACCGTAAATTTTTTTCATCATCATTACCTCATCTTGTGATTCACCATTTCTCTTTATTTCGTTTACTACCGTTTTTACACGGCTAACATAGTCATCGACACTTTCTGTATTTTTCATTTTTAGCATTTTAAATTTAGCTCTAAGAGATTGTAATTGTACCTTTTTCACTTGTTCGGTTCCTTGAAGAGATTTTTGCAAAATCTCTCATGCTTATTTTGCGGTCTTCACATATGAGATTTTTTCGAAGGTTGGTTTTTCAACTCCTTGAAAAATAAAGAACAACACCCTCTTGTCTTTTTTTTGCAGGATTCCTTCAATACTCGTTTCTCTTCATTGGTTAAGGCCGCTTCTGCTGCTGTATTTTCGGGCTCGGTATAACCTTCCTTGACAACATCCCAACAATCTTAGGAACCGAGTAAAGCCTTCATTTGGATACTTTAATTTTCATAGTTCGCCTTTCTCAATGCGGGATTTGTGGTTGAATCATGTTGGTCATTTTCACCGTCATGTTAACTCGAACCAAACTCTGGATATCACTTGTTGGAAGAATTGATAGGCACTAGATAAAATTATAAATCATATGATATTATTGATACAAATCAAAATACGAATACAACAACATAAACACTAGCTTCAGCTAGTTTACAAACACCACAAGCTAAGCTCTCTCAAGTCTCATATTGTTTCACTCGTATTTGCATTACAAGCTCATATGTTTTACTTATAAACTAATAATCAAATATATATATATATATATAAGTAATAAACCGCCATATTTTCTCTACATTCTTCTTGCCATGATTCTACCACTTCTTAATAATTAAGCAATCCAAGCTTTTGACATTTCAAACCTTCTACAACTTTTATCATTTTGTTGCTTCCATGTACGTTTGATTTACTTGCTACAATTGAATACTATTTGCCATCATTAATCATCCATTTGTTGCCATTGCATTAATCTGCTTCTACAAGATTTCAAATTCCAAGTGGAGATTTCATATTCATGCAATCTTTACTTGCCTCGATGGAATTTGCTGCCACATGGATATCAGATCATAACTATAATTTGTCGACATTAAAGTTAGGAGATCAAGTTTGATTTCCATCATTCGAGTACCAACGACTTTTAGAATATTTAAGTATTTATAATCAAAATATTAAAAGTCTTTAAAATATATATATGATCATTTATAATCTCCCTAAATTGATGATAAAAAAAAGCTTTGATTGATAATTTAGCAAAACAAATTGTTCCAAAAAAAAACTTGACAAAAAAAATGATAATATTGGACAGGCAATAAAACGGTGTGCTTAAGGACAAAACATGAGATTAAAGGTGTGATTCTGATTTTAGCCTCTTCACTAAGCTAAAATTTAAATTTAGTACAATGCGACATAATGTATTTTTTAAGACTAAAACGAATACAAGATCATATTTGTTCAGAGACTCTCAACTAATTGATAATAAGTGTTCATATTTTTGACATACACTGTTTGAACCTGGAATGTTTAGAGATAACAACAACCTCTTAATCACTTAGATCGGTTGATTTGTACGATATAATATATTCTTTTATACCCATGATGTTATTAATAATTCAAATTAATAATACTATTGATTGTTTAAATTAAAAGTTGTAATACCCCAAAATTTTGGTTAGTGACCAAAATGTAAATTTTGAAAGTTTAATGGCCAAAGTATAAAATTGGGAAAAGTTTAGGGACCTAAATGGTAATTTTCTCAAATAATAATTTTTGTTTCATAAATGGATAGTTTACTCTTGAGAGTAGGGTTTAATTGAAATCAAATTCTTGATCCGGAATTGGTGTTAAAAACTAGAAAGTGTTAAAGTCCGATAAAAATTCAATAAATCAGATCGAATAAAAATTTTGAGAAAATTTGAAGGATGATAAATTAAGATTATAAATATTATTTCCAAATTTTAAAATGATGGAAAATAATATGGAGTATTGGATTTGAGAAATAATCTTCATGTTCAATTTGTACTGTTCGATGAAAAATGACAAGATTTGAAATTTTGGAAAAGTTGCATAGGCAAAGCTGTAAAGTGTAAATTAATTTGTTTATATTTGACTTTATAAAGATGATAAGGATTATGTGGCTTAGTATGGATGTAATTATCAAGTTTCATTAATGATAAAATTGTCATTTATCATTAAAGGGATTTTATATTCATTTAAGCTTAAATACATGATAAATTAACATGAAATTAACTAAAATTTCATGAAAACTTGGTCATCCTTATCCTCCATTTCGTGGCCTTCATACCCTAGGTAAGATAATTTTTATTTTTCATTTTTAAGCCAATTTATTAGTTTTTTTGGATTAAGACGTGAAATAGAAAATTGTTATATTCGATGAGCTCTATCATTTGGTAACATTATTGCATGCTAATATTGCTTGAGTTCAAAGATCCCAAATTCTAGGGTTTATGTTCATATTAGGGTTTATTGAATTGAAGATGGATTTTGAGGTTTTTGAGGTTGTAGAATCATTTCCAAGCTTGTTTGATGATTAAATCATGATCAAACCTCCTAGAAATGCATTTGGTAGTTTCGACCTAACCCTAAAAATTAGGAGAAGTTTTGATTTGATGAAATTTGATTAGGGCTTTGATTGTACATATTTTATAAGGTTGAATAGAGGTTGATTTCATGCTTGAATCAAATCAAAACCAAGTGAAATCATGGAACCTTAGACTTGTACTATTCGTCCTTGGATTTTGAGGATGAGAAAAATTATGGAAAAATTATGTAGGGGCTGGAAATAATGTAAGAAGTATTCTACAAGCCTTAGAAAAATTGGGGACCATTTTGTAATTTTATGAAAGTTGGGAAACCTATTTGATAATTATGGAAAATTACAGGATCTATGTCTAATGGTTCAATAATTGATTTACTATGCTGGAAATTAATGTTTGAGTGTTAAAATTGATGTTGGAATGTAAAATTTGATTATTTTAGGAAGTTGGTAAAAGTTGAGACTTAAATCACAAATATGGAAAAGTTAGGAACTTAAGTGCAAATATTATGTGAAATTTGGATAAAAAGGGACTTTAATGGTCAATTTGAAGTGTTATGGTCAACAATTATGTTGTGACATGGAATCAGTATCAATGGGCTTCGAAAGAATTTTTAGGAAATTATTTTTTATTGTGTGCCTATGTTAATAAGAATCTAATATGTGGTTTGAATTTGTAAATGTTGTTGTTACTATGGTACCTATACTTTTGTTTAGCACTTATGTGCAATTTATGTACCTTGCATTCTTATCTGTCATACATTATGTGAATGAATATTTTTGCATAGATCGATTAATAAGTATGCTATACATATGAAATAATGTTTCGCAGGTTATGTGACGAAAAATTGACTTATCAAGTCAGATTTATGCGTTTATATATATTTTATATGATTTGATTCACATTTTGATATTTTATGACTAACTTATGCTTTAAAATGTTTTACTTACTCTTCTTATGGCTCACTAAGTGTATATTTAACGTGTGATGATTCTTATTACTTAACGGTATCAGTAATGACATACTATTGTTTTAAATTTCTAGTTGGCATGTATACGTGTAAAAAGAATTCATATTGTTTTAATATGGATTTTGACACATGTTATAGTAGAATTTTATTTATTTATTAAACCATTTTATTTAAAGAAACTAAATTTTACTGATTTTCAAGTGCATAAACGTTTTAAAAGGTAGGTGACATCTACGTCTCGTGTACAAAAACGTATACGAGAAATAAGTGTTACGAAAGTCATGTTGCATAATAATGTTTTCAAAATTTTATTCAATCATTTAACTAAAATTTTCAAATAAGAATGAATATATCAATAACATTATAAAAATAATATATCAATTATATAAAATTAAAATTGAATATTCAGCCGCATAGAAGATTAAAATCAAAATTAAAAGGTAATAAAATCAATTATTGTAATTTCCACGTCGGCAATCCGTGGCTCCCCTCTCTGAACCAATGAAAACTCGCAAGCCAGTTTGACACTCGCTTTATAAACGAACCCTTTTGTGCTTCTTCTCCAATTGATCATCCATCATCGTTACAAAGAAACGCTAAAACCGAATTTCTCTATAATCCCAAATCATTCCTAACACAAGTAATCTAGAGTTTAAACGAATATGAGCTCTCCAGGATCAAAAAAGGGGGGCAGAGGCAAGCCCAAATCCTCCAAAGCTGTTTCCCGATCTCAGAAAGCTGGCCTCCAGTTCCCCGTTGGCCGTATCGCCCGCTTCCTTAAAGCCGGAAAATACGCTGATCGCGTTGGTGCCGGTGCCCCCGTCTACCTCTCCGCCGTCCTTGAGTACCTCGCTGCTGAGGTCCGCGCCCTATATTTTTAAACATTCCCTTTTCATCGTAATTTCCTTTCGGACCTAAACGAATACAAATGGGAAGAAATTTGACTGTTTGGGTATAAAAACTTGTGGTTGCAGGTTCTTGAACTCGCTGGAAACGCGGCTAGGGATAACAAGAAGAACCGTATTGTTCCGAGGCACATCCAACTGGCCGTGAGGAATGATGAAGAGTTGAGCAAACTTTTGGGGACTGTTACAATTGCAAACGGTGGCGTTTTGCCCAACATTCACCAGAATCTGTTGCCGAAGAAGAGTGGTAAGGGAAAGGGCGATATTGGCTCGGCTTCACAAGAATTTTAGACGCTTTTCTTTCGTTTTATAGGGGTCGTGTGAGAGGGTCTGCTGTCGTTGGGTTCAACTGATCCACCATAATTTTGATTTTGGGTGCTTTTTGCTTTTGTTAAATATAGCATATAGGTTGTGCGAATTGAAATGCTACATTCTTGTTCATAGCATCAAACCAATAATACAAAACAAGAATTTCATATTCTATTTTCCTTTCATTTTGCAGTACTTTTCCATTCTTTCAGTTAAGCCTTGATTTACCTTGCATTTGCCTTCGATGTGTTTGGTGTTATAAGTCGAATTGTATAGTTGACTATAAATAATATTTAGATTTTTCTGAGATATAATGACAAATGTACTTTTTTAAGCAATTTCATCGATTGTGGATGTAGCTCAAATGGCAGAGTGTTTGCTTTGCATCTGAGAGATACAGGGTTGATCCAGCATCTCCATTTTTGGTTTTAATTTTTCTGTAAAAAAAATCAAATGGATGTTCGTTACAGAGTCTAGAAGCATCGTTTTTAATCTTATATATATACGACGAGATTAAGGAATTTCCCGCCAACATTTGCTAAGGTCTACAAGTTATGAGGAATGTAGGTTCTTCTGCTCTCAATTTGAGAGTTTCAATGCTCTGTTTAGGTTTGTCCATCCTCATGCTGTATCCTCATGTATCCAACAAATTGGAACTCTTATCCTTTATAAATCTGGGGTTTTTCTCTAGTAATAATTACTTTCTGACAAGTCTTCCAAAATTTACAATTCCCCCCCCCCCATCCACTTTCTCATCCCATTATGTTTTGGTTGGTTCTTTTGTTTCCAAGCGCTATGCTTACCCGCCAACATTTGCTAAGGTCTACAGTTATGAGGAATGTAGTTCTTCTGCTGTCAATTTGAGAGTTTCATGCTCGTTTAGGTTTGTCCATCCTCATGCTGATCCTCATGTATCAACAAATTGGAACTCTTATCCTTTATAAATCTGGGGTTTTCTCTAGTAATAATTACTTTCTGACAAGTCTTCCAAAATTTACAATTCCCCCTCCCCCCATCCACTTTCTCAATCCCATTATGTGTTTTGGTTGGTTCTTTTTGTTTCCAAGCGCTATGCTTATATTTAGTTCCTCAGTATGCTAAGGCTCAAGGGAAAAGCGAGGAATTTTCATGGTTAGCTTTGATTCTTGCGTTATCAGATGTTTAGCTTAGTGGTTGGTACCTTCTCAAAGTCAAGATCAGTGTCCATTTTGATGTCTTTTTGCGCATCATACTCGATCCTTGTTTATGTTTGGGAGTAATCCACATACTTAGGGGGCTTTAGTTTAGTTTGCTTGATAAGAAAGATGAAAAGGGGAACTGTTCTCTTGTGTCTTGGCCTTTGATCACACTCATTATAAGGTGGTGAGCCTTGGTTCAGTAATAGTAGGAAGCACTTCAGTTCAGGGTTTGCATGAGCTTTCCTAAACCAATTCTGATAACATTTGGTTACTTGTAGATTAAGTTCGAAGTGAAAAGGATTTCCTTTTCATTTTAGCCTTTAATTATGCCTTGTGGTCTATCAATCTGAATTGTGGCAACTTAGCATGGTCAGGTTTTAAATATACCTTCACGAAGAAAATGCATATTCATAATATGCTTTTCAATAAATATTGTTGAAAGAAGAGTAAATTAGTACCAACTTATCTAAAAATGAGAGTGAATGAAATTCTAATGATGAATCTTGGTATAGAAAAAGCTTGAGAAATTAAATATATTAGAAAGAATTTATTTAAACTTATAAAAAATATAGACGAAAATATAAATATTGTGATTGTTGAAAATTTTTAAATTTTTATCAACTCAAAAAAAAAAAAAAAATTGGTGTCCCAAGGTAACCTTTATCAAATCTAAATATTAAAATCAACAAATTTTTATTATGATATTCTCAAATCTTAAATTGTTTATTTTAAAAATGTTTAAATATAGGTTGTGTGAATTGAAATGCCGCATTCTGGTTCATAGCATCAAACGAATAAATATAGAACAAGACTTTTCATATTCTATTTTCCTTTCATTTTGCAATAGTTTTCCGCTCTTTCAGTTAAGCCTGGGTTTACCCAGCATTGCCTTTGATGTTTTAAGATTGACTGAATCGTGTAGTTGATCAAAATCAGAATAAGATTTTCAAAGAGATTTATAATAAACCAACAAAAACTATTAAAACTACTTTAACAATTACGTATGTTGCTCAAATGGTAGAGCGATCGCTTTGCATGCGAGAGGTACAAGGGTTTGATCCCCTGCATCTCCAGTGCCTTTCTCTTTTATTTATTTATTATTATTTTTTTGCTGTAAAAGATCTCATGCTCTGCTACCTCCTGCCCTGTATCCAACAAATTGGAATTCTAATCCTTCATCGGGTTTTTTTTCTTTAGTAATATAACTTCTTTCTGGCAAGTCTATCTCAAGCCTATTTATGCTGGTTATTTTTGTTTTCAAGCGTTATGCTCATATTTCGTTTTGCAATTATAGGTATCTAGTTCCTAAGTATGATCGAGGGTCTAGGGAAGCCTGAGGAATACTTGTGTGGGCATGGAATGGTCATTCTGGTTAGGTAGGAAACATAATTATGAAGCAAAGTTTTTCTCTGATGGGGGTTTACCCATCATTTTCATACTTTTAAACGAGTCGGATTAGAGATGGGGAAAAGTGTTTTTATGCTAAAAGTCGTGTATAATTTAATTGCCAGTTGTATCAATGGGAATTCTCTTGCTAATTCTTAGTTGTCCATGCATGCTTTTTTAAACTAGAATGTTTCTAGTAAAGGTAGGTATCCAGTTGGTCAGCATGCTGAGGCAGGCACAACTGTAAGTTTTGTTGATGTGGAACTACCATTACATACGCAGTTAATGTACCTTTTGGTGTGAGAAGAATTGCAGGGAGTGAGTTGTGAGAATACGATGAACCTTTTTGTGTGTGAAACATAATTATCAACTTTGACATTCTGGTATAAATTATGTGCAAGTAAAATGGGTTTGAGATTTAATGAATCATACGGTCCAACCATGACTCAGATTATTGCAAGGTAAATCATTAGGGTTTTGAAATAAAGGAATTTGCTTGGTCTTCTATAAATTATTTTGTGAATAAGATCATTGAATACCATTTCTCTCAAAAAATTGATTTTTGATACAGCTTTTCAAAGACAAGTTAAAAAAAGGAAGAATTGTTGTAGAAAAACCTCTATTCTTCACACTAAAACACGTGGCTACTGGCAAAAACTTCGAAGAAACTGGTAAAAGTATTTCTTCAAACGTGTCAAAGTGACGAGCAAATCAATCAGGAAGGAGGAAGAAGCTTCACGGAAACTGAAGCATAGACCGAGTCGAGCCGCCGGGTTTCATTTCAACAAATCCCATTCTAGAACCCATCGTTGCGATTTTATCCTTGAGGAATAGAAAGGGAAGTTTGAGGTTCAAATCCAACAGTGAACAGATTGCCATATTCCAACTCGGAGAATGAATCCAACCAGCAGAAAGTTAAGTTCATAAAGTTTTAGTTTCATACCCTTTATTATGCATGAAAAAAGCAATTTAATTTCCCTGAAACACCCCGGAAAAGAATTAGAAAGCGGAAGAAAAAGAGCAGGTTAGGGGCTTAGGAGTTGGGTCCGTGATGGGTTCGAAGCAGTGGCTGCAGCCGGCTCCCACTTATCGGACTTTGGAGACTTTTTGGGACTCCGATGAGGATGCTCCTGGTCCTCGGTGTAGTCACACTCTAACCTCTGTCGCTGCTACTAAGACGCACGGTCCTAGACTTATTCTCTTCGGTGGTACCACCGCCATCGAGGGCGGCGCTTCCTCTTCTGCTCCCGGAATCAGTTGGCTTCTTTCTCTCTGTGGATTGTTGTTTATACTTGAAATTTGGTTTCTTTATCGTAATTTTTCCTTTTTTTTCTGGGGCCTGTTAGGATTGGCGGATGTTACGAATTCGGTTCATTCCTACGATGTACTTACTAGAAAGTGGACAAGGTGATTATTCTTTTCTTTTTCCTTGTGATCTTAAGGGACTTTTTGTTCGAGCTGGAAATTTTAGTTGATTGCTTGGACTGTTTTTATTCAATTGTGCAGAATCAGACCAGCTGGGGAGCCACCTTCGCCTAGGGCTGCTCATGCAGCTACTGCCGTCGGCACTATGGTCGTGTTTCAGGTGAACAGAAACTGCAGAATGGTCGCTAAAGATTGCTACTTTCATCAGTTTTTTTTTTTTTTTGTGTGGATTGGTCTTTCTAAATAGTTGTTTGCTTCTGTTGGCTAGGGTGGAATTGGTCCAGCAGGGCATTCTACTGATGATCTGCATGTCCTTGATCTGACCAATGATAAGTTTAAGTGGCATAGGTGAGGTTCGGTTGTTTGGCTTTTGAAAATTCCTAATTGTAAATTGTTGTTCCATTATAATCTGAATTTTCTTAATCGTTTTGGCGGGTTTTCTTTGGCTAGAGTGGTGATGCAAGGGCAGGGACCTGGACCTCGCTATGGCCATGTTATGGATTTGGTTGCCCAGAGATATCTTGTCATTGTAAGCGGCAATGACGGTATGACATTTCACTTTTCTGGCTGTATTCTTTGGTTACTTTTGTAGAAGAGACCAAAATGCATAGAGTTCAATGAAGAAATAGAAATAAACCTGTTGTCTTGGTCAATTTATTCACCTTCTTAATTACTCTCCTCGATCTTCATTAGCTATAGGCAACATCTTCTTTCTCTTGAATCCGTATAGAAGTTAGTTTGCTAGGTCGAACATGGCTACTTTAATAAAGTGTTCAAAAGTATTTTTATCCGTACTACTATGTGGTAAGACATTGTCTGTCTTACTATGTGGTAAGACATTGCCTGTCTTACTATGTGGTAACTCAGATTGAAGAATGGTGAATTTTGTAGGTTTTCATGTTTGTCTCATGATTTTCTCATGGTGTTGTTTGTTTGATTGCGTTGAAATCTGAGCAACATTGCTCTTATTTTCTTTTATTTTTAAATAGGAAAAAGAGTCCTTTCTGATGCCTGGAGTCTGGATACTGGACAGAAACCATATGTATGGGAGAGGTTAAATCCTGAAGGTGATGGGCCATCTGCTAGAATGTGAGCTTGCTTATTGTTAATGGTATACAGGCTATTAATGTATCTATATTTCCATAATGTGTTTTCTAATTGTTCCCATTATTTATAATATCTCTATAGTTATGCTACCGCTAGTGCCCGCTCAGATGGCATGTTTTTGCTTTGTGGTGGAAGAGACTCTTCTGGAGCGGTATGATCTGCTCTCATTTAATATATGTTTTATTTCCACGTTACAATTTTTTGCTGAACTTATCAGGTTAAAAAGGGATACTTTCATAATTTTTTTTTGTATGAGCTGTTAAAATCAAAGGTCGTTTATTATAACCACTATTAATTAGTCTGTGTTCTAATGACAAGATTGAGGCCACAAGAATTTTGAGATCCCAAGTTTTGGCATGTGAAAATATCATTTGTGGGTTCAAGTCCTGCTTTATGCTAGTTTAAGTCTCACCAGGTGCAGGTTCAGATTATTCTAGTCTAGGCCCGAATATATTCCGTTTATCAGTGTGTTTTAATGATAGATTTTGGTTGTAGTTATTCGGATTGTAGTATTAATTGTAATTGTGATTGTTTTTGTAATTGTACTTGTAACACTTCAAAAACAAATTATGTGATAATACTTGACATAAAGTTTTGATGTTCAAGTTTTGTTACTTCGAATAGTATGTATCTAGCCTGGTAGCTATTAGACTGAATAATATGATTTCCTCTCCGAACTATTCTAAATTGTCTCCCTGGGGGGTGAGTTTCTGTTTTCGAATTTATTGATTACATATTGTTGGAATTCCTTAAATTAAGTAGATTTTCTACCTTAGTTCTAGGAATTTCCTTGTACTATTAGCCATAATCTAATTACTATTTTTTTAGGGATAGGCTAATTTCTAGAGATTATTTCCTTTTTAATTTTTCTGCTATTCTTTAAAAAGGTTATATTCAGATTAGATGAATATAGAATTTTTCTTCTTCCTAAATGTGTTCATGGTATCAAGAGCTTTAGGATTCATTCGATCCTACTCATTCGTCTCTCATCTCTCTTTCAAAATTTTTTTTAGTTTTCCTATAAACGATGGCTATCCTGGAAAATACCAGAAAGAAAACAAGGCAACAATATCTACTACTGAAGAAGATGCTCAGGCTGTTCGGCTACCCAAAACTCAACTTGAGGCACTTCATAAACTACTTGGGACTCCTACAGCCAGTGGGTCACTAGCTATTCAAGGTATTGCCTTAAATACTACACATGAACCTTTCTGGATACTAGACTCGGGTGCATCCAACCACATGACAAGTAATCTAAGTTTGTTTCACACATATTTGTCTTGTCATGATCATTCGCATAGCTGATGGATCTTACTCGTCGGTGGCTGTAATGGGAACAGTTAGACTTACTGAAAATTTTCCATTGATAAAGTTTTACATGTTCCAAATCTTTCTTGTAATTTACTCTCAATTAGCAAGCTTTCCAAGGATGAAAAAGTACTTGCTGAATTTTTTGCTTTCGGTTGTGTGGTTCAGGAACAGGAATCGAGGAAGATGATTGGCACTGCTAAAATTAATGATGGCTTATATGTTTGGAACAAAAACAGTTCACAAGAAGGGATGGCCTTATCTACATCAAAAGAAGATTTTATCATGCTATGACACCGTAGACTAGGACACCCGAATTTCATGTACTTGAAGAAATTGTTTCCTCTACTATTTCTAAATAAGAAAATAAGTTCCTTGAATTGTGAAGTTTGCCAACTGTCTAAACATACTCGTGTCCCTTATCCTTTGAAACCTTATGTCAATCTCAACCTTCCTCTTTAATTCACAGTGATTTATGGGGAGCCAGACTAGTAAAAAAACATCACAGGGGCTAGGTGGTTCATAACTTTCATTGATGAACACACTAGAGTTGGGTCTATCTCCTAAAAGAAAAAACTGAAATCTCTAGAGTCTTCCAAAATTTTCATTCAATGATTCGAACCTAGTTCAATTACAAAATTCACTCCCTTAGAATTGATAATGGGAGAGAGTACTTTAATTCTATCCTAAGTCCTTATCTTTCTGAGTAAGGAATCATACATCAAAGTTCTTGTCCTGACACTCCTCAACAAACGGGGTTTTCGAGAGGAAAAACAGACACCTTGTAGCCGTGGCTCGTGCCCTTATGTTTACTATGGGTGTACCAAAGTATTTATGGGGAGAAACACCTTTACATACTCTTCAAAAATAATTTCCCTTACTTTTTTTAAACTTTTTTGAATTTCAAACCTAGTGAGAGAAGCTCCCGCTTCTCTCTTGGTTCAAGGCGTCTTTTATTTTTCATCCATCATTTCATCTCATCTTTTTCCATCGCCGCTCGCCCAAGTCTTTCATCATTGTCTTCCGGCCGCCGTCTGCCATCTGACATCCGCCGTCCGCCGCCACTTTTCATCATCCGTTCGTCACCATTTTTCATCAGGAAGATCGTCTCCTCACTCTGTTTTCTTTTTTGAGTTTGGATTTTCGAGAAAGTCTTTCTTTCGGCGCAGATCTGATCGCCGTTATTTACCGTTTTTGCCGTCGGCCGTCGTCAGTTCATCGTATGACCTTCGGGCTCGTCTTTTACTTGCGATCTTTTCCTTTTCTGTTCTGGCGTTCAGTCTTGCTTCCATTCCCCCGTGAGTCTGCCTTTGACCGGTTCGACTTATCAGAACAAGCCAAGGTTCTGCTAAGCGATTCCCCCGATCTAATCCACGTCTGAGAGTTTTGTTGAAGGCAGTATCTGATTTTCACGATCGCGTTTAAGTCTGAGGGTTTGGTAGAAGGAAGTTTACGTTGTTCCTCCTTTTCGAAGGCTCAGGACCTTCCTGTCCGACTCTCTTTATCCCTACCATCCTTCTCTTCTTCGCCGGCCAGTCAAACATTCTCCATCGCCGGGCGCGCGACAGGGATTTTACGTCAAGTCACTGAGATTTCCTCTAATGTCGGGTGAAGGAATCCTCCCGTGTAACCAGAAGAGACCCCCGGTCATAGCTCCTCCGTCCTCTGCAGCCTCGCCTTCTTCGCCTACTCATCATTCTCATCATGACAAGGTTCGTACCATCTTCATTTCGGGTCTGCGTACAGATGTCAAAGAGAGAGAGCTGCAAAACTTGCTGAGATGGCTTCCAGGTTTTGAAGCCTCGCAAGTGAGCTTCAAGGGAAAAGAGCCCAAGGGTTTCGCTCTATTCTCTATTGCAAAATTTGCTGTTGCTTCCAAAGATACCCTTCAGGAGATGGTTTTTTGATGCCAAGTTGAAGTCTCTTTTGCACATTGAGATGGCAAAGAAAAATATGGTTGTTAAAAAAGGAATGGGTACTGATTCTGTTGCAGTGGACATTTATAGTTGTCATCCTGTTCCTCCGGTTTTGCCTGTGCCAAATCCAGCTCCTGGAGCGTCTCCAAGTATTCATGTGCATGATAAATCTGGGTGTTATGTTGAAAAGTCTACCGCAGTTGCTGTCCAAGATGGATCCGGGGAGTCCACTACAAAGGGTTGCATCAATGACAAGTCTGGATGCTTCACGTTATTTATTGATAATTTACCAGAGAAGATCCATTAGAAGAGGTTTGGATCTTTATTTTGCTCTCATGGCCGGGTACTTGATGCTTTTATTCCAAATAAAAGGAATTCAAAAGGAGTTCGTTTTGGTTTTATTCGCTTCGCATCATTCGAAGAAGCAAGGAGAACGATCTCTAAAATGAATGGCTCTCGTATCGACGGCAGCAAAATTGGTGTTTCTTTCGCTAAATTCAAACCTCGTCATTCATATTGGAGAAAGTCATCGACAAGTATTCTTCGTAAGTCTGGGATGGAAGATGATTCGAGTAAGAATCATTATAAAGTTGAAGATGTTATAGATGAAGAAAAAACTCCAGGTGTTGAGCAATTGTCTAGTGGGGTAGTGCAAGGACTTTGTTAAAATTGGTCATCTCGCTAGACAAATGCAATCGAAGGGTCTCACTGGCTTCACATTAATGAGAGCTGTTGGTAATGCGATTTTAATGATTTTCGAAGACAATGCTTCATTGAGAAGTGTAAAGAACGACAAATCAAAGATTCTCGCAGAGTGGTTCTCCATAGTCGAAGCTTGGTCAGAGAGTTTGGTAATGGAGTGTCGTCGAGTATGGCTAGTTTGCGAGGGTGTTCCTTTTCACGCATGGAATTGGAATACTTTCAAGAACATTGCTGATAAGTGGGGTCTTTTATTGGCTATCGACGAAAGTTGTCAATCTCAATCATCCTTTGATCGGGCTAAAATTCAAGTCCTAACAAAGGCTGATGGAGAATTGATTCGATGGTTGAATTGAAGGTTGGTGACAATTTCTTCAAGGTCATGGTGCATGAGATAGAACCTTCATTCAAACCAAACTCTTAGGCTCCTGAAGAATACAAGTCTCATTAGATCTCGTCTCTTCATTTGTGGTTTTATTTTAGTCTATATGGTTGTAGGTGTTGCTTTCATTTTGTATTATGTTCTGTCGCTTTGTTTTATTACTATTGTTGGTGGTGTAATTAGTAGTAAGGTGATTTGACTGTGGCTTTGGAAGAGGTTTTATGAGGTTAAGGTTTTTGTTGTAATGGTGTACAACACCATGAGAGGATATTCCGTGGTGTCTTTTGTATCGGGTATTATATTAATAAAATCTGAGGTACTCTTTTCTTCCTTCCACTGTTCGTTAACATACTTTTAGTATGTGAACGAATACGAAGGGAGTTTTTAATGAGACCTCCAACTTCTATCAAAAAAATAATAATAATTTCCCTTGTTTCGTGTTCTTAATCTCCCAACCAAAACTTTTGGTTGCAAAGCATTTGTTCACAACCATCAACCTAACCGATCTAAACTTGATCCTAGAGCCCACACTTGTGTCTTTATTGGTTATTCACCTACACAAAAAGGGTACAAGTTCTACTCTCCAACCTTACACCGGATGTTTGTGTCCCTTGATGTTACTTTCTTCGAAAACGAGCCATATTTTTTAGCCCCTCATCTTCAAGGGGAGATATTTAGCGAAGATGAGACCTTGAACAATCTTCTCATTATACCTCAAAACTCTATCAGCCCTACCACCACTACAAAATCTGCTGAAAATCCTACAGCCACTGTAATTCTGCTTTAGACCCTGTTTTTCCTACCTTTACAGTGCAACAACAAGAAACAAGGGTGATTAACCATACTAGTAAAGAAAAACATCCCTCTCATTCCGAAAAACAAAAAGAAAAAACTCAGCGGCTTCGTGTATACTCTTGGAAACATCAGCTGTCAGAGACTAAAACAGCAGTGCCAATGCCATCTTTACCCATGGACTGCCCTGAGGAAGAAGTCTCACCTCCTTCACCTTCCATCTATCTTCCAATTGCAGTAAGAAAGGGCACTAGGAGTTGCACTCAACATCCCATTTCTCAGTTTGTATCCTATGGAAACTTGTCTAAATCCTACAATGTCTTTGTTTCTAATGTTGACTCTGTAGAAACTCCAAAGAACATAGAAGAGGCTCTTAGGTCAACCAATTAGAGGCAAGCTGTGTTGGAAGAAATAAAGGCTCTTGAAGAAAATGAAAATTGGGAAATATCTAAAATACTTACTGGGAAGAAGATAGTGGGTTGTAAGTGGATTTTCACTAAAAATTTAAACCAGATGGGAGCATTGATCGATACAAGGCTAGACTTGTGGCTAGGGGTTTCACTCAAACATATGGGTTGGACTATGAGGAAACATTTGCACCAGTGGCCAAACTGAATACTATTCGAGTGCTTCTCTCAATTGCTGTTAATTTAGAATGGCCTTTGATCCAATTGGATGTAAAAAACGCTTTTCTCAATGGAGAATTAAACAAAGAAGTGTACATGGATTTTCCGCCCGGATTCGAAGGAAGCAAGGGCCAAGTATGTAAGTTGAAGAAGTCCTTGTATGGACTAAAGCAATCCCCTAGGGCTTCGTTTAATTGTTTTTCCAAAGCCATGACTAGTAAACATTATATTCATGGTCAAGCTGATCACACCTTATTCTACAAACACTCGGATAATGGGAAGTGTTGTATTCTCATTGTATATGTAGATGACATAATATTGACAGGAGATGATTCTATTGAAATTGAAAGACTAAAAGAGTTCTTAAGTCTTGAGTTTAACTTAAAGACTTGGGGAATCTTAGATATTTTCTTGGAATGGAGATAGCAATGTCAAAGACAGGTATTTCAATCTCTCAAAGAAAGTATGTTTTTGATCTACTTTATGAAGTCGGACTGTTGGGTTGCAAACCAGCCGAGATTCCTATGGAACCCAACATTAAATTAGGAACTGATAAGGATGGAGAAGAGGTAGATAGGGGGAGATATCAACGGTTAGTGGGAAAACTTATCTATCTTCCTCACACTTTTCCAGACATAGCTTTTTGGAGTAAGTGTTATTAGTCAATTTATGCATGCCCCTAGGGAGAAACATTTGGAAGTTGACTACAGGATATTGAGATACTTAAAAGGGACTCCTAGTAAGGGGTTGTATTTCAAGAAAGATGTAAATCGAAGCATAGAAGTCTATACTGATGCAGATTGGGCAGGTGTTGTTAATGACAGGCGCTCCACAAGCGGTTACTGCATTTATGTTTGGGTAATCTTAGACATGGAGGAGTAAAAAGCAATCTGTTGTGGCACGCAGCAGTGCTGAATCTGAGTATCGAGCTCTCTCCCACGGTATATGTGAAGGAATGTGGTTACAACGACTAATGGGAGAACTAAAATTATCCTATACAAAACCTGTAACATTATACTGTGACAACCAGGCGGCAGTTAGCATAGCTCATAACCCTGTACACCATGATCGTACCAAGCATTTGGAAATTGATCGCCACTTTATTACGGAGAAAATTAACAAAGGGGAAGTTTGTGTTTTATATCTACCTACAAGACAAAAGGTAGCACACGTGTTAACCAAAAGCTTGAGCAGAAAAAGGTTCGAAGAAATTATGGGCAAGCTGGGTTTGATTAACATCTACACTCCAGCTTGAGGGAGAGTGTTGGAATTCCTTAAATTAAGCAGATTTTCTACCTTTGTTCTAGGAATTTCCTTTTAGTTCTAGGAATTTCCTTGTACTATTAGCCATAATCTAATTACTATTTTTTAGGGATAGGCTAATTTCTAAAGATTATTTCCTTTTTCATTTTTCTGCTATTCTTTAAAAAGGCTGTATTCAGATTAGAAGAATATAGAATTTTTCTTCTTCCTAAATGTGTTCACATATGTACTTTTACAGCCTTTGGCAGATGCATATGGACTGCTTATGCATAGGAATGGTCAGTGGGAGTGGACTGTTGCCCCTGGAGTCTCCCCTTCACCAAGGTATCAGCATGCTGCTGTAAGTAGAAATCAAGACTATTGAATATAGTAGTTAAGAACATAAGACAATTTCAATAGGCCTATGACACCTTTGTTCTTCTAAAAACAGCCAACCTGATATTTGCTTGCTACTAGGTTTTTGTTGGTGCACGATTGCATGTTACTGGAGGTGCACTTAGAGGAGGACGTGCTATAGAAGGTGAAGCTGCTATTGCAGGTAAGCTTCTGCATGCCTTCTTGAAGTAATTGTCTGAAGTGTGTGTTGTATATCTAAAGTTTCTTCTCTATGTTCTTTGTTTTATAGTACTGGATACCACTGCTGGAGTATGGCTGGACAGGAATGGACTTGCTACTTCCTCAATGAATGCTAAGGGACATGCTGAAGATGATCCTTCTTTGGAACTTATGCGTCGTTGTCGCCATGCATCTGCTTCTGTTGGTGCTCGAATATATATTTATGGTGGCCTTAGAGGAGGTAATGATGTTAATGTCTTTTCTGAAAGTTGTGTAAATGGACTTGTAACTGTGAACTGGTTTCATTTTGGCTAGTTAACATAGAAGTAGAAGACAAATTAAGGTAAAGTCTGCAGTGAGCATTGACGATGTAGATACCATAAATAGAATTGTAAGTAAGGATCAGCACCGATATGGTCTAGTATTGAGAACTGCATTGTAGGTTCATGTGACTTCTAACTCTCGAGCCAATGCAATCTCACGCTCGTATGCATTAGAATTTTGTGTACCCGATATGCACACATACTCTCGCCGCTATATGACATCTCTGCTTTTACCTTGCTTTTGACAGTGATAGATAACAACTTTGAATTGCCTTTCTTAACCTTTTGTGTTCACTTTTTTTCTTTTTTCTGCTATGATTAATTGCATAATAAATTATTTTATTTTCCACAGATACACTCTTAGATGATTTCCTAGTGGCAGAAAATTCACCATTCCAGTCCGATATCAATTCTCCTATATTAACCTCTGAGAGAGCCTCAAATTTAACCAGCCCTAGGTTTATTCAACCTAATTTAAGTTTGTTGCCAACAATAGCTTCAGATGACATCCCAGAGTTCTACTCGTCTGGGGGCATGAGGTGTGACTTGAAGCTCTCTCTCTCTCTCTCTCTCTCTCTCTCTCATTCATGCGAGTTTATTAGCACCACCTATGGGATTATTGATTGACGGTAAATCTTTATCTTATAGCATAGACAAAAATTCGATGGAGAAACTGAGGGAGGCTTCTGCTGCTGAAGCTGAGGCAGCTAATGCTGTCTGGCAAGCTGCACAGGCTGCATCTGCTGTTTCTCCAGAGAAAACATATGCATCTGATGGTTCACCTACTATCGAAACAAATTCAGATGCTATTGGTAATAAGGCTGGTGTTCGCCTTCATTCTAGAGCTGTATGTATTTCACAAACACGTCTGAATAGCTGTCTAGGCGTGAATCCATAATATTCTTATGGTTCTTTTACTTCAGGTTGTAGTTGCTAAAGAGGCTGTAGGGGACCTGGGTGGGATGGTTAGGCAGCTATCCTTGGATCAATTCGAGAATGAGAGTAGACGGATGATTCCCTCTAATAATGACTTTTCCTATCCTACCAGAAAGTTTGCAAGACAGAGGTCCCCTCAAGGCTTGCACAAAAAGGCAAGTATTAAATGAATTTATTTGTTTTCTATTTAAAAAAATTATTGTAGTTTAATGTTATATTTATTTTTCAGGTTATTTCTACATTGCTTCGACCCCGAAACTGGAAAGCCCCCACTAATAGGAGGTTTTTCTTGGATTCATATGAAGTGGGTGAGCTTTGTTATGCTGCTGAACAGATTTTTGTGCAAGAACCCACAGTGCTTCAGTTGAAAGCTCCTGTAAAAGTCTTTGGTGACCTTCACGGACAGTTTGGTGATTTAATGCGGCTATTCGATGAATATGGATTTCCTTCAACTGCTGGAGACATTACGTAAGTTTGGTAGTTACCCTACTGGTGCAAGTTAGATGACTCCCAGTCATATTTGAAATTTTAGGCATACGACTTTTACTTCCTACTTTATCACAAGTTCTGCTATTTTTCTCCAAAATTTCATATTCGATTGCATTTTGTTATTTTTTAGGTACATTGATTATCTATTTTTAGGAGACTATGTTGATCGAGGACAACACAGCTTGGAAACAATAACATTGCTTCTTGCTCTTAAGGTAAGCTTCGGGATCGAATGAGCCTTAGTTTAACTATGAATGTGACTTGTGTTGTTTCTTACTGAATTAGTTATCTTGTTTGTTACGATTGTGCAGATTGAATACCCTGAAAATGTTCACTTGATTCGTGGAAACCATGAGGCTGCTGACATAAATGCACTCTTTGGTTTTCGTATTGAATGCATTGAGAGAATGGTCTGAATGAGCATTCATATGTCGATTGATTATTTATCTTAACAAGAAAATGTGCTTATTATCATCTATCTGTAGGGGAAGAATGATGGTATCTGGGCATGGACACGGTTCAACAACTATTTAACTATCTTCCACTATCTGCTCTTATCGATAAGAAAATTATTTGTATGCATGGCGGCATAGGAAGATCGATAAATTTGGTTGAGCAGATAGAGAAACTTGAGCGGCCAATAACGATGGATTCAGGATCCATTATTTTAATGGACCTATTATGGTATGCATTTTTTCAACCCCTTACTCTAATATATATAATTCTTCCGCAGATTAATCCCAACTTTCATTTGCCTGGTCAGGTCTGATCCAACAGAAAATGACAGCGTAGAAGGTTTGAGACCTAATGCTCGAGGTCCAGGTCTAGTCACTTTTGGGGTACGAATTCTATTGCTTTATGTGTAAAATAGTTATCAGTACTTACATTTGATAGATATAGGAGCTGATAATTTTTTTTTGATAAGGATTGCAGGCCTCGTTAAAATATCTCTTCTTGATTAATGAAGCTTGTAGGGAAGCTTCTTAATCAGCGGAAGGAGGAAAAGAGTGCCTTAGGATTTTATTCATCATAATAAATTACATAAGATACAAGAGAAACCCCCTAACATAAACAAAAACCCAAAAAACAACCATAAACAACAACACTAACTCAGCCTATTCCTTATTTAGCTAAGGCATCAGCCTCTAAGTTGGTTGTCTTGTTTACCCATCTAACAACACCTTCAAAGACATTAAGCCTGTGAACAATATCTTTAACCAAAAACACATACACATCTGGACATAATTTAACCTCCTTGATCCAATCCACTGCCACCTTGCTGTCACTCTCAATAATCAAACGGTCCATGATCCGCTCTCGAAAATATGCATAGAACAACAACCCCTTTAGAATAGCTTTTAATTCCATCAAGGTCGGAGGTCCTGGACCAGCAGATTCCATGAAAGAACCTAAGGTCAATCCTGAGGAATCTTTTAAAATTCCTCCTAACCCGCTTTTCTTCCAATCCCTTGTAGTAGCAACATCAACATTTAATTTAACAAAGCCCTTAGGAGGAGGAGACCAAGGAAAAATCGATACAATCTGATTAGTGTGGAGAGAACAAAAGTCCCCTAAGGAAGGGTCTGAAATAAGAGAGTCCTTAGGAATAGAAACCTTTGTATGCTTTGCTAAAAACCTAGAAGCAAGCCTAAATCTTGCTAAGAAGAAATATTCTGCCTTATCTAACTTCCCCCATCAAACACAACAAAATTCCTAATTTTCCAAGTGGTCCAAAGAACAACCCCTGGAATAAAAGGCCATATCGGTGAGTTAGTCTTCATAGCATCCCAAGCTAGAAGAAAGCTTTTAGCATCAACATGAAAAACAGAACTGATACTCCAAAAATTCATAAATTTATTCCAAAGAGACCACACCACCGAACACGAGAAAAACAAATGAGAGGGGGACTCATCCACCATCTTGCATAGGGGACATAACACGTCTTCAATTCCCTGAACTCCTCTTTTAAGTAGTTTTGTCTTAACCGCCAGCTTCCCAAGAACAACCTACCACAGAAATGTCTCTACTCTTGGAGGCAGCAGACCCCTCCAAATGATCTTCTTCCAAAAATAGACCTCTTCCGATCCCAAAGAATCCGAAGAACAGAGATTAACACCAGATCTTATAGTATACACCCCATCCCCAGTACATTTCCATAGATAGGGAAAAATTCGAAATTACAGCCATCAAGTTAGACCACTGTTCGAACACCCAATCATTCAATTTCCTTCTAAACTTCACATCCCAAATCCATCCGAAAGAGCTAAAATCCCCAAATTCAAATAATTTACCTTCCTTATTTGAGGAAATAGAAAAGTCTTGGGAAAATGATTAAAAGAGGATGATCCATAGCCCAAATATCTTGCTAGAACCGAATAGTTTTACCATCACCAACTTGATAACTGCACATGCTTCCGAACATGGAGCCAAAATAGTCTTCTTTCAAATGATTATTTAGCACTGATCTCCAAATCCAGAATACTTTCGGAGGAATCTTACTGTCAAGCATTAATACTGAAGAATCCAGTCTATATTTAGCACAAACAACCTCCCTCCAAACTGAATCCCTATCATTGGCAAACCACCAAGACCATTTCCCTAAAAGCACTCTATCATCAAGTTTAGATTCAGAACTCCTAAACCCCCTTCATTCTTTGATTTGCATACATTAGACCAACTAACCCAGTGAATCTTTTTATTGCCGTTTCCCCTATAGGAGCTGATAATGATTGGCACCAAGGTTCGAATTTTTTAGTTTGAATTTACTCGATGGATAGTCTTTTCCTGTTTTTTTTTTTTAAATTATTTCATTAAATGCTTATTGTTTCAGAACTATCGCATTCTTATTCTCACATAATCCATATTATAGTTGTGAGCACTAAGGTGATTGAACTTTTATGCATATGAACCTAGAATAATTTATGTTGCCATATGCAGCCTGATCGTGTGACGGACTTCTGTAAGAAAAACAACCTGCAACTTATTATAAGGGCTCATGAATGTGTAATGGATGGATTCGAACGATTTGCTCAGGGTCAATTAATTACTCTTTTCTCTGCAACTAATTATTGCGGTACGTAAACCACATTGAGCCACATTCTAGTGCAGGCTAATCTTTTTGCTGCCTAATCCAGTAGATGCATCCAGGTACCGCGAACAATGCCGGAGCTCTATTAGTGGTCGGTAGAGGATTGTTTATAGTCCCAAAGTTGATCCATCCCTTGCCACCTCCCTTTCAGTCCCCAGAAACATCACCAGAACGGGTTGCAGATGACAAATGGATGCAGGTAATCTTATAAACACCGATGAATAAAGCTACTTGTTCACTGCATCTACATCGGTATTTTATTATGTTTATATTGCACCACAGGAGCTGAATATCCAAAGACCACCAACGCCAACTCGCGGTCACCCTCAACCTGGCCACGATCGCGGCTCACTTGCATATATATGAACATGGTATAAAAATGTTGACTTGTAACATACAAAGATATGATACTGAAGTCCAATGTTTACTTGAGAAGGTCGATTCTTCCTTTAACCAGTAAGTAAAATATACACGGTTTATTTATTAGTTCTTCAAAGGATCACTGTATAGCAGTTTTTACCATTGTGCGCTATAAACTGTTAATGTTACACTATATAGCAGTTTTAAAGTAGCAGTAACGCCATCGGTTAATACCATATTACTGTGAAAATTTACAGAATTGCACAACTACAAATATGAAAAAACAAATACAAAACAGGCAAATTATCAATCAAGCTCGTTCCTTCTCATCATTACGCAAAGGCTGAACGATACAACTCTGATAAAAACGATGGTTCTTAGAAGAACCGTTGGAACCAACCCTCATCCCCATACCTTTGTGAGACTTCAAATTAGCTTTAGCACCGTGTCCGATCAACAACAAAGCAACTTCAACATGCCTTGCCTCCACTCAATGCCCATTGTCATCGATAAGTTTAGCGTTGCCACCGTATCCGAGCAAAGTCCGAACACACTCAAGTTTGCCTTTGAATGCCGCCCTATGTAGAGGCCTCCACCCATTCTGGTCCTTCCCATTCACGTTCGCCCCTTTACCTATGTAACTCTTTATCCCATTCACATCCCCAACCCTTGCGGCACGGTTCAAAGCATCTCTTAATTGCAACAATCATGCACATTCGAACAGTCGTTTTCGAAAGGAGTGCGAAAGGGATCCTCCCTTGTTTGTTCAATGCGTATTTGGTGTAATTAGATGCATCTAACAAGCATTCCACGGTGTCTAAATGACCTCCCTTGGCAGCTAAATGAAGTGGGGTGCATTTGTTGGGGTAAAACATCAGGGCTTGCACCTAGTGACTAGGGGTGTAAAATGCTGACCCGACCTGTAAAACTGACTGAAACCGACTTGAGTTAAAATTATTTGTTGGGTGTAAAATGCGTTGTGACGATCCGAAACCGATTCGAGTCGAAACTGGTGTTGACATGAACTCGAGTTGGACCTGAAAATTGTGGATCTAAATCTGACCTACACCCAACCTGAGAACGATCTCAACCCAAATTGAACCGAAAATATGATACCCGAACCCGACCGACATCCGATTGAGATGAACCTGAACCCGAGATTGATCTGGTAAATAACTAGTATTAACCGACTTGTTTTCAACCTGACCTGTTATGAACCTGACATGTAAATGATCCGACTTTTTATTGACCTGATATGATATTTATCTAACTTGACATTTACCTGACTTATATATTACCTTCATTAAAAATAAGATTTTAATAAAATTGTAAGATTTTGAGTTTATAATAAATCATACTAATAATATGATTCATTTTTAAATGTTATAATAAAATATTAATTATGATAATTTAATAATAAATATACTTAATATATTAATTATGATCATTAATATACTTTATATTTAATACTTATGTTATATAGTTTAATATTTTATATTATATATTTTAGTACTTATATACTTTATATTTAATACTTATATTTATATACTTTAGTACTTATATCCAAACACTTTATTACTTTATATTATATACTTTACACTTTATACTTTATATATACAGATACATATATACTTATACTTTATAGTTTATATAGTATATAAAGTACCAAATTGAACAAACATGAAATTCGAAATAAAAAATTGAATAAATTAAACAACACGCATTGATGAGGGATGAAATTGAATTAATTATAAAATGTGAAGCTGATATTAATATAAAAAAGGACTAAATTGCATACATTTAAAAAATTTGGTGAACATAATTTGAAAATAAATTTATTATGTGATTCACATTTTATAGGGTTTTAAGTAAATTAAAAAAATATAAATAAGTATGAGCCAATTTCAGATACAAATATAATTTGAAGGACTAAATTGAATAAATATGAAATTAAAAATTAAAATTAAAATACAATAAACAACATAAAAGGATCAAATAAAAAAATTGTAAAATGTGAGGAAAAATTAAAAAATGGATTGAATTAAAGTTGGGGAAAATTAAAACAATTATAATATATATTATAGAAATATACATATATACTTATAATTATAGTTTATATATGTATATAAAGTACCAAATTGAACAAACATGAAATTGGAAATAAAAAATTGAATAAATTAAATAACACGCATTGATGAGGTATGAAATTGAATTAATTATAAAATGTGAAGATGATATTAATATAAAAAAATGGACTAAATTATATACATTTTAAAAGTTGGTGAAGATAATTTGAAAAGAAATTTATTATGTGATTTACATTTTATAGGGTTTTAAGTAAATTACAAAAATATAAATAAGTATAGGTCAATTTCAGATACAAATATAATTTGAAGGACTGAATTGAACGAATATGAAATAACAAATTAAAATTTAAATACAATAAACAACATAAAAGAATCAAATAAAAAAAATTGTAAAATGTGAGGAAAAATTGTAAAATAGATTGAATTACATTAATTTCAAAAGTTGGGAAAAATTAAAACAATATATATATATATATATAATGTATTAATCTATGCATAAGTATAATGTACATTATACATACATGCATCATATTATATATATATATATATATATATATATATATATATATTGTTGAATTATGTTTCGATATAACAAATTTAAGGCAAAATGTTTTTTGGACTTGAATTGAATTTATTCAAAGTTTTAAAAAGGTTTCAAAAATAATTCAAAGTCCATTGAGTTCAATTTGAGCAAAAATACAAATGTGTATCGATACCCCTATGAGTGTATCCATAAACTGGTGTACCGATACCCCTGCAGGTGTATCCATACACCTATGACTGCTCAAACACCGAATGCAAAAAGGGTACCGATACTCCTATGAGTGTATCCATACACTGGCTGCAACGGCTAGTTTAATTTGAATTTAATGAAGGTGTATCGATACCCTATTAAGGGGTACCGATACCCCATGTTATGGGCATCCTATTTTTGAAGAAAAATCATCCCCAAATGGCTCTAAAACATCCCTAATGGCTAGATACGACTTCAAACACATTCTAAGCTATAAATACAAGTTGAGGACACTTGAAGAAGTAAGAGAACAACTATCCAAGCAATCAAACACAAGAGAAGAGTTTTCCATTCTTATTTCATCTTTCTCTTGTAAATATTTCTGTTCTTGTGAGCTTAATTCTTGTAAACACCTAACTTAAAGAGGTTTATTTGTTTACTTCTTTTATCCTTTTGTAAAGGGGAAAGGTTCTAGCTAAGCCCGTGTAAAAGCTAGGGAAAGGTTCTAGTTTATCCCGTGAAAAACTAGGGAGTTGTAAAGGTTATCTCTTTTTCCTCAAAAAGAAAGAACAAATTAGTGAATTTGTTGGAAAATCCTTGGTGATGAGCTAAGGTAGTGGATGTAGACTTGGTTGAGAAGTCGAACCACTATAAATCGCTGTGCAAATTTTCTATCTTTCAATTTTCTTACTCCTAAACACAAAACTGTTCCGACCCCTCTTTGCAAACCGTTCATGTTGTCGATTCGAGCTCCTGCAAATCCCAACATATATAATGAATGTTATGATAATATGATGCATGTATATATAATGTACATTATACTTATGCATAGATTAATACATTAACACGTTATATATATATATATATATATACTTATTTAAATATACATATATAAAAAAATATAAGTATAAATATATATATAAATGTAAACTATAAAGTATATATAATATATATACTATATATAAACTATAAAGTATATATAATTTATACTAAAACTTTATATATATTATATACTTTATATTATATTTTATATATATATATATATATATATATATATAAATATAAATATAGTATATAATATATATATATATATATATATATATATATATATATATATATATATATATAATATATATATATATAAATATAAATAAAGATAAAGTAAATATATATATATATATATATATATATATATATATATATATATATATATATATATATATAAGTATAATATAAAGCATATAAGTATTAAATATAAGTATATAAGTATTAAATATAAAGTATAAGTATATATATATATATATATATATATATATATATTTTAGTATAAAGTGTATATACATATATAATAATATAAAGTATAAGTATGTTATATATAAATATAAATATAAAGACCAAAGTATATAAGTATATAAATATAAAGTATATATATGTATATAATAATATAAAGTATTAAGTATATAATATAAAGTATATAAGTATTAAATATAAGTATATAAGTATTAAATATAAAGCATATAAGTATATATATAAACTATAAAGTGTATATATATATATATAAAGTTTTAGTATAAGGTATATATACATATATAAAATATATAAGGTATAAGTATATTTATATATACACATATTTAATTAAATAAAGTATATATACATATATAATAATATAAAGTATATAAGTATATATATAAACTATAAAGTATATATATTATATACTTATATACTTTAGTCTTTATAATTATACTCTCTCTATATATAATATAGTTATACTTTATATTATTATATATGTATACATAATTTATACTAAAACTTTATATATATATATATTTTATAGTTTATATATATATACTTTATAGTTTATATATATACTTATATACTTTATATTTAATACTTATATACTTATATTTAATACTTTGATACTTTATATTATATACTTATATACTTTATATTATATGCTTGTATACTTTAGTCTTTATAATTATACTTTATATATATATATAATATACTTATACTTTATATTATTATATATGTATATATACTTTATACTAAAACTTATATATATATATATACATATATACATACTTATACTTTATATATATATATACTTATATACTTTATATTATATACTTTAGTCTTTATAATTATACTTTATATATTTTATATTAATACTTATATATTTTATATTATATACTTATATACTTTATATTATATGCTTATATACTTTAGTCTTATAATTATACTTTATATATAAATACTTATACTTTATATTTATATACTTTATATATATATATATACTTATATACTTTAGTCTTTATAATTATACTATATATATATATATATATATATATATATATATATATATATATATAATTTATAGTTTATATACAAACTTATATACTTAATATTTCAACTATATAATTTATACATAGTATATATAATTTGTAATTATGCATAATATATAAATATAATCTGTATATATTTAAATACAATTCATATATAATTTTTATATAAAATATATATTTTATATTAATAAACTATATAATTTATATATAGTTCAATAGTTCATATATAAACTCTATAGTTTATCCATTGAAACATTTTGATGTTTCGATATAACAAATTAAGTGTTATTGAATTTCAAGATTTTATAATCATTTTTGAAGTATATTTGATTAAATTATTCGAATATCAAAAATATTACTCCAAGTTTTTCAAAGGTCATTTTAATCCTTAAGTGTAAAATTGTGTTTCATACTTCAAATGTTTTTGAAACAATTTTTACAAAGTATTTCGAACCTTAATCGAGCCAAAAATAAGTTTTAAATAAGGAGGTACCAATACCTAAGTCATAGGTGCCAATACCCTTATGTTGATTTTGGCTCCGAGAAAAACAGAATGCCAAATGGGTACCGATACCCCTCTTAGGATACCAATACCCTTGTGTTATTTTTGGCTCCAAGAAAAACAGAATGCCCAATGGGGACCGATACCCCCTAGAGGTACCGATACCCTTAGTCATTTAACGGTTGAAATATTTGAATTTTACACTATAGGTATCGATACCCATTGAGGATGTACCGATACTCCACGCTCCCAACATCCTTTTTTCAAGAGGGTTTTCACACTACAACGGCTCTAACATCACCCAAATGATTCCCAATGGCTAGAATCAATCCAAGGTGTATTTAAACAAGTTATGAAGCCATTGATAAAAAAGAATTGAGAGAGAATTAAAGAGAAAGCCTTAAACAACAAGTTTGAGTAATTCAAGCCCTATTTTTCATTCAGTATTCATTTTGCTTTCAAGAACACCATTTGTACTCAATTGTAATCATTCTTGAGTGTTCTTTCTTTGTTCTAGAATTGTGCAAACATCTTGCCTTGTGAGGTTTTTCTGTAAGTTTGCGAAATTTGTAATCTTCTCTTTGGGAGAGAGTGTTCTCAAGAATTTGGGGTATAATTCTTGAGGGAGTTGTAAGGTTACTCTTTGTCCTCAAAAGAAAGAACAAATTAGTGAATTTGTTGGAAAATCCTTAGTGTGGATATCCAAGGTAGTGGACATAGACTTTGGTTGAGAAAGTCGAACCACTCTAAATCGCTTTGCAAATATTTTCAACTTTCTGCAAAAGCTTCCACCAAAAGTTTTATTGCCAATTCACCCCCTCTTGGCCGATTCGTCGATCGATTAACTCAACAATTGGTATCAGATCTACACTCATTTGAAGGTTTAATCGCCTCTTGAGTCGATTCGGGAAGAGTTATATCGATAATCGTCATCAATGACCTCCACTTCGAACGTCGGCTTCGGTCTTGATTCAATGCCCATCAACAAGCCTCCTTTCTTCAATGGAGCTAATTATGCTTATTGGAAGAATAGAATGAGGTACTTCATTCAAGCAAGTGACATGGGAGCATGAAATATCATAGAAGACGGATACATCATACCTTCCACTCATTCAATATTGTGGAGTGAAGGAGAAACAAGAATGTTCCAACTCAACTCAAAGGCTATCCATATTATATTTTGTGCTCTTGGACCAGATGAATACAGAAGAGTTTCATCTCGTACAACCGCCAAGGAAATATGGGATAAACTACAAGTCACTCATGAAGGCACAAACGAGGTAAAAGAATCTAAAATTAGTCTTCTAACTCATAGCTATGAAAATTCAGGATGAAACCGGATGAAGACATCAAAGCTATAACTGATAGATTTTTCGTGATTGTCAATGGTCTCAAATCATATGGAGAGATCATTCCAAATGAGAAGCTTGTGAGGAAGTTATTTTATTCTCTTCCAAAAGCTTGGCAATCAAAGAAGACGACAATTATCGAGGCTAAAAATTTAAAATCTTTAACCCCCGATGAGTTAATCGGTTATCTCCTCACGCATGAAATGATGCTTCAAGATGAGGAAGACCTTGAGAAAATGGACGAGACAAAGAAGGAAACGGAGAAGAAAAAGAATATTGGAGTTGCTCTCAAATTCACAAAAGATGAGAGTGATTTTGATGACGATGACAAGGACGAGGAAATGACATTATTTGCTAAAAGGTTCAGAAAATTAATAAAGCCCAATAGAGGAAGAAAATTCAAACGTAATAAAGGCTTCAAGAATGAACCAAAAAGAGAATGACCCTATTATTTGCTACGAATGCAAAAAGCCCGGCTACATGGAGCGATGATGAAGCTTCCGACGAAGAGGAACAAGAAGTAGCAAACTTGTGTTTGATGGCTTTCGGGGAAGATTCTCATGTAACCTCTAGCTCATTTAATTTCGAAGATTATTCTTTTGATGAGCTGTTAGAGGAATATACGGGGTTGACTTCGGATTATGAGAAATTATTTTTAAAATACAAAAATGAAAATAATCTCATATCCAAGACCAACATTGATCTTGAAAGTAAGGTCAAAGAATTGCAAATCAAATTAGATGAATTTGAAAAGAAAAATAATGATTTGCATAACCTACTTTCAAGAGTGAATGATGACCATCAAAAGAAAATTGATGATCTTAAGCTTCTTTTAATAAAGTTGGAACAAAACATTTTGAAAAAAGGAGAGAATTCAAAATCCAACTTTGTTAGAAAAAGTTTTAGAAACTAAAATGATAGAGGTCCACAAAGAACCTCAAATGAAAAAATATTAGAAGTAAATGGATTTCTAAAGAACTCATTACTACTAAAGATAAGGATATCCTACACAAATGGATACCCAAGGGGACTAGGATTTTAGAGACTAATGAATATGGACCCAAAAGAATTTGGGTACCAAAAATAAAAAAATTAATCTATGTTTGTAGGAAAAAGAGCATTGCTACAAGGCACAAGAAACAAATTCAAACTCATGGTACCTTGATAGTGGATGCTCAAGACACATGACCGAAGATAAGAACCGGTTCATAGAGCTAAACGACAAAAATGGAGGAGAGGTGACTTTTGGTGATAATTCAAAAGGTCACTTGAAGGTATAGGTACTATAGGTAATAACTCTTCCATACAAATTAAAAATGTGTTATATGTGAATGGGTTAAAGCATAATCTATTGAGTATTAGCCAATTATGCGATAAAAGATACAATGTCTTATTTGAAACAAATGGTTGTAAAATTGTTGACATTGCATCTAATCGGATTATGCTTGTCGGTCATAGAATATGAAACATTTACATGGTGCATCTAGATTCAATAAATATGACTAATTTGTGCCTAGTTGTTAAGGATGAACATGATAGTTGGTTATGGCATAGGAGACTAGGACACACTAGCATGAGTGTTTTACAAAGACTAATTCAATGAGATTTAGTAAGAGGATTGCTAAAGCTAAAATTTGATAAAGATAAAATCTGTGATGTTTGTGCTAAAGGAAAACACCAAAGAGCTTCCTTTAAGTTCATTAATGATGTATCAACTAGTAGAGTATTACAATTGATCCATATTGATCTTTTTGGGCCAATTAGGACTGTTAGCTTGGGTGGAAAACAATATTGTTTTGTATTGGTAGATGACTAGTCTAGATATACTTGGGTTCTATTCTTAAGTACTAAAGATAAAATTCATCACGTTTTCAAAAATAATCCAAAACGAAAAAGGTTACTCCATAACTAGTGTTAGGAGTGATCATGGTACTGAATTTAAAAATCTTGGATTTACTGAGTTTTGTAATTCTAATGGTATTAGCCATAATTTTTCAGCACCTAGAACCCCTCAACAAAATGGAGTTGTTGAGAGAAAAAATAGAACTTTAGAAGAAATGGTTAGAACCATGCTTTGTGAAAACAATTTGCCAAAAATATTTTTGGGCGGAAGCTACAAATACCGCTTGTTATGTTGTAAATCGTGTAATGATTAGGCCTATTTTAAAGAAAACTCCATATGAACTTTTCAAAAATAAGAAGCCTAACATTAGTTATTTTCATCCTTTTGGATGTAAATGTTTTGTTTTAAACAATGATAAAGACAATCTTGGCAAATATGATGCTAAAAGTGATTAAGGATTTTTTCTGGGTTATTCCTTAAATTCTAAAGCTTATCGAGTATTTAATAAAAGAACTTTAGTTGTAGAAGAGTCTATACATGTTTTCGATGATAATCCCCTTCTGAGGAAGGATTCTTGTGTTGATGATGATGTAGGTATTGTAAAAACAAATGATGTTGGACATGACGTTGGAAGACCATCATCAAAGGAAGAAACGAAAAATGAGGAAACTCATGATGCTCTCGATAATCCAACCATTGAAGAAAGGGAAATCTCTTACCCAAGAGAATACAACTATGTCAAGGATGATGAGATATAGGTGATCCATCCAAAGGGGTAACAACTCGATCTTCTCTTAGAAATATATTTAATTATGTTGCATTTATCTCATTCATAGAGCCTAAGAATATTAAAGAAGCATTAAATGATGAACATTGGATATGGCTATGCTAGAAGAGTTAAATCAATTTGAGAGAAGTAAAGTATGAACATTAGTTGAAAGGCCTAGTAATAAATCTACTGTAGGTACTAGATGGGTATTTAGGAATAAGCTTTATGAAAGTGGTAATATAGTGAGGAACAAGGCTAGACTTGTTGCTCAAGGCTATACTCAAGAAAAGGGCATAGACTACGATGAAACATAAGCTCCGTAGCTAGGATGGAAGCAATAAGAATATTATTAGCATTTTCATGTTTCAATGAATTTAAATTATATCAAATGTATGTTAAAAGTGCATTTTTAAATGGTTTTATAAAATAAGAAGTGTATGTTAAACAACCTCCTAGTTTTGAAGATTCAAAATTTCTAGATCATGTTTTTAAATTGACAAAAACACTTTATGGTTTAAAGCAAGTTCCTAGAGCTTGGTATGAAAGATTGTCAAACTTTTTGATAGAAAAAACTTTTTGATAGAAAAAAGGTTTTTCAAAAGGGAAGGTTGACACTACATTGTTTTTAAAGCGAAAAGATAAAGATATATTAGTAGTTCAAATTTATGTTGACGATATAATATTGGGTTCTACTAATGATTCTTTTTGCCAAGAATTTTCTAAGCTAATGCAGAGTGAATTTGAGATGAGCATGATGGGGGAGCTCTCATTTTTCTTGGGACTCCAAATCAAGCAAAGAAAAGATGACATATTCATCAATCAAGCAAAATACGTCAAAGATATGCTCAGAAAGTTTGGACTGGAAAATGGAAAACCCCAAGCCACTCCAATGAGATCATCTACAAAGCTTGACAAAGATGAAAGAGGTAAAAGTGTGGATGTTAAATTATATAGGTCAATGATTGGTTCTTTACTTTATCTAACCGCAATTAGACCGGACATTGTGTTTAGTGTTTGCTTATGTTCTAGATTTCAATCATGTCCTAAGGAATCACATTTACTAGTCGTTAAGAGAATCTTTAGATACCTTAAGGACACTCCTAGTTTAGGACTTTGGTATCCTAGAGACTCTAGCTTTAGCTTGCATGCTTTCTCTGATGCGGATTATGGAGGATGCAAAATAGATAGGAAAAGCACCTCTGATACTTGTCAATTCCTAGAAAATATGTTGATTTCTTGGTTTTCAAAGAAACAAAATTGTGTTGCATTATCTACCACTGAAGCGGAATACATTTCAACCGGTAGTTGTTGTGCACAAGTTTTATGGATGAAACAACAACTTTTAGATTATGGAATTGAAGTAGGTACAATACCTATCAAGTGTGACAATACTAGTGCTATTTGTCTCACTAAAAATCTCATCCAATACTCTAGAACTAAGCACATTGAAATTAGACATCATTTCATTAGAGATCATGTCGCTAAAGAAGATGTAGTTCTAGAATTTGTTGATACTTTGCATCAATTAGCGGATATTTTTACAAAATCTTTAGATAAATAAAGATTTTGGATACTTAGGAGAGAATTATGTTTAACTAACCTATCTTCACTTAGTGTTTAAAATGATTTTAGCATTTTTAATTAAAAGTGAAAAATGCTTATAAAAATAACATTTTTGAGTGCATTATATGCTAATAGTTAGGGGGAGTTTATGATCTTTAGAGAAAATAATATGTTCAAATAAAATTTAATTGATTGAACATAGTTAATTTTCATAATATGAGTTGTCAATACCACTAGAGCAAATTAATTTAGTATTCTAAGTGTTTAAATGCAGATTTTGACATTTTTGTGCACTAGGTATCGATACCCCCTTTATAGGTATCGATACCTCCTTGCTAGGTATCGGTACTCCTTCAACATGTATCTATACCCTCTTTGAATGTGTATTGATACCCCTATAAGGGTACCGATACCTCCATCGGGTTTTGGGTTTTAAATCCCTAAAAACTTTATTTTTATCAAAACCCCCAAAATATAAACACTCTCCCCGTTCACTCCTCTCTCGCCCTAAATTCTCCACTTTGCTCATCTTCAACGATTCAAGTCGGAATTAGTTCAGTTTTCAACATATATTCTTGCTACAATCATCAAACTAGTGCAAACAACATCAAAATCCACTCAATCTTCAAATTACAAGGTAATTGTTTTCTTCTAAAAACCCTATTTTATTAATTTTTGAACTTAGGACTAATTTTAATTAGTTCTAGGTTGATTTAGATATTGGGCATTGCCTAGATTTTAATTTAGAACAAGAATATACAACTAATTTCATCAAAAACACAAGATTTTTCAAAATCTTTTGAAATTTTCGAAATATTTTTTTTTGTTTTTTTTAAATTGTTGTTTTTGATTTAATTATGTTGTTTTCATGAAAACTATACTTATTATGATTTTTCAAACATCATTTTTTAAATAGTTTTCCAAATTGCCTATTAGGATTAGTTTTAGAGAACCTTGAAATATTGAGGACTCATATTGAGTTTTGGGATTGATAATTGTTGCATACATATGTTTTAAAATTACAGGTATATATGTTATTTCGATTTCTTGAACCATGTCTCATTCAAAACGCCCTAAGACATCGTTTAGTCGTTCAAACCGACCTCCAAATCCACCACCTATTCAACTACAAAATCCTAATCCTGATGACCCCGAAATGACTATACTAAATTCTTGTTTTAACGAACCTGGCCGTCGAGAAAATCTCCACCATAGGTTTGTTTATCTCTTCCAGTCTTATAAAATTCGGGAAGAACGTATCCTTTCTCTTCAAGCAATGATAGATATGAACTTTAAATATCTTCCTACCATTCAAACTTGGAAATTTTATAAACTTTTTCAACTTGAACCAGTAGTTTACCAACAACTTGTTCGAATTTTCTATTCCAATATCGTATACATCCAAAATGAGTCTCACACCTCCACAGTAAGTATTAGGTCTTATCTCCTAGGCCAATACATTTATATTGACTCAGACTACATAGCTAACACATTTGGTTTAGGTAATAACGACTTAGATAATGAAAAAGAACTAGTAGGTACTCCTTACAAAGCCAAGTCGAGTGCGAATGTATTAGATCACCACGATTGTTTTCTTCATCTGATCATCTCTTGGTGGTTTAGACCATCCGCAGGCAAATACTCCACTTTTAGAGCTTTAGATCTATGGTGGATACATTGTATCCAAAAAAATAAGAAATAAACCTACCACAAATTATCTTTGGTGAACTCTTTGAAATCGTAAACAATGTCCCTAATAAAAAACTTGTTGAAACTCTAGTTTATGGCTGTCTTCTTAGTAACTTATTTATCAAAGCCAAGCTTAAGGTACGGCTTGCAGCTTGATGTAGCCATCTCTCCTAAAAACGAAATCAACTTGACATCTTTATGGAGACTCTTGACATGAGGTTTGTATCCATCGAGTCCCATTTAACTGCTAACAACGAAGCGATGAATCATCGTTTCGATGCAATGGACGAGAGGGTCGATGCGCTTACACGTGATGTGGCTAATATATGGGCACATTTATCTCCTCCTGCTCCACCGGTGGACGATTAGACCGTTTCTTGCTTTGTTTTCTCAGGTTGAGATTGAACTTATTGTTAAAACACTTTGATGTTTTTGGATTTGTTTGATATGTATGTTTGGATGATTGAACTTATATGTTTTTATTTGATTTTGGTTGTTTAAGTGGTTTGAAATTAATGTTTATATTGGTTTATATTAATTTTTGCATCATTTAGAATATGGCCAATTACCATTGCATATAATTTATGAATATTGATTTATGAAACTAATGGCTAACTTTTCTCTTGATCTTAGCAGCTTAAGCTTTCAATTTTAAATCAATCGGCTATTTCTCTAAATGGGAGAATAAATCTTGTTTAAAAACATTTTATAGAGTATTTTTGATTTAACAAAAATGGGGAGAATAAAGAAAGGGAGAGTAATTTTCCAAAACTAATTTCAAAACTAATTTTCAAAGAAAATCTTAAAATTACTTAAATGTTTTGTTATATAAAAAAGGGGAGGTTGTTTAAAACATTTTGATGTTTTGATATAATAAATTAAGTGTTATTGAATTTTAAGATTTTATAATCATTTTTGAAGTATATTCGATTAAATTATTCGAATATCAAAAATATTACTCCAAGTTTTTCAAATGTCATTTTCAATCCTTACTTAAGTGTAAAATTGTGTTTCATACTTCAAATGTTTTTGAAACAATTTTTTCAAAGTATTTCGAACCTTAATCGAGCCAAAAATAAGTTTTAAATAAGGAGGTACCGATACCTAAGTTATAGGTACCGATACCCTTATGTTGATTTTGGCTCCAAGAAAAACAGAATGCCAAATGGGTACCGATACCCTTCATAAGGTACCGATACCCTTGTATTATTTTTGGCTCCAAGAAAAACAGAATGCCCAATGGGTACCGATACCCCCTAGAGGTACCGATACCCTTAGTCATTTAACGGTCGAAATATTTGAATTTTACACTGTAGGTACCAATACCCATTGAGGATGTACCGATACCCCACGCTCCTAACAGCCTTTTTCAAGACGATTTTCACACTACAACGGCTCTAACATCACCCAAATGATTCCCAACGGCTAGAATCAATCCAAGGTATATTTAAACAAGTTATGAAGCCATTGATAAAAAAGAATTGAGAGAGAATCAAAAAGAAAGCCTTAAACATCAAGTTTGAGCAATTCAAACATATTTTTCATTCAATATTCATTTTGCTTTCAAGAACACCATTTGTACTCAATTATATTCATTCTTTAGTGTTCTTTCTTTGTTCTAGAATTGTGCAAACATCTTGCCTTGTGAGTTTTTCTGTAAGTTTGCGAAATTCGTAATCTTCTCTTTGGGAGAGAGTGTTCTCAAGAATTTGGGGTATAATTCTTGAGGGAGTTGTAAGGTTACTCTTTGTCCTCAAAAGAAAGAACAAATTAGTGAATTTGTTGGAAAATCCTTAGCGTTGATAGCTAAAGTAGTGAATGTAGACTTTTGGTTGAGAAAATCGAACCACTCCAAATCGTTATGCAAATATTTTCAACTTTATGCAAAAGCTTCCACCAAAATTTTTATTGCCAATTCACCCCCTCTTGGCCGATTCGTCGATCGATTAACTTAATAGTATATATATTTTATACATAATATATATAATTTATATATAATATATAATAATATAAATATAAACTATATAGTTTATATTATCAAACTATATAGTTTATACATAATATATATATATAAACAATTGTTTTAATTTTTTCAATTTATATATATATATATAAACAATTATTTCAATTTTTTTTTCAAATTTTGAAATTAATGCAATTTAGTCCATTTTTACAGATTTTCTTCAGATTTGACAATTATTTTGATTTGATCCCTTTGTGTTGTTTAATTTATTTAAATTTTTATTTGTAATTTCATATTTCTTCAATTTAGTCCTTAAAATTATATTTGCATTTGAAATTCACCCATACTTATTACTTATTTATATTTAGTTGGTCCATAACTTTTTAAATGAGTAAATTTAGTATTTTTTATATTAATTTCAACCTCACATTTTAAAATTATTTCGATTCGGTCCCTCAATAATGCATGTTGTTTAATTTATTTAAATTTTTACTTGTAATTTCATATTTGTTCAATTTAGTCCTTATTTTTATATTTTTATAAAACTGATCCATGATTATTTATATTCTTAGTAATTTACTATAAATCATATACAATTACAAATTGAAATTCAACGTTCGCGAAAGACAAAAATAATTAATCCAAAAATAAAAATTGACCCGATTTAAACTCAATTCGTATTTGATAAAGATCTGACCTGAATTTTATATGCCAATGATGTTACTCAATCTGAACGAGATCCACCTGAAGTCCATTCGAGCCTGAATTAACCTGTTTTTTATCTGCTCCGAACATGAACTGTTTTGATTTGAACTGACATCTATCCGAACTGAAAGTAACCTAACCTAAACCTTAGCTGTTTCTAGTGTCAAATCAACATGAAAATGACCTGACCTGATTTGATCTGTACCCAACCTGATCTGAGTCGAAGCATCAAATTTACTTAACTTGACATGTATTCGATTTTACTCGACCTGACAGAATTCAACTTAAACCTAAATGATTACCCGATTTTACATTCTTACTATTGACGAGCAACATCGAATCACTTGGGTGTGTACGTGGATTGGGTTTCTACCGTGGAAATTGACTGATTGGATCGAATACGTGTTTTCATAAGCTCGAAATAAAGCATCCATCAAATCCACACTGTTGATTGCTGCTGCATAGTGAAAAACATGGTCGATTGAGTTATCAATTTCACAACCAGAGGAAACCAAGGCATTGACAACATCAAGATGCCCAGCCTCAACAGAGTCCTTATGATTTACATCTCCACCATTATTGATTAACGTACGGACCAAATCGGTTTTCCCTGAAACCGCAGCGGATTTGAGTAACACCATGAGCTGATTCCCAGAACAACCAGAAATTGCTTTGCTCAAACAGAGATCGAAATCTGAAATTTGGGTATTACCGGAAATGAGATGCTCTATTACTTGAGGACCCAGAAAGGAGATCGGCAAAGTGGCGTCCTTGAATACTTGGGGTCCGGGCTTGGAAAACCGACAGTAGAGAGAGATCATCGTGATTGGCTTTCCCCAAATGAACCATGTTGGTTTTGACGGTGATGGCATTGGGAGGGTCGGTCAAAGGAGGTTGATCAGACGGCTGGGAGAGGAGAGTGTAGGATGAAGATGAAAGGGGAGGGATGATGGAGAATGGCTTGTTGAAAGAGAAGAAAGATGGGTTTTCTGTGGATAAAGAAACGGCAACGGACATGGTGTGCATAAGATTTGCTAAAGTGAAAGTTTCGGAGCTCTTTTGACCTCTAATGAACGCTAATTCAATTCCATTAACATCTGCTTTCACTAACCTGTCGATGGTGTAACCAACTTCCGGCCTCTTTTTTCCTGGAAAAGTTTTTAGATTTAAGAGGGGTTTAGTTGGTTACCGAGAAAAAAAAAATAAAGGAATAAAAATATGTTAATTACTGGTTGTTTGCTTTAATAGTTATAGAGTAATCCGATTGATTTTTAATGTTAAAAATGTGGGTTTAGGTTTGAATGGAACATGTGAGGAAATGTTAAAAGGCATTTGTTTTGTGTAATTGTGTTGGAGTTTTTTTAGACTTTAGTTTATTGTTTTTTATTCTGTTATTAATTGTATTGAAATTAATATTTCTTCCATTGGACATATGATGTGAAATTAATCAATGACAGTTTTATTACGTTAAAAAGTAGGTCGAATTGTCATTTTTTTAATAGATCCATTTTGGACTCGGATCCATGAGATCCCTCGTATCTAGATCTAGGTCCCAATTTTTTAGACACGCGGATTCGGGGCGGGTTTGGATCCAGGCTGTGAAAATGGGTCTTGATCTGGGTCTAGTTGGATCCGATCCAGATCCGACCCATTGCCGTCCCTACTTATATCCCAACTAAAGGTCTTCGCATACATTATTTCCGCGCCTTACAACCACAGAGCTTTAAAGCAACGGTGGTATCATTAAACATCATTAAAATATAATTTTATCATATCTCAATTAATATATTAACATTCAGCTCAAACAGTATTCAATTTTATATGAAAGAGGACAAGTTTAGAATATATGAATAGCAAGTGAACCTTTTGTAACTTTTAATGGTCGAGGAACTCAATAAAACAATATCATATAGTCAAGAAACCATTTTATAACCTTTAATAGACATGAGACTCAACAAAGCAACTCATAGTTTGAGGACCATTTGTGTACTTTACCTTAATTTTTTTTTTTCAATTTTGAAAAGGTTTAATGCACCATTACCCTCTAAAGTATACAATTTGTACCGAGTTGTTCCTAAAATAATATTTTGAGATGTTCTGCCCCCTAAAATTTAAATCATTATCTCGTTTGCCTCAAACCATTAACTTTGTTAAAAACAACAAGGGTAAATTACATATTTAGTTACTCAATTACTATTTTAGAAGTTGTAATTTTGTCACCCAATTATTTATTTTTAAAATTATCACTAAATTTAATTTTTTATTCTGTTTTGGTCACGATTAGATTTATTTTTAAATTTGTAATATGTAAGGGTTGATTTATATAAGGGTAAGATTAATATATAAGAATTTATTTTTTATCTTTTAAACACAAAATATTTATCCCTAACGTTGTAGCTTTGAGTTAGCTGAATATTTGATGAACTGTTGCTGTTATCTCATCCGCTGGTCTTCCATATGACATTGTCATTTCCAACACAAAGCCAGCAAGAAAATAAGACAAATGTTGAGAAATTTTGAAACTAGGAATTGATCCAAAACAAAACAGAACTTTTTTTTTTTAGAAAATGAATAGTAGGTTGAGTTTGAACGAGTAAAGAACAGATGCTTAGGGAGTGGCAATGTTGAGGTGCAAAACTTTTAATCTAAGACTTTCCAGGGAGACAATGGCTTCCACCAACTGACCAGCTCTTCTTGTTGTTGCCTTGTCTACCACAGTTGTCTTCTGTTGCTGAGTTTGGCTGGTCTTGAACTTGAAGGTCTTTGGTCTCGGATTTGACCGATGAATGCAAGTCGAGTAGTATTTCATGGCCTTTTAGTTCCATGGCTTGAATCTCGGTTTCTATTTTCGGAACGAAAGGACTATTGTTTAGCTCCAAGGCTTCTTCAGGTGCTGCAGCCTCAAAAGGGTGTGGAAATTTTCAAGGGGACGCCGCCTTGTTGTTTGAACGAATAAAGATTAAGCAGCTGACTGCTATGCTTCGGATTTACTTATAAAATGTGGCTTCCGAAATTATTCTTTATTAGGACTAATCAATTCTTTGAATGGATATTTAAAAACAAAACTTACAAGTAAATTATAATAACTCAGTGTTGGCGTAAATAATTTAGTTGCATTTAGAATAATGCTTTCATGGTACAACACATTAATTTTAATTATTGTCCCCAACTATTTCGTAATCCTTCCAATGATTGTGATGTTGGAGTAAAAACAAATCTAAGTTACTATTAATTTTGGCATTGGGTAAATTTATACCTATTTAAAAGGGGAGTAATTTAATATCTGATCAGTTCAAAAATGAAGAATTAAATATAACTAATAGTAGTTTTAATATTTTTTTATCAATTGTATATCTTTTCATTGATCTACTAATAAATTTAATCTTCATCATTTATTTATTTATATTAATTTGTTTTTCATTCTAAAAATTTAACTTAATTTAATAGTTTTTTTAGGATTAATCAATTATTGGTAGAGCTGAGTATTTGATGAGTCAAAAAAAATTTGAACTACTCGAGTTGGTAAGTTCTAATTTATGATTAAATGTTATTTGATTATTTTCGAATTGAATTAAGTTTATGAAATTCTAATAGAGTCAAATCAAGTTCCTCCTTAAATTTAATTGTATTTTTTTATAATATTATAGCATGTATTTGTTTCAATTTAAATGATTTTCTCTAGATATATTTATATACTCCGTATTCTTTTTTCACGTGTATAAGTAAGATTCTTCATATTTTTTCTTAGATGTTTAAGTAAGATATGTAATATTATTTGACAGTGTACGTTTAAATACATCTATAGACGATATGTTCGAACTTAAAACCTAGAGATAATAACTATCTATTTAACCGTTGAAGTGTCTTAATTTTAATTTTTTTTTAAATAAACACATCTGTACGTTATTTCTTTTTCAAGTTTATAAAGATAATTAGGTTTAATGATATCAATACTCTAAAATAAACATTTATCATTTCAAATAGGACAAGTTTTTAAATTACATACGTTGAATTATAATCCTACAACAATTAAATAAGATAAGCTTTTATTCTCATTGAAAATCTTAATTTTCTTTGGAGACAACTTTGATAAATATTATTATTTTTAACTTATTTTCTTAAATAATATCAAAAATGGTTTATTTAAAAAAAATCCATAATATTTCTCTAAAAAATGATAATTTTTTTTATTAAAATTATAATTGTGGTTTTACTCCGCCTAAAACTACAATACGATGGCATGATGGTATAAAAAACAATGAATTAAAAAGTTACAGTGGCAGTCAAATTGGAAAGTTACATCATAACCATAAGACTAGTGAGACCTCAAACTTTTCGGTTTGGTTATTTATTGAATTTATTCCATTTTATTTATTTAACTTTAAATAAAATCATAATATCATTTTTATTTAATTCATAATGTTGAATTTTATTATTAAATTGTTGTTTGAGGATTTAACGTTCAAGATAAATTAATAACTAATATTCTTATAATTAAATTTAAATTCTGATGTTGAATTGTTCAACATGATTTAATTTTAATAAAAGTATTTTATTATCATATCAGATCTTTAGATGGTAAGAAAACAAAAATATTTAAGTTTGAATAAAAAGTTAAATATACTTTCTTAAATCATATAAAACAACGAAAAAAGAAAAAGAGAAGGCATAATGCAATAAAATACCTCTAACGTTTGATAGTATTCTTAAATTTGCCCTTATTATTTTGGACCATTTGACCGCTTAACGTTTTATTTTAGGTAAAAAAACCCTCGTTGGATGAAAATCGTTAGTCAGCTAACATTCAACGCTTAGAGCTAACTCAGCAAGAACATGTGGAGAGAGATGCTGACATGACGTGTCCATGTCATAGTAGATGATGATGTGGCATGTCTACATGTGATGTCACTTCAACAATTTTTTAAATTAATTATAAATAATTATTTTTTATTAAATTAATAGCACCAATAAGGTGTTGCCACATGGCAATACTATTTTTTAAATTTTCTTATTTAAAATTTATAAATTTAAAATTAATTTAAATTTAAAATATAAATTTAAATTGACTAAAACAATTCTAACAATTTAAATTTAACTCAAATTAAAAAAAAATAACAGTGTTGGCCCAATTGTGATCCTAATGGTTTTGATGACTACGGTATATGCTAAGGGGAAGTTTGGATAGAGGATTTTAACATTACTGGTGAGTATTTTTTTCCTACTTGTGATTCCCATGTTTGGATGGACAAATATTCCTAATAGGGGTAATAAAATATTACCAACAATAACTTTTTTTTCAAATATTACCGGGAATCATAATCTCATGATGGGCTTAGGTATTTTTTGTTTCCCTTCAACTTGGACTAAAATGTCATTGTCCTAAAAGATTTATTTCAAAGATACCCTTACTTTTATTTCAAAAGCTATAGTATATTATCATAAATTTATTATCATAACTTTATTTCAAAAATATTCCCAACTGGGAATTTTATTTATTTATTTATTATCATAAATTTTTAAATATTAATTAAGATTAAAAGAATATATGATATATTTACTGTTTTAATCTACACATTTATCTTTTAAATTTTGTAAAAAAATTATATAAATTTTATGAATTTAAAATTTAATAAAAAATATATAAATTGAAAGTAATACAATAATATATTTTCTATGATTTTTTTATATAAACATTTTCATTTGAATATTTGGAATTTCAACTTGTTAAAAAAATATCATAAGGACAATTTAGTAAAATATGCATTCCAGTAATATTTTATTCTTTTAACCAAACACTGTAATCATACATTCTTGTCAAACAAACCAAACACAATAATGTAACATTCTCAGTAATGTATAAGGTAATGTAACATTCCGTTAATATTATTCCCAGAGGTAATGTTATATTCCATGAACCAAATACACCCTAAATAGCATTATTAGTCAAATTTTAACATACAAGGGATTTGGCCCGGTGGTTAGGTATTGAGCCTTTCATCCACTAGACTTAGGATAGAATCCCATTGATATGCTTTCATTTGTTGGACAAGTCTTTTATTGATTTTAAACCAATATGGTGTTGTCATGGTAACATCTAATTGGTGCTATTAATCTAATAAAAATAATTATTTATAATTAATTTGAAAAAAATTGTTGACGTGGCATCACAAGTGGACATGTCATATTAGCATCTCCATCCACATGTTCTTGCTTAGTCAACTACAAGAATTGACCGTTATTTGACTAACGATTTTTATCTAACGAGGGTATTTTTTGACCCAAATTGATTTATAATTAATTTGAAAAAAAATTGTTGACGTGGCATCACACGCGGACGTGCCACATTAGCATCTCCCTCCACGTGTTCTTGCTTAGTCAAATATAAGAATTGACCGTTAATTGACTAACGATTTTGATCCAACGAGATATTTTTTTACCCAAATTGAAACATTAAGGGGTCAAATATTCCCCCCCAAAAAACAATAAGGTCAATTTTGACAATATTGTCAATCCCGTCATACAAGGGAGAATACTAGTATGAGCAACAATAAAAACATCCATAATCCTAGATGGAGGAAAAGAGTACTCGTATTAATATTAAAACAAATTAAATAACCACAAAGTCCTCAAATAACAAAGAATGGATCCATGTCGGTGGGACATCATGATAAATAAACTCAAGAGAATCAGTCCTCGCACTCTTAGTCAAAGCATCAGCCCCTTTGTTCCCTTCCCGCCGAGTATTATGAAAGCTCACCATCCAGTCACGTCTACAGAGCTCCTTCAAATGCCATTTAAGGAAATGAGTGCCACTAGATTCATCCTTCAATAACCGAATTGCCTCAATCTAGCTCAAGAATTATCCGACGAAAAACCGCATCCCAAGCACAACATATAAACCATAATACACCCCCCACAACTTGGCATATAAGACGGTACAAATCCCGATAAATTTTGCAAAACCAAAACACCACTCACCAAGGTGATTACGAGCTACACCGCCACAAGCAGCAAAGCCATTAGCATCACGTCTAGACCCATCAGTATTGATCTTAATCTAATCTTGCAACGGATGAGACAATCGAATTACATTACGGTCAGCGTAAGTTCCTTCGGAAACGAGCCAGGGATTGTTATTCGACGCTTGGAGAGTGGCCTCAACAAGGTGTCTGCTACGCTTAACAGTAGATTCCTGACCAATAACCGGGTAATGAAAAGTTACAGAATTGCGCCTAAGCCAAAGGTTCCATAACACATATCCAAACAAAAGGTCCCAAATTCCATTATTTCAGATCGAGACGTGTTTTCGTGGAGGCTTACGATTTGAATCGTTCGTGATCACCACTTTTCGTTGCCGTTTTTACTGTTTATCAAGGAACCCATTGTAAGTATTCGCATCATTTCTTCCCGATTTCGGTTTTACGTACTTGGATCGCTGTGAAACCGTCGAGTTTTGTTTCTACTACGCCGTGGGGTGCATCGACGGTCCCAACATGAGATTGGTTGATTTTGATGCAATTTAATGGTTTGATGATTAGAATACCATGAATTTGATGTAAAGAAGTTGAATTCATGCTTGAAATTGAATGAAAAGTTTGCCCTATGTACTTGAATAGGTTCGGCCATAAGGGGAAATTAAGGAAAATTATTGAAAATTTTCCTACGCTCTAGAATTGATATTAGAAGTGTTTTATGTGATCTGAAGATCAATTTGGATCCTTCAGATAATAAAAGGTATAGTTTGCAAGTTTTGAGAATTGTGGGACATTATTGATTAAATATGAGAATTGGTTGTTCAATGTTAAATTTTAACATTGAAATGTTGGAATTTCAAGTTGGGAAGTTGATTGGAACCAAATTATAAATTTGGTAAATTTTAGGGGTGGAATTAAAAAAGTCTCAAATTTTAGGGACTTGTTAGTGAGCTTGAAAACATGTTGGTATTAATTTGAACAAGAAATTACAATGCTGAAAATTTTATTAGTATGTTGATTTTTGGGTTTCATTATTTGAGTTTGGATCAAATTGCAAGTTTATAAAGTTTGAAGGTTGAATTCGAAAAGCCTAAGAAAGTTTAGGATGAAATTGAAAGTTTTTGAATGTTAAAGCATTGATTTAAGAATTTTATTAAGGTTCTGGAAATTTTAGTAACTAAGGTGAAATGATCATAATGGTGAAAGACTATTACGAATTTAATGGAAAAGTTAAGGTGAATTCTAGAAAGAATTCATAATTAGTGGTTTGATTATGTATTTGGAAAAAGTTGAAGGGTTGATGATGAAAATAAATATTTATGGAATTAAATGAATATTTTGAGAAGTTTTAAATTGTGATGAAAGTACGATTTAGTTTCATACAGATTAAGTACCGATTTTTTTTATAGATTTCTTTTATGTTATCAAGTTTGGATTATGTTAGTTTGATACTAACATATAGTTTGATACTAACATATAGTTTGAATATTTTATGTTATTATATGACGTTGTCAGATTATGATAAACCTAGTGAATCAAGCGATCCGAAAGGAAAGAACAAAGCATAAGAGTAAGGAGTATTATAAAAGTTCGGTAGTGAGGCAAATGTGAGTGCAGTTTATTTACTTAATTATTATGATCAAATACGACTTGTGATAAGTCAACCTTATATTATTTTAAAATATGATTTATAATTTTAATTATGGATGATTTACATAATATTTTCACAAGTTTTATGAATGATTTAGGGTATGAACTACCCAAGTATGATTTTTATGATTATGGATTTCAAATCTTATAATTTTATGACATTGATAAATAAATAATTATATTACGATCTATAAGCCCACTATATGTTGCTTTGAGAGTCGTTGGTACATTTGGCATGCCATTAAGTTGAGTACTTTCAAGTTAAGTTATGGTACATTCGTGTACATTATGTATTGCACCGTTGGTGCTCGTTATGATTTGCACTTGAAGTGCATCTTATGATAAGTTATGATTGGCACCGTGATGTGCCTAATGCGCACTTTATGTTCTACTCACATATCTTATATTCTCTTAAATATACTTTGCGCTATGAAAATGAAATATGAAAGTTATGAACGTGTTAAGTTTGCATGAATTATTAATGTTTATGTTATCTTATATTATTTATCGTGATTTTTATAAGAATATGAAACAAGTTGATTTTCAGGTCATGATGAAGTACTGGACTTGAATAAGTCAGTTTGAATGTTTAATGTTTTTATTTAATTCATTTTAATGTTTTAAGTATTTATGATATTTAAATATTTTACCTCACCTTAGCTTACTAATGCTTCACTAAGTTATACTTAGCACGTGATGATTTTCATGCATAGGTTCGGATATAGATAAGGATGTACGGCGGGGAGCCTTCTGAGCATCTTTTTGGATTTACACCTACTACCTGTATCAATAAGACATATTCGATGTTATTTTTGACTATTAGTGGCATGCATATTTATGTTATCAGTTTGGTTTATTAATTTTATTCTAAATGGTCTGTAATAGTAAAATATGACCATTTTAATTTGACTACACTAGCTATATCCGTATTTATGAATGAACAACTTATTTATGCTATTATAGTTTAAGTGGTTTTAAAATTAAGTAGTGTTTAAGTAGTATTATATAGTTTGCGAAACATCACTAAACTACTTAATCGTTGCATGAAAATGGATTTGTCTTCAATGTTTAAATATTAATTTATGACATTATTGATCTAGAAAATAGTTTTAAAGTTGGAAAGAAACGTTTTTGAAATGAAATAAAATTTTAAGCATTTATGTTTAGTGAATGTTGTAAGGTTGATGTGACATCTTTAGCTCGTAGTTTTACATATATTGGTATCATAGCTGAAGGTTTAGATGATTCTCGGCCTAAACCGAGCCTATGTTATGTCAGAAATATGTACATGCCACTAGGATGTCGAAATTACTGATTATGATGGTCTAATGATTTTAGTTATGATGTTTCTCCTTACTAACGTAATGTTATGTGATTTTTGTTTAGATGTCAAATTTGGAGGGCTCTAGATGAGCTACCGACCAAGAGGTTCATGAGGTAACCGATACGGAAGAAGTAATGAGGTTGAGAATGTACCTTATCAGCAGGGAGCAGAGGCATATCTGGGAGTGCCATCCTCAGATCAGAGGACATTTTTGTACGCATTAGAGGCTATATTGGCGAGATATCAGCTAGCAGCAACACCTTCCCCTCCCCTGCATCCACCTCATTCTCCGACCTCAAGAGGCCAATTCCAAAAGAATTAAAATGTTTAAGGACTACTGAATTTAAAGGTGAAGAAAATAAGGGCATGGTAGTGGCAGATATATGGCTAAACGATGTTAAAATCATGTTGGACAGTCTTCACTGCTCATAAAATAAAAGATTGGAGGGTGTAGTCTCACTATTATGAGGTCAGACTCGTATATGGTGGACGAATGTGACAATGCATGCTCCGGCTAATCAGATTACTTGAGAATTCTTCCAGGAGGTTTTTTAGAAGAAATATATTGGGAATCAATTTATTACTAAGATGAAGAAGGATTTCATCAATCTGATTCAGGGAAACCGATCTTTGTATGAGTACGAGTGTGAGTTTAATAAGCTTGCACGATATGCTTCAAACATGATCCCAACAAAGAAAGATGTATGTTAGAAGTTTATTCGAGGCCTTCGCTCCAGACTGAAGGAACTTTTTCTGATAACAAATCTGACCACTTTCCAAGAAGTGGTAAATAAAGCTAAGGATTGGAAATGGCCCAAGATGAAAAATTTATGATTGATCAGAGGCGACAGTCCAAGAGATTAGGAGCATCATCCTCATCCCAGTCTAAAAGGGGTCGAGGTTCAGGATATCAATACCAAAGTAAGTCAGAAGGTGGTGCTTTTGGTCGCAAAGGATTCAATATAAAGGAAAAAGACCGTCAGTCACAAACATCAGGTACTGGAACTGGTGGATCAGCTCAGTCGTAGGATCAGTTTCCATTATGTTAACAATGTTGTAAATATCACCCTGAAACATTTAGAGCGAGTTCAGAAGCTTTTTTCGCTGTGGAGACACTGGTCATTTTATTAGAGACTGGTCGATGGCAGGAGAGAGATCTGTTCAGACAGAAAGATCAGTGGCAATGCCTTAGAGCGGTTATCGAGGTAGAGGAAGACTAGCTAAAATCTACAATATCAAGATCAATGAGGATCGCGATGTCCCAGAGATTATAGCATGTACTTTCTATATTATGATGAGCATGTATTTGTTTTAGTTGATCGGGTTCCACATATTCCTATGTTAGTTTGAAATTAGTCAGAGATAAAGAAATTATGTTAGAACCCATCAATAGTGATATGATAGCTATGAATATTCAGAGTCATAGTGCCAGAGTTATCTCGACATTATGGATGGGTAGATTGTCGCATGAAGCGGCTGTTTTTAAAAGATGCAGAGGGCTTCGAAATAATAGTAATAAAAGAAAAAGTGAAATCATTGTCCACCATGATATCTGTAATACCCCAAAAATTTAGATAATGATTAAAATGAAAATTTTGAAAGTTTGATGGTCAAAGTAGAATATTGGAAAAGTCTGAGGAATTAAATGATAATTTCCTAAAAAAGAATTTTAATCCATAAATAGATAGTTTACTCTTGAGAGTGGAGTTTGTTTTAGAAATCATATTTTTGGATTTGAAATTTTAGTAAAGAAAAATTAGAAAGGGTTAAAACCAGTAATTTCATATCGAATTAGAATTTTACAAAAATTTGAAGGATGTTATAAAATGGTTGGAAATATTATTTTAATATTTTAGATCAGAGAAATTTGGTTTGAAAATGTGCAATTTTTCAGATTTGACTAAAACAATGGAATTTAGTGACTAAAACGCAAGTTTTGAAAATTTCATGGGATTTTTGTAAGTTAAAGTCAAATTAATTCAACTTTGACTTTGAAAGATGATAAGGATGACGTGTCTTGGTTTTATGGAGAATAAGAAGATTCATTAAGGGTGATTTGGTCTTATCCCAATTAAATGAATATTTTATTCATTTATAGTGGAATATAATGTAAATTAATATGAAATGCACCCAACATTTCATCCAAATTGCTCATATTCTTCTCCAAGTTGCGTGGGTTTTCTCCAAAGGTGAGAAAAAACTTCAATTCAATTTTTAAGTAATTTCCTTAAGATTTGAGTATCCGTAAAAAAGAAAATTGTTATACGAGAAAACGCTATCATTTGGTACCAATATTGCATGATAATATTGTTGGTGTTTAAAGATCCCAAATTCTATAGTTTGTGTTCATATAAGGGATCATGAAATTAATGATGGATCTTGATGTTTGTGAGGTAAGAGATTCATATTCAACATGTATGATGATTATAACATGTTTAATCTTTTTAGAACTTGTTCTTTAAGTTTCGGCCATGGATTGTTTGAGTGAGAAACAATTATGGAAAAATTATATATGGTTTGGAAATGATGAAGAAAGTATTCTACAAGCCTTAGAAAATTTAGGGACCATTTCGTAACATTTGAAAAGTTGGGGGGATCAATTCAAAAATTTTGGAAATTGATGGGTTGTTGTGTAAGTGTTATATAATTGATGTACTATGCTGGAAATTGTTGTTTGGGAATTAAAATGAGTGTTAGAATGTGAAATATGACTATTTTAGAAGTTTGAAAAGATTTGTGATTTAAGTACAACATTTGCATAGTTGGGGTACTTAAATGTAATTATGCTTTTGTAAAAGCATTTGAATTGTAATGATTTCAATGTTGGAATTATTAGTATTAAGAATCTAAGTGATACAATGGTGAAAGACCATTTTGTGTAAATTGGAAAAGTTGGTTCCAATGTTAAAAGGAATTAATAAGTGTTAAAGTATTTGGTGGTAAATTGTTTCAAGTATGATTATGGAATTTATTTTGGAAATGTATTTATTTATAAATATATATATATATATATATATATATATATATATATAAGAATTTATATTTTGTACAGATCGTGATTTACTCGGTGTACAAAGCAAGTCAAGTATAAAAAGGGTTTATTGTGGAACATAGTGAGGCATATAATTTGAAAGATATAAAGTGTCAAGGTGAGTGCAATACATGCATGAAATTATACATGGATGTTTTATACATCATCAGGAAGACTTGAGATAAGTCGACCTTGTTTATAGCAGCATGATATTATGTCATTTATCTTATATTTGACATATTCTAAATATGTCAAAGGTTGAATATAAAATACATTGATCACTGATTGTTGCATATGATATTATTGTGAACATATATGATTTTTATCATGAATGATATTGCGAGTATGAACTGCCCAATGTTAAATGGTATTGATATACTTTGCCATGGATGGATCAAATAAAATTGACTATATGCCCAAGTATGTTATTGAGGTTCAGTGGTATTAATGGCATGCCATAGAGTCTAGCAGCTGTATATTAGGTAGTACTAGAGTGTCTAGAGAGGCACATAGTGCAGGCCTCAAAGTGTCTAGCAAAGATACAGTACAAAGCACTACAGTGTACAAGGTGGGTAAAGCATGACCTCAACACTACGATGCATTATTAGGTGAGCAAAGCTCGACCTCAGCACTTCGGTGCAATATTTGACTCCTATACCGGGTTCCTCATACAGTTATACTTTGGGTTATGGTTTGTTGGTTAATAAATGGTAAGCATGCAAATAAGCTTACGAGCTTATGGTATTAAATGGTAAGTATATTGGTAAACTAAGCTTATGAGCTTATGGTATTAAATGGTAAGTATATTGGTAAAATAAGCTTACGAGCTTATAGGATAAATGGTAAGAAATTTTATATTATTTGATCATGGTAAAATATTGGATATGTTGGAAACATAATTTATAAGATATGATATTTTTTATAATATCAGTTACCATTTTAGGAAAATAAATTTTAAATCGCCTTTGAATTGGAAAATGATTTTTAAAAATTCGGGTGACATCTACAATCTGTATAGGTATAATTGTACGGGTTATGGGTGTTACTTTTATTGATATCAGAGCTACAGGTTTAGCTGATTCTAGGACTAAACCGAGTTTGTTTTGAGTTAAAAAGTGTATACATGCCACTAGGATGTCAAAAGTTACTGATAGTTGTATATATACTGTGATGATGCTTATTGAGAGTAAAGTTACTCTTTACTAAAGCATGGTGATTCTGACTATGTTCAGATGTTGGAACTAAAGACAGGTAAGAAAGTCAAAATTGTTGAAATAAAGGTCGAGATTGAAATTGACAAAAAGAAACCGACATGACCTATGTAAAACACCTTAGAAGGGTGGATGTTGTTAGGGATTTTCCTCCAGTTTGTGGAAGAAATGCTCAGTTTTTAATGAAGTTTTTGAATGGGAAGAATCTATTAAAAAGTTTGAACGGCTGACAAGAAAAGTTGAATCGGATGAGGATTCAGAGGAGATTTCTGAATCTAGTGATGATTCGGTGAGAAATATTTAAGCTAAATATTAAATTGTTTAAAGCATTGTGGATTTGAGTAAGAGGAATTGAATTAGCGGTAAATATGATTTATGGTAAAAGGTTACAGAAAGCTGAGTTATTAGTGAATCAAATGATTTTGAGTTGGATTGAGAATATATATCAAGTCCATAAAATTGGATAGAGTTACTTTGTGAAGGTAAATTTGTGAAATGGATTGTTTAATCATTCCATGCTACAATGAATTATTGTTTAGATTGAGATGGATTCTCAAGAACTTGAAAAGTGTCAAGTTTGTAATGATAAGAAAAAAAAATTGCTTGAGAGTGATTCTAGCATTAACTGCTATGAAGTTATTATTACAAAGTGTCAATTATTCTTATTGAAAAACGTGGACATTTAGAGTTTCAATTGATATGGAAAATGTATCAACTTTTCGAAAATATTATTTTTGGATCTGGAAAAGTTATACAGATTCCTTAAGAATGAAATAAGGAATTCCAAAGTAGAAATATTCAATTCAACGTGATAAAAATGTTATTATGGGAAAGACCTATGGGTCATGATACAAGTGTTAGTCGGACAAATAATAAATATCGATAAATTCAGAAGCTTATGTTACTGGTGAATCTTACGGGATTATCATTAACGAGTTTTAGATCATTTTGATCATGAGTTGGTTGTCTCTACATTAAGGTTAGGCTAATGATCACAAGAAGCGATTAATTTAGAAAAATGCGTAGAAATTAAAAATTTTAATGGTTGATGAAAAATGTGAAATCATCAATAAGTGACATCAGCAATGGTTGCGATTAAGATGATGTAAAAAGGATGCATAGCTTTTGTAGCTAAAGTGATAGATACTTAAGTATCTGAAGCAAGATCATATGATATTTCCATAACTTGGGAATTTTCATATGTCTTTTTCGATTTATTAATTGGGATACCTCCAGATTGAGAGGTGGAATTCAATATTAATGCTTATCAAGGCATTAATCATGTATATATGGGTTCGTATCGAATGGTTGCGATTGAGTTAATAAAATCAATAACCAATTGCAAGAGATGTTAAATTGAGGATGCAGTAGACCGAGTATTTCACCTTAGGGTGAACCGATGTTGTTTATAAAAAAATAGATATATGCGATTATGCATAGATTATCGATAGTTAAACAAAGTAACTATCAAGAACAAATATCCTATTTTGAGGATTTATGACTTGCTTGATCAGCTTAAAAGGAGCAGTAATTTTCTCTAAAATTGATATTTGAATGAGATATCACTAGTTAAATATTAAAGAGGAAGTTGTTCCAAAGATAGTTTTCAGAATACGGTATAGACACTACGAGTTCGTAGTAATGCCGTTTGGTTTGAAAAAAAAATATGCTCTGACAGCATTCATAGATTTGTTGAATCGAGTATTTCAATTTTACTTCAATTAATTTGAGGTGGTCTGTATTAATGACATTCTGGTATATTTGAATACAAAGATAGAGCATGATGCTTATCTTCGTATTGTACTTGAAATACTTAAGGATGAAAAGTTATATGTCAAACTATCAAAGTGTGAATTTTAGCTATCAAAAGTTGATTTTATTATTCATGTTGTCTCGACATATGGCATAAGAGCTAAAAAAATATAATATAAGAAAAAAATAATAGAAAAAGAAAAGAAAAGAAAAAGAGAAAGAGAAAAATGATGAGAGATGCTTAAAAAATATTTCACTTGTAAAAAAATTCGAGACTAAAGACTTTGAAGTCAAGTCTGATGGGTGTCTATTTTATCGAGGAAGAATTTGTATTCCTCATGATGATGAGTTGAAGAAAGACATTCTTTCTAAGGCACATTATAGTCCACTATGTATGCATCCAGGTGAAAACAAAATGTATCAGGATGTAAAGAGTCATTTTGGTGGCTAGGTATGAAAAGAAACATTACTAAGTTTGTTGCTACATGTTTGACATGTCAACATGTAAAAGCTGAGCATCAAGTGCTTTTGTAATTATTGCAACTGATTTTTTATTCCAGGGTGGAAGTGGTAAAATAAAAGGATTCCATTCGGGTGGTAGTGACCGGTTAACTAAATCGGTACATTCCATTCCGATGTGAATGGACTATGCTTTGGATAAATATACAGAGTTTAAGGAGATAGTTCGACATATGGAAATCCAATATCCATTATATCGGACAGGGGTCCAAAGTTCACTTTAAGATTTTGGAAATCTTTGCATAAAGTTTTGGGTACTTGATTGAATTTCAGTACGACCTTTCATCCACAGACGGATAGTAAGTTAAAAAGTATTATCCATATATTAGAAGATATGCTGAGTACATGTGTGATTAATTCCAAGGAATCATAGTAAAGGAAAAAGTATTTGATTTTAGTAGAATTTTCCTACAATAACAGTTATTAATTGAGTAACAAGATGGCTCAGTATGAAACTTTATATGGAAGAAAATGTCGAACACCATTAAATTGGTTCGAGTTAAAAGATTGGAATCTTGTTGGCCCAGATTTATTAAAAGAGGTTAAGGATAAAGTAAAGATAATTCAAGATAAACTCAAAATGGCATTTGATCGGCAAAAGTCATATACAGACTTGAAGCGAAAAAGATTGAATTTCATGAAGGCGATAAAGTTTTTCTTAAAGTTTCGCCTTGGAAAAAAAGATTTTGTGTTTTGGGCAAAAAGAAAAACTAAGTCTAAGATTAATTAGACCTTATGAGATATTAAAAAGAGTTAGAATGATGGCTTATCAGTTAAAATTAACTATGGAGGTATTGAGAACCAGAGTATGATAAAGTACACAATGTTTTTCATATGTCGATGCTTAGAAAGTATCGATCAGATCCTTCACATGTCATTTCATCAGAGAAAATTGATATCCAACCAGATTTGACTTATGAAGAAGAACCAGTACGGATCTTAGCTCGAGAAATCAAAAGAACTGCGTAACAAGACAATTCCTTTAGTCAAAGTGATTTAGCAAAATCATAATGTCGAGGATGTTACTTGGGGAAAGAGAGGATGATATGAAGAAATAATATCTACACATTTTCATATCAGGTTGAAGAATTGGATTAAACAGGTTCAAAATCTAATGATTTGCATGATCTTCACAAAATTCCCAAATTAAGGAGGAAAAATCAGAATTCAAGAAGTTGGCAAGACCAGAAGAGATTTTTGCATAAGGCATAGGCACAGCTTATTCATCTTGAGCTATCGCGGAAGAAGTCTATAGTTAAGGCATGGGCACGTCTTACCAGTTCGTACACCCTAAATTAGGGTTACAAATTTACAATAGAAAGTGAAATCCTTATAAAATGGGAGTTAGGGTTTTCATATAAAGTTTTAAAATTCGAGGATGAATTTTCTTAAAAAGGGGAGAATTGTAATACCCCAAAAATTTAGATAATGACCAAAATGAAAATTTTGAAAGTTTGATAGTCAAAGTAGAAAATTGGGAAAATTTTGAGGAATTAAGTGATAATTTCCTAAAATATAATTTTATTACATAAATAGATAGTTTACTGTTGAGAGTGGAGTATTTTTTAGAAATCATATTTTTGGATTTGGAATTTTAGTAAAGAAAAATTAGAAAGGGTTAAAGCCAGTAAGAAATCGGTAATTTCATATCGAATTGGAATTTTACAAAAATTTGAAGGATATTATAAAATGGTTGGAAATATTATTTTAATATTTTAGATCAGAGAGAAATTTGGTTTGGAAATGTACAATTTTTCAGATTTGACCGAAATAGTGGAATTTAGTGACTAAAATTCAAGTTTTGAAAATTTCATGGGCATTTTTGTAAGTCAAAGTTAAATTAATTCAGTTTTGACTTTGAAAGATGATAAGGATTAGGTGTCTTGGTTTTATGGTGAATAAGAAGATTCATTAAGGGTGATTTGGTCTTATCCCAATTAAATGATATTTTATTCATTTATAGTGGAATATAATGTAAATTAATATGAAATGCACCTAACATTTCATCCAAATTGCTCATATTCTTCTCCAAGCTGCGTCGGTTTTCTCCAAAGGTGAGAAAAAACTTCAATTAAAATTTTAAGCAATTTCGTTAAGATTTTGAGTATCCGTAAAATAAAAAATTGTTGTTGTGTTTAAAGATCCCAAATTCTATAGTTTGTGTTCATATAAGGGATCATGAAATTAATGATGGATCTTGATGTTTGTGAGGTAAGAGATTCATATTCAAACATGTATGACGATTATAACATGTTTAATCTTTCTAGAACTTGTCTTTAAGTTTCGCCATGGATTGTTGAGTGAGAAAAATTATATATGGGTTAGAAATGATGAAGGAAGTATTCTACAAGCCTTAGAAAATTCAGGGACCATTTCGTAACATTTGAAAAGGTTGGGGGATCAATTCATAAATTTTGGAAATTGATGGGTTGTTATGTAAGTGTTATATAATTGATGTACTATGCTGTAAATTGTTGTTTGGGAATTAAATGAGTGTTAGAATGTGAAATATGACTATTTTAGAAGTTTGAAAAGATTTGTGATTTAAGTACAATATTTGCATAGTTGGGGTACTTAAATGTAATTATGATTTTGTAAAAACATTTGAATAGTAATGATTTCAATGCTGGAATTATTAGTATTAAGAATCTAAGTGATAAAATGGTGAAGGACCATTTTGTGTAAATTGAAAATTTGGTTCCAATGTTAAAAGGAATTAATAAGTGTTAAAGTATTTGGTGGTAAATAGTTTCAAGTATGATTATGGAATTTATTTTGGAAATGTATTTATGTTAGTACAATACTAACATATATATATATAAGAATCTATATTTTGTACAGATCGTGATTTACTCGGTGTTCAAAGCAAGTCAAGTAGAAAAAGGGTTTATTGTGGAACATAGTGAGGCATATATTTTTGAAAGATATAAAGTGTCAAGGTGAGTGCAATACATGCATGAAATTATACATGGATGTTTTATACTTCATCTGGAAGACTTACGATAAGTCGACCTTGTTTATAGGAGCATGATATTATGTCATATATCATATATTTGACATATTCTAAATATGTCAAAGGATGAATATAAAATGCATTGATCACTGATTGCTGCATATGATGTTATCATGAACATATATGATTTTTATCATGAATGATATTGTGGGTATGAATTGCCCAATGTTAAATGGTATTGATATACTTTGCCATGGATGGATCAAATAAAATTGACTATATGCCCAAGTATGTTAACGAGGTTCAGTGGTATTAATGGCATGCCATAGAGTCTAGTAGCCGCATATTAGGTAGTACTAGAGTGTCTAGAGAAGGCACATAGTGCAGGCCTCAAAGTGTCTAGCGAAGACACAATACAAAACACTATGGTGTACAAGGTGGGTAAAGCCCGACCTCAGCACTACGGTGCATTATTAGGTGAGCAAAGCTCGACCTCAACACTTCGGTGCAATATTTGACTCCTATACCGGGTTCCTCATACAATTATACTTTGGGTTATGGTTTATTGATTAATAAATGGTAAGCATTCAAATAAGCTTACGAGCTTATGGTATTAAATGGTAAGTATATTGGTAAACTAAGCTTATGAGCTTATGGTATTAAATGGTAAGTATATTGGTAAAATAAGCTTACGAGCTAATGGGATAAATGGTAAGAATTTTATATTATTTTTATCATGGTAAAATATTGGATATGTTGGAAACATAATTTATATGATATGATATTTTTATAATATCAGTTACCATTTTAAGAAAATAAATTTTAAATCGTTTTTGAATCAGAAAATGATTTTTAAAAATTTGGGTGACATCTATAATCTGTATAGGTATAATTGTACGGGTTATGGGTGTTACAATATCAGTAGTGACAACAACGAAATTGATGGAAAAAGATTGCACAACTTTTGCGGAAAATGTGATTGATATTCAGACATCTGGAGTTTGATTGGAGGATATTCTCACAGTTCAGGAATTTCTAGATGTATTTCCTGATAAATTACTAGATTACCTCTTGATCGAGAAGTAGAGTTTAAGTTTATATTTTTTTGGGTACTACCCCTATTTTGATGACCCCTTATCGAATGGCTCCAACGGAACTTAGAGAGCTTAAGGCACAATTGTAGGAGTTGCTTAAACAAGGTTTTATTAAACCGAGTGCGTCTTTATGGGGTGCACCAGTTTTGTTTTTAAAAAACAAACATGGATCGATGCGTTTATGTTTGGACTACCGTTAGTTGAATAAAGTGACGATAAAGAATAAATACCCTCTTCCAAGGATCGATGACCTGTTTAATCAAATCAAGGGTATTTCAGTATTTTCGAAGATTGATCTTAGATCAGGGTATCATCAATTAAAGATTAAGGAAGAAGATGTTCTGAAAATGACTTTCAGAACTCGATATGGTCGTTATGAGTTTGTAGTTATGCCGTTTTGTAACACCCAACCCGTATATATCTCGAAATACGAGCTAAAAGTGTCACGTCAACTTTACAAAACATTCATTGAAAATAAATGCTCAAAAATTTTGTAAAGCATCTCTTTATCAACTTTATATTTGTTTCATTAGCTTGCATAGTCATAACATAATAATTTATCATTCCAAACAAATTATGTAGTAATTTAGCACTTCCATGTGGTTTTATATCTATATACAACTGCCTAATATTCCTTGATTTAAAACCATTTTATAACTGTTTATAATATTCATTCATAAATACGATTATAACTAATACCAATGAAAATTAAAATAGTCTTAACATTAGGAAGACTTGCGATAAGTCGACCTTGTTTATAGCAGCATGATATTATGTCATTTATCATATATTTGACATATTCTAAATATGTCAAAGGTTGAATATAAAATGCATTAATCACTGATTATTGCTTATGATCTTATCGTGAACATATATGATTTTTATCATGAATGATATTGCGAGTATGAACTGCCCAATGTTAAATGGTATTGATATACTTTGCCATGGATGGATCAAATAAATTTGACTATATGCCTAAGTATGTTATTGAGGTTCAGTGGTATTAATGGCATGCCATAGAGTCTAGCAGCTGTATATTAGGTAGTACTAGAGTGTCTAGAGAAGGCACATAGTGCAGGCCTCAAAGTGTCTAGCGAAGATACAATACAAAGCACTACAGTGTACAAGGTGGGTAAAGCATGACCTCAACACTACGATGCATTATTAGGTGAGCAAAGCTCGACCTCAGTACTTCGGTGCAATATTTGACTCCTATACCGGGTTCCTCATACAGTTATACTTTGGGTTATGGTTTATTGGTTAATAAATGGTAAGCATGCAAATAAGCTTACGAGCTTATGGTATTAAATGGTAAGTATATTGGTAAACTAAGCTTATGAGCTTATGATATTAAATGGTAAGTATATTGGTAAAATAAGCTTACGAGCTTATAGGATAAATGGTAAGAAATTTTATATTATTTGATCATGGTAAAATATTGGATATGTTGGAAACATAATTTATGATATGATATTTTTATAATATCAGTTACCATTTTAAGAAAATAAACTTTAAATCGCCTTTGAATTGGAAAATGATTTTTAAAAATTCGGGTGACATCTATAATCTGTATAGGTATAATTGTACGGGTTATGGGTGTTACTTTTATTGATATCAGAGCTATAGGTTTAGCCGATTCTAGGACTAAACCGAGTTTGTTTTGAGTTAAAAAGTGTATACATGCCACTAGGATGTCAAAAGTTACTGATAGTTGTATATACTGTGATGATGCTTATTGAGAGTAAAGTTACTCTTTACTAAAGCATGATGATTATGACTATGTTCAAATGTTGGAACTAAAGACAGGTAAGAAAGTCAAAATTATTGAAATGAAGGTCGAGATTGAAATTGACAAAAAGAAACCGACATGACCTATGTAAAACACCTTAGAAGGGTGGATGTTGTTAGGGATTTTCCTCCAGTTTGTGGAAGAAATGCTCAATTTTTAATGAAGTTTCTGAATAGGAAGAATCTATTAAAAAGTTTCAACGGCTTACAAGAAAAGTTGAATCGGATGAGGATTCAGAGGAGATTTCTAAATCTAGTGATGATTCGGGGGTTTCTCCAGTAAAGCTTAAATAAGTGAGAAATATTTAAGCTAAATATTAAATTGTTTAAAGCATTGTGGATTTGAGTAAGAGGAATTGAATTAGCGGTAAATATGATTTCTGCTAAAAGGTTACAGAAAGCTGAGTTATTAGTGAATCAAATGATTTTGAGTTGGATTGAGAATATATATCAAGTCCATAAAATTGGATAGAGTTACTTTGTGAAGGTAAATTTGTGAAATGGATTGTTTAATCATTCCATGCTACAATGAATTATTGTTTAGATTGAGATGGATTCTCAAGAACTTGAAAAGTGTCAAGTTTGTAATGATAAGAAAAAAAATTTGCTTGAGAGTGATTTTAGCATTAACTGATATGAAGTTATTGTTACAAAGTGTCAATTATTCTTAATGAAAAATGTGGATATTTAGAGTTTCAATTGATATGGAAAATGTATCAACTTTTCGAAAATATTATTTTTGGATCTGGAAAAGTTATACAGATTTCCTTAAGAATGAAATAAGGAATTCCAAAGTAGAAATATTCAATTCAACGTGATAAAAATGTTATTATGGGAAAGACCTATGGGTCATGATACAAGTGTTAGTCGAACAAATAATAAATATCCGATAAAGATTTAGAAGCTTATGTTACTGGTGAATCTTACGGGATTATCATTAACGAGTTTTAGATCATTTTGATAATGAGTTGGTTGTCTCTACATTAAGGTTGGGCTAATGATCACAAGAAGCGATTAATTTAGAAAAATGCGGAGAAATTAAAAATTTTAATGGTTGATGAAAAATGTGAAATCATCAATAAGTGACATCAGCAATGGTTGCGATTAAGATGATGTAAAAAGGATGCATAGCTTTTGTAGCTAAAGTGATAGATACTTAAGTATCTGAAGCAAGATCATATGATATTTCCATAACTTGGGAATTTTCATATGTCTTTTTCGATTTATTAATTGGGTTACCTGTAGATTGAGAGGTGGAATTCAATATTAATGCTTATCAAGGCATTAATCATGTATATATGGGTTCGTATCGAATGGTTACGATTGAGTTAATAAAATCAAGAACCAATTGCAAGAGATGTTAAATTGAGGATGCATTAGACCGAGTATTTCACCTTAGGGTGAACCGATGTTGTTTATAAAAAAATAGATATATGCGATTACGCATAGATTATCGATAGTTAAACAAAGTAACTATCAAGAACAAATATCCTATTTTGAGGATTTATGACTTGTTTGATCAGCTTAAAAGGAGCAGTAATTTTCTCTAAAATTGATATTTGAATGAGATATCACTAGTTAAATATTAAAGAGGAAGTTGTTCCAAAGATAGTTTTTAGAATACGGTATAGACACTACAAGTTCGTAGTAATGCCGTTTGGTTTGAAAAAAAATATGCTCTGACAACATTCATAGATTTGTTGAATCGAGTATTTCAATTTTACTTCAATTAATTTGAGGTGGTCTATATTGATGACATTCTGGTATATTTGAATACAAAGATAGAGTGTGATGCTTATCTTCGTATTGTACTTGAAATACTTAAGGATGAAAAGTTATATGTCAAACTATCAAAGTGTGAATTTTGGCTATCAAAAGTTGATTTTATTATTCATGTTGTCTCGACATATGGCATAAGAGCTAAAAAAATATAATATAAGAAAAAAAGAAAACGAAGAAAAAAATAATAGAAAAAGAAAAGAAAAGAAAAAGAGAAAAATGATGAGAGATGCTTAAAAAATATTTCACTTGTAAAAAAATGTTAGACTAAAGACTTTGAAGTCAAGTCTGATGGGTGTCTATTTTATCGAGGAAGAATTTTTATTCCTCATGATGATGAGTTGAAGAAAGACATTCTTTCTAAGGCACATTATATTCCACTAAGTATGCATCCAGGTGAAAATAAAATGTATCAGGATGTAAAGAGTCATTTTGGTGGCTAGGTATGAAAAGAAACATTACTAAGTTTGTTGCTACATGTTTGACATGTCAACATGTAAAAGCTGAGCATCAAGTGCTTTTGTAATTATTACAACTGATTTTTTTATTCCAGGGTGGAAGTGGTAAAATAAAAGGATTCCATTTGGGTGATAGTGACCGGTTCACTAAATCGGTACATTCCATTCCGATGTGAATGGACTATGCATTGGATAAATATACAGAGTTCAAGGAGATAGTTCGACTACATGGAAAGCCAGTATCCATTATATCGGACAGGGATCCAAAGTTCACTTTAAGATTTTGGAAATCTTTGCATAAAGTTTTGGGTACTTGATTGAATTTCAGTACGACCTTTCATCCACAGACGGATAGTAAGTTAAAAAGTATTATCCATATATTAGAAGATATGCTGAGTACATGTGTGATTAATTCCAAGGAATCATAGTAAAGGAAAAAGTATTTGATTTTAGTAGAATTTTCCTACAATAACAGTTATCAATTGAGTAACAAGATGGCTCAGTATGAAACTTTATATGGAAGAAAATGTCGAACACCATTAAATTTGTTCGAGTTAAAAGATTGGAATCTTGTTGGCCCAGATTTATTAAAAGAGGTTAAGGATAAAGTAAAGATAATTCAAGATAATCTCAAAATGGCATTTGATTGGCAAAAGTCATATACAGACTTGAAGCAAAAAGAGATTGAATTTCATGAAGGCGATAAGGTTTTTCTTAAAGTTTCGCCTTGGAAAAAAAGATTTTGTGTTTTGGGCAAAAAGAAAAACTAAGTCTAAGATTCATTAGACCTTATGAGATATTAAAACGAGTTAGACTGATGGCTTATCAGTTAACATTAACTCTGGAGGTATTGAGATCCAGAGTTGGATAAAGTACACAATGTTTTTCATATGTCGATGCTTAGAAAGTATCGATCAGATCCTTCACATGTCATTTCATCAGAGGAAATTGAGATCCAACCAGATTTGACTTATGAAGAAGAACCAGTACGGATCTTAGCTCGAGAAATCAAAGAACTGCGTAACAAGACAATTCCTTTAGTCAAAGTGAATTAGCAAAATCATAATGTCGAGGACGTTACTTGGGGAAAGAGAGGATGATATGAAGAAATAATATCTACACATTTTCATATCAGGTTGAAGAATTGGATTAAACAGGTTCAAAATCTAATGATTTGCATGATCTTCACAAAATTCCCAAATTAAGGAGGAAAAATCAGAATTCAAGAAGTTGGCAAGACCAGAAGAGATTTTTGCATAAGGCATAGGCACAACTTATTCATCTTGAGCTATCGCAGAAGAAGTCTATAGTTAAGGCGTGGGCACGTCTTACCAGTTCGTACACCCTAAATTAGGGTTACAAATTTACAATAGAAAGTGAAATCCTTATAAAAAGGGAGTTAAGGTTTTCATATAAAGTTTTAAAATTCAAGGATAATTTTCTTAAAAAGGGAGAATTGTAATACCCCAAAAATTTAGATAATGACCAAAATGAAAATTTTGAAAGTTTGATAGTCAAAGTAGAAAATTGGGAAAAGTTTGAGGAATTAAGTGATAATTTCCTAAAATATAATTTTATTCCTTAAATAGATAGTTTACTGTTGAGAGTGGAGTATTTTTTAGAAATCATATTTTTGGATTTGGAATTTTAGTAAAGAAAAATTAGAAAGGGTTAAAGCCGGTAAGAAATCGGTAATTTCATATCGAATTGGAATTTTACAAAAATTTGAAGGATATTATAAAATGGTTGGAAATATTATTTTAATATTTTAGATCAGAGAAATTTGGTTTGGAAATGTATAATTTTCAGATTTGACCGAAACAGTGGAATTTAGTGACTAAAATTCAAGTTTTGAAAATTTCATGGGCATTTTTGTAAGTCAAAGTCAAATTAATTCAGCTTTGACTTTGAAAGATGATAAGGATGAGGTGTCTTGGTTTTATTGTGAATAAGAAGATTCATTAAGGGTGATTTGGTCTTATCCTAATTAAATGAATATTTTATTCATTTATAGTGGAATATAATGTAAATTAATATGAAATGCACCCAACATTTCATCCAAATTGCTCATATTCTTCTCCAAGCTGCGTCGGTTTTCTCCAAAGGTGAGAAAAAACTTCAATTAAAATTTTAAGCAATTTCGTTAAGATTTTGAGTATCCGTAAAAAAGAAAATTGTTATACGAGAAAAAACGCTATCATTTGGTACCAATATTGCATGATAATATTGTTGGTGTTTAAAGATCCCAAATTCTATAGTTTGTGTTCATATAAGGGATCATGAAATTAATGATGGATCTTGATGTTTGTGAGGTAAGAGATTCATATTCAAACATGTATGATGATTATAACATGTTTAATCTTTCTAGAACTTGTTCTTTAAGTTTCGGCCATGGATTGTTTGAGTGAGAAAAATTATGGAAAAATTATATATGGGTTAGAAATGATGAAGGAAGTATTCTACAAGCCTTGAAAATTCAGGGACCATTTCGTAACATTTGAAAAGGTTGGGGGATCAATTCAGAAATTTTGGAAATTGATGGGTTGTTGTGTAAGTGTTATATAATTGATGTACTATGCTAGAAATTGTTATTTGGGAATTAAAGAGTGTTAGAATGTGAAATATGCCTATTTTAGAAGTTTGAAAAGATTTGTGATTTAAGTACAATATTTGCATAGTTGGGGTACTTAAATGTAATTATGATTTTGTAAAAACATTTGAATAGTAATGATTTCAATGCTGAATTATTGTATTAAGAATCTAAGTGATAAAATGGTGAAGGACCATTTGTGTAAATTGAAAAAGTTGGTTCCAATGTTAAAAGGAATTAATAAGTGTTAAAGTATTTGGTGGTAAATAGTTTCAAGTATGATTATGGAATTTATTTTGGAAATGTATTTATGTTAGTACAATACTAACATATATATAGATAAGAATCTATATTTTGTACAGATCGTGATTTACTCGGTGTTCAAAGCAAGTCAAGTAGAAAAAGGGTTTATTGTGGAACATAGTGAGGCATATATTTTGAAAGATATAAAGTGTCAAGGTGAGTGCAATACATGCATGAAATTATACATGGATGTTTTATACTTCATCTGGAAGACTTACGATAAGTGACCTTGTTTATAGAGCATGATATTATGTCATATATCACATATTTGACATATTCTAAATATGTCAAAGATGAATATAAAATGCATTGATCACTGATTGCTGCATATGATGTTATCATGAACATATATGATTTTATCATGAATGATATTGTGGTATGAATTGCCCAATGTTAAATGGTATTGATATACTTTGCCATGGATGGATCAAATAAAATTGACTATATGCCCAAGTATGTTAATGAGGTTCAGTGGTATTAATGGCATGCCATAGAGTCTAGTAGCCGCATATTAGGTAGTACTAGAGTGTCTAGAGAAGGCACATAGTGCAGGCCTCAAAGTGTCTAGCGAAGACACAATACAAAACACTACGGTGTACAAGGTGGGTAAAGCCCGACCTCAGCACTACGGTGCATTATTAGGTGAGCAATGCTCGACCTCAACACTTCGGTGTAATATTTGACTCCTATACCGGGTTCCTCATACAATTATACTTTGGGTTATGGTTGATTGATTAATAAATGGTAATGCAAATAAGCTTACGAGCTTATGGTATTAAATGATAAGTATATTGGTAAACTAAGCTTATGAGCTTATGGTATTAAATGGTAAGTATATTGGTAAAATAAGCTTACGAGCTAATGGGATAAATGGTAAGAATTTTATATTATTTTGATCATGGTAAAATATTGGATATGTTGGAAACATAATTTATATGATATGATTTTTTATAATACCAGTTACCATTTTAAGAAAATAAATTTTAAATCGCTTTTGAATCGGAAAATGATTTTTAAAAATTCGGGTGATATCTATAATCTGTATAGTATAATTGTATGGGTTATGGGTGTTACAATATCAGCAGTGACAACAACGAAATTGATGGAAAAGGTTGCACAACTTTTTTGGAAAATGTGATTGATATTCAGACATCTGGAGTTTGATTGGAGGATATTCTCACGGTTCAGGAATTTCTAGATGTATTTCCTTATAAATTACCTGGATTACCTCTTGATCGAGAAGTAGAGTTTAAGTTTATATTTTTTTTGGGTACTACCCCTATTTTGATGACCCCTTATCGAATGGCTCCAACGGAACTTAGAGAGCTTAAGGCTTAATTTAGGAGTTGCTTGAACAAGGTTTTATTAAACCGAGTGCGTCTTTAGGGGTGCACCAGTTTTGTTTTTAAAAAAGAAACATGGATGATGCGTTATGTTTGGACTATCGTTAGTTGAATAAAGTGACGATAAAGAATAAATACCCTCTTCCAAGGATCGATGAACTGTTTAATCAACTCAAGGGTATTTCAGTATTTTCAAAGATTGATCTTAGATCAGGGTATCATCAATTAAAGATTAAGGAAGAAGATGTTCCGAAAATGATTTTCAGAACTCGATATGGTCATTATGAGTTGTAGTTATGCCGTTTTGTAACACCCAGCCCGTATATATCTCGAATACGAACTAAAAGTGTCACTTCAACTTTACAAAACATTCATTGAAAATAAATGCTCAAAAATTTTGTTTCAATTTAAAGCATCTCTTTATCAACTTTATATTTGTTTCATTAGCTTGCATAGTCATAACATAATAATTTATCATTCCAAACAAATTATGCAGTAATTTAGCACTTCCATGTTGTTTCATATCTATATACAACTGCCTAATATTCCTTGATTTAAAACCATTTTATAACTGTTTATAATATTCATTCATAAATACGATTATAACTAATATCAATGAAAATTAAAATAGTCTTAACATTAGCATTACAAACCTGTTTTTAAAAATAAATCTAATAAAGCAACCCAACGTATATAATGTACATGCCACTAATAAATCAAAGGTAGGATGTCTTTCTGATACTGTTGGTAGGTTTGATTTCCGTAAGATGTTGTCAAACTCCTTACTATACACTCTTTTCTTTATTCAAACCTACGCATGGAAATCATCACGCGCTAAGTAAAACTTAGTGAGGCCATAACATAGTTAAAGTGATATAAAACATAAATTTCATAAAGTAATATTGCATAAAACTATAATTTAAATAAAAAGCATAAAAATTTTCAAACTGTGCTATTCAAACTGATTTCCTTTTGAAAACCTGAAAATCAACATCTCATGATTTTATCAAAATCATGTAAATCAATATCAAATATCATAGATAACTCATAATCCTTTCATAATAATTCTAAATAATAATATCTGATAAAATACTCGTATCATGATTTATGTTAACTGAAATGTCATTCATAACTTTCATATTCATTTTCATAGCCCAATGCATATTTATGAGAACACAAGGTACTGAAATATGATGCACTTCAGTGAAATCATAACATGTGCACCAACTGTGCTAATCATAGGGTACACAAATGTACCATAACTGAACTGATAACTGATAACTGATAAGTACCCACTTAATGGCATGCCAAATGTACCTAGGACTCTCAATGCAATATACAATAAGCTTTTAGAATATATCTTGTTCATTTCATACTCAATATTTCAACTCAGAATCGATTTCAATCATTCTCATAAAAATCTAAATAGGGTAGTTCGTACCCTAAACATTCATAAAACATGTATAAAGATGTTGAAAATGTAATACCCCAAATATTGGCTCAGTGACCATAGTGAAAGGTATTAAAATTTGGTGGGTTTGATTGAGAAATTGAAAGTATAAGAAATGATTTAGGAAATTTTGTGTTTGAGACTTATTAGTAAGAATGGAAGAATGACGGGACAATTTGGTCCTTTAGATGGAATGAATTTAATATTCATTTAAATGGGGTTATTTATTAAAAGTGAATAGGAGAAATAAGAGGATATGTTTGAAATTGGTCCTCTTTTTCTCCTACTTCTCGTCCACGTGCTCTCCCTATAGCCAAAGGTAAGATTTCTTCAAGTTGGTTTTCCTTTAGTTTATGGGTTGGTTTTAAAGCCTTAAGTGATATAGAAGCTTAAGGAAAACTTAAAAGTAAATAAAACTAAGTGATTAGGGAATTATTTGAGATTTAAGAAAATGGGATTTTGAATGATATGATGAAATATGGTCCTTTATCAAAGTTTAAAAGTATATTGCACTTGTCAAAGAAGTAAATAAGTGATTAGGAGCCTTACAAGTGATTAAAAACATGTTTGCAAAATTAGTGTGATTCTTAGTTTTGAGTGTTCTTTGTAAATTTTAGATGTTATATGAAGATTAATGGAGGTAAGTTAGTAGGGTTAAGTTATGACGAGTTTAATGGTATGGTTGGAGATAAAAGTAAGAGATTTAAAAGAAATTTAGGTAAAAATCAAAGTGATATATGAAAAATCTGGGTATGAGTATCGATACTAGAAGAACAGTGTCGATACTATAGGGTTAAATTTGAAGAAAAAGATGGAAATGATGAACAACATTGATACTGATGCAAGTAGTATCGATACTATTGTAGGTATCGATACTAAGAGGAAGGTATTGACACTTTGGATTCTAGAATGCAAAAATGGTATCAATACTGAAGGGGGTATCAGTACCATAGTATAGAAGTATCGATACCATAGAAGGAGTGCCAATATCAGTCAGTCTGAAATTTTAAGCTAGGATGAATTTTAAATAGAATTTGAAAATAATAGTACTTTTGAGTATTATTCAATATATAAATGTTAGAAAGTATACTAACATTTGTATTGAATGTGTAATTATAGATGCTTATGTAGATCATAACCAAGCTCCTGAGTCAAGAAAGAAAGAGGGAAAGGAGAAAGTTGTCGAATAGTCGGACATCATTAAAGTATACTAGTGAGGCATACCAGGTGAGTGCATTTATTGTACTTATATGAGATGAGGATGACTTGCGATGAGTCAATCTCGAATGTATGTTTGATTAAAGTATATTTTACAGTATTTCGTTATATTTTCATAATGTTTATGGAATTGATACAAGAGTAATTGTAGAGTATGAACTGCTCTAAAATGAATATATGAATGTTTATGTTGTCGAATATGTGAAAGTGATTGAATACCCCAATGTATGTGCATTGGAATTCATAGCTTCATTTCGACATAAATTGTATATAAAGGTTATTGATCGATTTTTTAATGCATAACGATGCATTTTCGTATCAGTATTATGTGTACTTTTGGCACTAGATGTGCAATCACGATATTCAAAATGAGTTTGTGATTTACCATTTTAATATACAATTATGTATAAAAGTTATCGATCGATTTCATGTAATGTATAACGGTGTATTTTCATATTAATACTATATGTACTTTCAGCACTATGTGTGCAACCCACGAAATTCATAATGAGTTTATGAATGACCATCTCGACACTATGTGTGCAACCCATGAAATTCATAATAAGTTTATGGATGACCGTATCGGCAGTATGTGTGCAATCTATAGAATTCATAATAAGTTTGTGTATTTCCATTTCGACACTTCTTTGCAATGTATGTACCTTGCATTCTCATTTGGCATACATTGGGAAAAATAAAGGATACTTCAGAAAAATACTTATTGATAGGTATGCTAGGCATACTAAATATAGTTTATCAGGTTATGTGAATGAAGCTTGGTTCGCCAAGTCAACTTATGTATTAATATGATTTATACAATTTTCATTTGTATTTTGATATGTTATGATATGTTTATATTCAAGTACAATTCAGTTAGTATTAATATGTCTCACTAAGTAAATACTAGTGGAGTAAGGAGTGTTGTGGATATCATCAATCAAAGGTTGCCTCGTCAGTAACTGTAGGACAATTATGTCTACTTTTGATAATTAGATGGCATGTATTGGATTTATGAAAGATGCTCTAGAATTGTATTTTTACTTATGATGTTTGTAAAATGTTATAAATTTTCAGATGATTTTAACTATCGAAAGTTAACGAATTATTATTATTATCATTATTTTAAAATCTTTTATTTTTTTAGAAACAAAATTTTATGGGTTTACAATAATTAAATGTTTTAAAAACTTATTTGACACCTATGACTTGTGTACGAGAAACATATATGAGAAATGGGTGTTACATTTATTGGTATCAGAGCTATAGGTTTATATGCCACTAAGATTGTCAAGGTTACTGATATGGTGTCATTAGAATATGATTGATGTCACTCCTTACTAACTTGAGTGTTATTATTATGTATGTCCTATTAGATGTTGGAATCTTTGAACTCACAAAGAGCGGCTGAACAATAAGTTAGAGAAAGATCGAGTAGTGAGAGCTATTAAGCTAATAGTGAGCATCTGATCCCGTTTGAAAATTTTAGTGCACCAGTATATCAGGGTATGCTAGTACCAGAGTTTGGAGCTTTTATGTAAGCTCTCAATGCCATTTTGACTCGGTTCTAGCCTCCTCCGCCCCCTACTCCTCCAACACCGCAGATGTTGATCCCAAAAGAGCTGAAAAGTTTGAGAGCTCTTGAGTTTTGGGGAGAAGAGGATGAAGGTCCTATGGAGGCTGATTTATGGTTAAACGATGTTATGGTGATGCTTGTAAGTCTTCACTGCTTAGATTCTGAAAAGCTGCAAGAAGCCGTATCTTTACTTTGAGGATCAACTTGAGTGTGGTGGACCAATACTAAATGTATGCGCCACCGAAGCAAGTGACCTGATAATTCTTCCAGGAGGAATTTAAGAACAAGTACATCGGTGAGTAGTTAAGGTGGACGATGCTGCTGAAGTTTCTTCATCTAAAATAAGGTGATCGAGCAATACATGAGTACTAGGCTGAGTACAACAAGCTAAGCCGTTTTGCTACTGAGGTATTTCCCATTGACAAAGTTCGACGTGATTGGTTCATCAAGGGTTTGAAGCCTAAGTTGAAAGAGATTATTTTAGCTTTAAACTTGCCTAGCGTACAGGAAGTTATTAACAGAGCTAAGGTCATTGAAAGAGCTCAAGAGGAGACTCTAACAGCGGAGCAGAGTATGCAGACGGAGAAAAGAGTTGGAATATCTTCAATTTCCTATCATCCTAAGACAGAAAAGGGTTCGAGTTCTCGATATCATAATAAAGATGGTTATGATGCACCTTCACAGAAAAGTAAGTGTCTCAATATTTTGTTGCTAGCCCGGGTCGAGCTTATGGAGAAAGAAATACTCCATGTCAAACTTGTGGCAAATTTCATTGTGGAGTATGTGGATTTCTCAGTGGAGCTTGTTTCCATTGAGGTGAAACGGGTCATTATGTTCGAAATTGTGTCAAGAAATATGGGGATAGTTCAGTGCAAACTGAGAGATCAGTAGTAACCCCGAATAGAAATAGAGGAAAAGGTAGATCCAGAGGAAAATCTGAGACAATTCCGCAACTAGAGACTCGAGGAGTAGCCATAATTTACAATATTAAGACAAATGAAGATCGAGATGACATGCAGGTCTTAATAGGTAAATTCCATCTTTTCGATAAGCATGTATTTATTTTGGTTGACCCTGGTTCTACCCACTATTATATTAGTACAAAGTTGGTTAGAGATAGAGGAATTCCTTTAGAACTAATTTGTAGTGAGATGATAGTGGTGAACCCTATGGGTCATAGCGCAAGGGTAACTCACGTATGTAGAAAATGCCCGAAAAGAATTCAAGGGTTTTATTTTCAAAAAATTTGATGGAATTGCCTTTTGATGAGTTCAAAATTATTTTGGGCATGAATTGGTTGTTTCCACCCCATGGATGGATTGATTGTCGCAAGAAATTATTATTTTTGAATGATACGGAAGGCTCGAAAATTTTAGTGATCGACGAAAAAGATAAATCACCATTCAATGTGATATCATCCATGACTGCAAAAAAATGATATCGAAAGGATGTATAGCTTTTCTGGCTAACGCAATAGACACTAGAATATCAGAAGCGAGATTAGATGATATTCCAACGGTTAGGGAATTTCTGGATGTTTTTCCAGAAGAATTATTGGGTTTACCTCCAGACTGTGAGGTGGAATTCCATATTGAAGTTTACCCGGGTACTGAACCTGTTTCTATGGCTCCATATCGAATAGCTCCAACGGAGTTAAGAGAATTAAATCCCCAATTACAGGAGCTGCTCGACAAGGGATTTATCACACCCAATATTTCTCCTTGGGGCATACCTGTGCTTTTTGTGAAAAGGAAGGATGGGTCTATGTGATTATGCATAGATTATCATCAGTTAAATAAAGTAACAATAAAGAATAAATATCATCTTCCAAGGATTGATGATCTATTTGATCAACTGAAAGATGAAACAGTGTTCTCTAAGATAGACCTGCGGTCAGGATACCACAAATTGAAGATTAAAGAGGGGGATATTTCAAAAATAGCTTTTCAGACTCGGTATAGATATTATGAATTTGTGGTGATACCATTCGGCTTGACAAATGCTCCTGCAATATTTATGGATATGATGAACCGAGTGTTCCGACCTTACTTGGACCATTTTCGTGGTGGTATTTGTCGATGATATTTTGGTGTATTCCAAGTCAAGAGAGGAACATAATGCTCATCTTCGTATTGTTCTTCAGACTCTTCGAGAGAAGAAACTGTAAATAAATTATCCAAGTGTGAATTCTAGTTAGCTGAGGTTGTTTTCCTTTGTCATATAGTTTCTGTTGAAGGTATACGAGTAGATCCTAAAAAGATTCAAGCTATAGTGGATTAGCAACCCCCAAAGAATGTTTTCTGAAGTTCACAGTTTCTTGGGGCTTGTTGGCTATTATAGACGGTTCGTGAAAAACTTTTCAATGCTAGCTTCATGCTAAATAAGTTGTTACAAAAAGACGTGCCTTTTCCTTGGTCGGAGAAATACTAAGAAAGTTTTGAAATGCTAAAGAGGATTGTAACAGAGCCACCAGTTCTTGTATAACCTAAGTCAGGTAAAGACTATGTAGTTTTTAATGATGCATCCCACATTGGATTAGGGTGTGTGCTTATACAAGAGGGGAAAGTTGTGGCCTATGCCTCAAGACAGCTGAAGACTCATGAAAGAAATTACCCGACACATGACTTGGAATTGTCTGTGGTCGTGTTTGCCTTGAAGATTTGGCATCATTATCTGTACGGTGAGCGATGCCATATTTATACAGATCACAGGAGTCTAAAGTACTTGTTGACTAAAAATGAACTGAATTTGAGGCAGAGATGATGGATCGAGCTTTTAAAATATTATGATGTGATCATTGATTATCATCCAGGAAAGACTAATGTAGTAGCGGATGCACTTAGCATAAAGAGTTTTGCAGCCTTGCGGGCTTTGGATGTACGCATGTCTTTCAAGGAACATGGTGCGTTGATTGCTGAGCTTAAGTTAAAGTTGATGCTCTTGGATCGGATAAAAGATCTTCAAGGACAAGATGAAAAATGCTTGGCAAAAATTAAACAAGTGGAAAAAGATGAGGCTAAAGACTTAGAAATAAAGATTGATGGATGTTTACATTATCCTGGGAGACTTTGCATTCCATATAATGAAGAGCTGATGAAATATATTTTTTCTGAGGCACATTATTGTCTTTTGACGATGCATCCAACGGGAATAAGATGTATCACGATATAAAGAGTCGCTATTGGTGGTCTGACATGAAAAGAGTTGTATTGGAGTTTGTTGCAAAATGCTTAGCATGTCAGCAAGTGAAAGTTGAACATCAAGTGCCTTCTGGATTACTACAACTAATATCTATTTCCGAGTGGAAGTGGGAACGAGTTACAATGGATTTTGTTTCAAGGCTACCTTTGATACCCAGTAAAAATGACTCAATATGGGTAATTGTGGACAGATTGACCAAGACAATTCACTTTCTTCCTGTTCGGGTAGATTACTCGATGGATAAATATGTAAAGTTATATGTAAAAGAGATAGTTCAGCTACATGGAGTACCAGTTTCGATAGTATCCAATAGAGATCCCAGGTTTACTTCGAGATTCTAGAAGACCTTGCACGAGGCATTGGGTACTCGATTGAATTTCAGTATGGCTTTTCATTCGTAAATAGATGGTCAGTCGGAGCGAACTATTCAGTTATAGGAAGATATGCTAAGGGCATACGTGATTGAATTCAAGGGATCATGGGAAAGGTATTTGCCTTTAGTGGAATTTGCTTATAATAATAGTTACCAATTGAGTATTAAGATGGCTCCGTATGAAGCCTTGTATGAGAGAAAGTGTCGAACACCATTAAATTGGTTTGAGCTAAAAGATCGAGATCTAGTTAGCCCAGACTTAATGAAAGAAATGGAAGACAAAGTGAAAGTTATCCAAGATAATTTGAAGATAGCCTCTGATCGACATAAATCTTATGTCAATTTAAAAAGAAAACAGATTGAATATATAGTGGGGGATAAGGTATTTCTGAAAGTATCGTTCTAGAAGAAAGTATTGTTGTTTGGACGAAAAGGAAAGCTAATTTCGAGATTTATTGGACCTTCTAAGATTTTAAAAAGGATCATACCAGTAGCATATCAGTTAGATGACATGTATTAGATTTATGAAAGATGATCTAGAATTGTATTTTTACTTATGATGTTTGTAAAATGTTATAAATTTTCAGATAATTTTAACTACCGAAAGTTAACGAATTTTTATTATTATTATTTTAAAATCTTTTATTTTTTAGAAACAAATTTTATGGGTTTACAAATAAGTAAATGTTTTAAAAAGTTATGTGACACCTACGACTTGTGTACGGAAAATGTATATGAGAAATGGGTGTTACAGAAAATCATTCGTACTTATGATACCATACTTTAAATAATACGAGGTGTACTGATCACAAGTCGTCCTCAATCAAAATAACTAAATAAACAAATTGTATTCACTTTGACACGTAATTAATAAATCTAAACATAAGCCTCACTATGCTTTAGAATTAATCCTTTGTTTTCAAATGCTTCAACTATCCAATTTTATAAAATTTCATGCTCTAGCAGTTTGTACTACCTTCAAAGAAATATTATTATGTATTAATCTACATACTTTAAAATTATTCCATTAATACCAATGAAAACTAAACTCGAATACGAATCTAATAATATAAGACACTTTTCTAGTTCAACTTGTACAATTTATAACGATTTTTCAAAGTTGAATGACAGAAGTTGTTTTGAGCTGAATCTGATGCCCTATTTTCTGACTTGTTCTTGATTAAAAATTTATATTTTTTGTATGCACCTCAAAATCAATATCCTTCGGTTGTAAATGAAACTATACTAACATACGAATCTAACAACGATATAAGATCATTCTCTAATCAATTTTGAATAATTTATAGTAAATTTCTAAACTCACTGTTCGAATCAAAATTTATAGACAACTTTCTTTAATTAGCATCCTTAACTCATTCCATAATTATATAAGCTTACCAAATGAACATATAGGATTGAACCGTAATTCACATAACATTAGGAGTTACTTCTTACCATAGTAACTCCGTCACTGGCTCATCGCAAGTCAATGTTTTTGCGATAACATAAATACAAATTAAATGCACTCACTTTTGCCTTACTATCTAACCTTCTTCACATAATCTTCTCAATCCCGTTCTTTTTTCTTCCCTTTCGAGTTACTTGGTTCACTAGATTTATTGTGGTCTGATAACACTATATAATAACATAAAATATTCAAACTATATGTTAGTACCGAACTAACATGATCTAAGCTTAAATATAAAATTTGATAGAAATAAAATCGATACTTGAATCAATATAAACTAATCGTACTTCCCTCAAAATTTCAAACTTCTCAAATATTCTGAAATTCCATAATATTTATTTCCATCACAATCAAGCCACCAAATGAATTCTTTCTATAATTCATCTTAACTTTTCTATTAAATTCATAATGATCCTTCACCATTATGATCATTGCATTTTAATTTCTAAAATATCTAGCACCTTAATAAAATTCTCAACTAATACTTTAACATTCAAACCTTGTAATTTCATCCCAACTTTCTTAACTTTTCAAATTCAACCACTCAATTTGATAAACTTAAAATTTGATCACAACTCATATTTAACTTAAAAATCAGCATATAACTAAAATTCCCATCATTGCTATTTCTCATTCAAAATACTACTAACATATTTTCAAAGTCACAAACAAGTCCTTAAAGTTTTGGGACTTTTTAAATTATGACCTTAAACTTTACCAAACTTCTAATTTGGTCCCAACCAACTTTATAACTTAAATTTCCAGCCTTTAAAATATTAAAAATCAGCATTGAACACTCTAAATATCACATTCTTGCAATAATGTCCCATAATTCTGAAAACTTGTATATTAACCTTTTTCTATTTCAAGATTCCAACTTGATCCAGATTGATCTCCAAGTCCATAGAATTCTTCTAATATCATTTCTAGACCATAGGAAATATTCCATAATTTTCCCCTAATTTCTTCATATGGTCGATATTTCATGTAGCTTTAGGTATGGTTTTATTCAATTTCAAGCATGATTCAACTTCCTAACATCAAATTCATTCTATTCTAATCATATTAACATCAAATTACATCAAAATCCAATCACTCTTTAAAACCCTAGCATGGTCGAATCATGTAAGCATGTACAAATAATTTAATCATCATACATGCTTTAGGATTAATCATAACATCAAAACATAAAAAAAATCCTTCATCAATCTTTCAAAATCCCTAAACCCTACATAACCCTAACTTTCAATATCAAAACATAATCATTCACCATGAAATATTGGTACCAAATGATAGAGAATTTCATGTAGATTAATTCTCTATTTCACAACTTAGTCCAAAAATCATCATGTAGCCTTAAAATCAAAAATAAATTCTTACTTCAACACCATGGTAGTTTCGACCTAAGCTTGCATATGTATTGAAAATATGTTGATTTCACTTCATTTTCTAGTATTTAATAGCTAGTACACTTGGCATTTAACTAATTTAATTGATTTTAAAATTCAATCCTTAAGAAATTCAATTTTTACCATTAATGAACCTTGATAATTACCAAATGCCATTGTCATATTCTCCATTAAAATATTCCTTAGTCAAATATGAACAAACTTAACTTTGACTTACTACTTTGGCCATGAAATTTTTTAAAATTGTATTTTAGTCACAAAAATTTCACTGTTAAACCAAATCTGAAAAATTACGATGATCTGAGCTAAATTTATCTGATCTAAAATATGGAAATAATATTTATAACCATTTTATAAAATCGTTCAAATTTTCATGAAATTCTGACTCGATCCGATTATCCAATTCATATGGTGAACTTTATCGCTTTATCTCTTTTAACACAAATCACGTACTGAAAATCTGATTCTTACAACAACTAAAATTCTCGTTTTAGGTCAAACTGTTCATTTACAAGATAAAATACATAACTTTTCTAAATTACATTATTGGTACCTAAACATTTATAAGTTTATACTTTAGCCCCTAAACTTTCAAATTTTATATTTTAGTCTTAAAATTTGTGATTCTACAATTCCTCCCCCTTAAAGAAAATCCATGTTCGAATTTTCCATACATATTTACATATCTAATGTAAAAAGATAAAGAATTATTTCTTTCTCATTTTATGATTATGACTAAGAACTTTTACTAATAGAATCATCTTATTTCTTAGTTCTTTCAACCTATATACTAGAATCTTTATTGGTTTCTCTTCATATAACTAATCTGGTTGGACCTTGATTTCTTTTGGTGTGTCACATGTGAAGGATCCAATCGATATTTCTAAGACATCGACACATGAAACACATTATGAATCTTGTCCATTTCTAAAGATAATGCTAACTGATAAGCCACCGGGCCAACTCTCGTTATAATTTCATACGGGTCAATGTATTTTGGACCTACCTTTCCTTTATACTCGAATTTCAGACCCTTTTCTAATATGAAAATTTAGGAAATACTTTATCACCTCCCTTGATATTCGATCCTTTCTGAATACTTTTTATCTTTGCTTTGAAGGTCTATAATCAAAGCTGGTATTGTAAGTTGTAACCTTAACATTATAACAAGCTCACCATCATTCTTCATTGAACAATAATCATCAAAAATTTCAAAGCAAAGAGGATTTTTCAACTAAGTGCATCAACTACCATATTATCTTTTTGAAAATGATAATCAGTAATCACATCAAAATCTTTTAAAACTCATTCTATCTCATTTTCCTTAGATTTAATTCCTTCTGAATTAGTAGATATTTCAAACTCATATAACTTGCATAAATATAATAGCACCCAACATAAATAATGGTACTAGCTTTTTTAAACAAATACTATAGATGTTAACTAAATTATGGACCGAATAATTCTATTCGTACGTTTTTAACTGTCTCGAGGCATAAGCTACCCACTCCACCTTCTTACATCAACATCCCAACCATTATGAAACATCACTGAAAATCAAATAAGCTTACATGATTCTGACTGCATTAAAACTAGTGTTTCTGGAAATCTTCCTAAGTGTATCAAAGTTTTCTTGTCTTTTTCAGTCCAACAATTGGTACATCTTTCCTGAGTAGCTTAGTAAGTGTAGAAGCAATCATCACGAAGTTCTTCACAATCCTAGATAATAGCCCGCTAATTCTAAGAAACTTTGAAATCTGAAACATTCTTCAAAGTTTCCACTCCACTATAGCTTGTATTTTCTTAAGATTCACTCTGACTCCCTCTACCATAATCATATGGCCTAGAAAAGAAACTTATGATAGTCAGAATTCACATTTTGATATCTTGGCATAAAGCTTTTTATCTCTTAAATCTACAATATGATACGAAGGTGTGCATCTTGATCTTCTTTAGTCTTGGAATAAACCAGAATATCATAAATAAACACTACTACGAACTCAATGACCATATAGGGTTATAAAAGTTGTCTTCAAAATATCTTCCTCTTTAATCTTTAATTGGTGATACCCTGATCAAAGATCAATCTTCGAAAATATTGAAGCACCCTTGAGCTGATCAAACATATCATCAATCCTTGGAAGAGGTACTTATTATTCACTGTCACTTTATTCAGCTGACGGTAATCTATACATAGTTGTATTGATCCATACTTCTTTATAACAAACAATACTGCGGGGACACAATCGGTTTGATAAAGCCTCGATCAAGTAGCTCCTGTAGTTGTTCCTTTACTCTTTGAGCTCCATTGGGACTATTGATATGGAGCCATCAAAATGGGTGTTATACCCGAAAAAATACAGATCTTAAATTCCAATTAACTTTCATGAGGTAATTCAGGTAACTCATTGAGAAAAACATCTGTGAATTCCCGAACTGTCAGAATATCCTCTAATCTAACTTCAGATATTCAAGTATCAATTATATTTGCCAGAAAAGTTGTATAGCCTTTTTCCATCAGTATCATTTCCTTCACCGCTGGTATCATATTGGGCAATGATTTTACTTTTTCTCTAGTTACTAATTTCACCCCTTTCATTTCTTTCAAAATAATCACTTCTTAAAACAATTTCCCAATTAGTTCATGAAATAACCAATCGTTTTCCTTAATGATATCAAACTCATCCAGTGGTAATTTCATAAGATTCACAGGAAATATAATTCCTTGAATTTTATTAAGGAAATTCTTACTTATTTGCTTTATTATGACGCTAAAACCCAAAGGTTTTGTTACTATAAATAAATTCTAATAAAATATCTATTTAAGGCAGTCATTTATTAACACAACTCATTCATAAGTTCTACACTTAACGATAAATTATTACTCTATCACTAGAAGTCATTCTTCATATACTTTCTCATTTCTATAATCTTACTCCAATTAATATAATCCTGAAACTCTTCAATTTTTTTTAAACAATGACATAATTATTTCACTAAAAACTTAGCCTTCTTTAACCGTTTTAGCAGACGATTTACTTACTTGTAGAAAAAGCCCAAAATTATCAATAAATTCAACAATCTCTGCGTCCTCTTAAATCTCAATTTCTCTTGTATACTTTCTAATTTTGATAGGTTCCTCTAATTCAGTTACCTTATTAAACACTGGGACTTTTCTTCCACATAATAGAGGAAAATCTTTTACAACTCTAACCCTTCTAGGGCAAAATACTTGAGTCTCCCCGGATCCGTCTGAATCGGTTTTTTGTCACGATTATATTTCTAATATTATCTGCGTTCTTACTCTAACTCTTAACATCCAACATCTATCACATAAATTTCATGTGTTACGTTAGTAAGGAGCAGCGTTATCAATAAAATCATAAAACCATAGCAGATAAGTAGTTTTGACATTCTAGTTGCATGTACATATTTCTAACATAACATATGCTCGGTTTAGGCCAAGAATCAGCTAAATATATTGTTCTGATACCAATAAATGTAACACCCACAGCCCGTATATCAAAATACGAGTTAAAAGTGTCACGTCAACTTTACAAAACATTCACTGAAAAATGCTCAAAAATTTTGTTTCAATTTAAAACACTATTTACAACTTTATATTTGTTTCATTAGCTTGCATAGTCATAAATAATAATTTATCGTTTCAAACAAAGATGATTTTATGTAGCAATTTAGTAGTTCCATGTTGTTTCATATCTATATACAATTACCTAATATTGCTTGATTTAAAACCATTTTATAACAGTTTGTAATATTCATTCATAAAACGATTATAGCTAATATTAACCAAAATTAAAACAATCCTAAAATTACTATTATAGACCCTTTTTAAAGAAATCTAATAAAGCAGCCCAACGGATATAATATACATGCCACTAATAAATCAAAGGTATGATGTCTTATTGATATTGTCGGTAGGTTTGATTTTCATAAGATACTGGCAAACTCCATACTTCACACCCTTTTCTTTATTCAAACCTATGCATGAAAATCATCACATGCTAAGTAAAACTTAGTGAGGTCATAACATAGTTAAAGTGCTATAAAAAATAAATTTATAAAGTAATATTGCATAAAACTGTAATTTAGATAAAAACGTTAAAATTTTTAAACATTGCTATTCAAACTAATTTCCTTCTGAAAACCTGAAAATCAACATCTCATGATTTTATCAAAATCGTGTAAATCAATATCAAATATCATAGACAACTCATAATCATTTCTTAATGATTCTAAATAATAATATCTGATAAAATACATGTTGAACTATATTTTGATATAACAATTTAAAGAACAAATGTTTTTGGACTTGAATTGATTTTTTTAAAGTTTTCAAAAATAATTTAAAGTCCTTAAAGCTTGGAATTGAGCACAAAATGTTTTTCTAGACAAGTAGTACCGATAATGCTCATACAATATCGATACCTCATGACCAATACCAATATTGTTCATATGGTATTGCTACCAAAGGTAAGGCAAGTATCTATACTCACTAGGTACTACCGATACTACCAGCATTGCTCAAATTCTAGAATGAAAAATTGTACTGATACCCAAAGGGGTATCGATACTACTCTGTATAGTAGTATCGATACCATAGGCATAGTATCGATGCCATCAGACCCCAATGGCTAATAACGGCTAGTTGATTTAAATAGAGCAAAGGTAGTACCGATACTCCCTTTAGGAGTACCGATACCCTCTATTATGGGTAGCTTTATTTTGCACGAAAATTGATCCCTAACGGTTCCAAATCACCTCCAACGGCTAGAAACGGCCGCAAAAATATTCCAACACATAAATACAAGTTGGGGACACTTAAAGAAGGGTTAGAACACATATCCAAGTAATCAAACACAATAGAAGAGCTTTTCACTCTTTATTCCAATTCTCTTGTAAATATTTTATTCTTGTGAGCTAAATTTTGTAAACACCTTCATTTTTAGAGGTTTTATTTGTTTACATTCTTTTTCCTTATAAAGGATTTTTTGTTCTATCTTCTCCAATTCAAAAGATAGGGAGTTGTAAAGGTTATCTCTTTGTCCTTGAAAAAGAAAGAACAAATTAATGAATTTGTTAGAAAATCCTTAGTGATGAGCTAAGGTAGTGGATGCAGACTTCGTTGATAAGTAGAACCACTTTAAATCCTTGTGCCAAAATTTTCTATCTTTTGTTATCCTTACATCCTAATCATGTTTTTATTAATTAACCCCTTTTGCACATTTTTAATTGTTCAATTAAGCCTCTTCAAATCCTAACAATTGGTATCAGATCTTGACTCATTAGAAGGTTTAACCACCTTGAGATGATCCTCTAAGAAGCTCTATCGATTTCCTATACAACTGATAAAGAAATGGCTTCAACCTCTAGTGCCTACTACATTGAAGATTCACAACCAGTCAATAAGCCACCCTACTTCAATGGACCTAATTATGCCTATTGAAATAATAGGATAATGGTCTTCATTCAAGTAAATGATCTAGGAGCTTGGAACTCTATCATAAAAGGCTACACCATTCCAATCGACGAGATGGACGATTGGAGTGATGGAGACAAGAAGAAGCTCCAACTCAATGCTAAGGCTATGCACATTCTCTTTTGTGCATTAGGTCGGATGAATATTGAAGAGTCTCCTCTTGTTCCAATGCCAATGAGATATGGGATAAGTTCCAAGTCACTCATGAAGGAACCGATGAAGTGAGGGAAACCAAGATAAGTCTTCTCAACCATAGCTGCGAGAATTTCAAGATGAAACCCGATGAAGATATCAAAGCTATGACGGATAGATTTTTTGTGATTGGCAATGGTATTAAGGGATTTGAAGAAGTTATCTCCAATGGGAAGCTTGTGAGGAAGATGATCTACTCTCTTCTAAAGTCTTAGCAATCGAAGAAGATGACGATTATCGAAGCTAGAGACCTAAAGTCTCTAACTCTCGACGAGTTGATTGGTTCTCTTCTTACTCATGAGTTGATGGTGAAAGAAGAGGAAGAAGATGAAGACAAGAAAAACAAGAAGAAGAATGAGGTAGTCATTGTATTCAAGTCCACCAATGAGAGCTATCAAGATTCAAGTGAAGAGGTTGATGAAGACGATGACGAAGAAGAAGAGATGGCCAAGCTCTTCAAAGCATTCAAGAGATTCATGTATTCCAAGGAAGTGAAGTATGAATCAACCAAGAAGAAAGGTCCCCAGTGTTCTTCAATTGTCAAAGAAAGGGGCATGTCAAGTATGAATGCCCTCTCCTAAAGAAGAAGGGATCAAGCAAGAAAAAGGCATTTGTGGTGGCTTGGAGTGATGAAGATGACTCCAATGATGAAGATGAAGTAGCCAACCTATGCCTCATCGCCATCGAAGGAGATTCAATGGTATCTTCTAATCTAATTATTCAAATTCATATTCTTTTGATGAGTTACAAGATGCTTATAATGAGTTGTGGTTGGAATTTAAGACCATGAATTCCAAATATAAGAAATTAATTTCAAAATTTAAAGTTGAAAATGATTTGATTTTGAAAGCCAAAGTTGATTTTCAAAATCAAACTGAAATTTTGAAAAATGATTTAGAGCTTTCAAAAGTTAAAATCAATAATTTAGAAAAAGAAAATTTTGATTTGAAAGTTAAGCTTGAGAATTTAACAAAAGAAAAAGAATCAATTTCTAAAAATAACTCATTATGTTTGAAAATGACAAAATGCTCACATTACCATTTTATGGTCACAAGGAACATACTTGTCATTTGAAGAAAGGAAAATGTTTTAAAATTAGACAAGTATGGGTTCCTAAGGGAACAAGGGGCATTGAAGCTAACGTTCAAGGATCCAAAGCAATTTAGATACCAAAATCTACTTAAATGTCTCTTGTATGTGTGTGGGGGAAATGGTGATGAAAGTGAAGATATTCAAATGCTCTAACCACACATGAAAAGGAATAGGTAACCTCTAAGCGTAATGCTTTTATTTTGGTTATTTGGTAGCTAATTTAGTTTATGCATGAATGAGTTTTTGATTTTAAATGATTATGCATTGTTTTAATCTCATGTATGTTGAAAAAGTTTTATGATATTCATTTTACATTTTAAATGATTTTTCATAATTTTTAGTTCATCATAATGAATTTTGGTCAAAATTAATTTTCAATGCAAATGATATCTCTCTAACAATTGATATCAACTTTTCAAATACTTTGATTTTACAAATTTTAAATTTTTGACCTAAATTTTAAATGTTTATGCATGTGTTTTAAATGTTAAAGATATCTCTCTAACAATTGATATCAAATTCTTCAAATGCATAACATTTTTGAAAACTTTATGCATATGTACTTATTTTCAATTATCGATATTGCATAAAGCATTTTAGAATTGGATATATTGAATTTCATGTGTTACTAACATTTTTGTTACTCTTTGTTGAAATTCAATTTTGTTTAAATGTTAAGATTTTAAAGCTAATTATGTTTGGAATGCACTGTTTGAGGGGGAGCTTTGATTTTTCAAATGCTTTTAATGTCAAATTTACCACCTACTCTCCAAGGTTATTTTTGAACTTTAAAGTTGAATTCTTTTTTATCTAACAAAAAGAGGGAGAAGTATTGTTTGAAAAATTCAATTTCTTAATGAAAAAGGGGGAGTTGAACATTATCACATATTTTTCATCAATTGGTATCTTTTTCATTAAACATGTTATAAAGGGGGAGTTTTGCCAAAACAAATTTCAATGTTTTGTTATATCAAAAAGAGGGAGATTGTTGAACTATATTTTCATATAACAATTTAAAGGAAAAATGTTTTTTGGACTTGAATTGAATTTGTTCAAAGGTTTCAAAGTTTTCAAAAATAATTCAAATTCCTTAAAGCTTGGAATTGAGCATAAAACATTTTTCTGGACAAGTAAGACCGATATTGTTCTTACAGTATCTATACCTCATGAACAATACCGATGTTGTTCATATGGTACTGATACCAAAGGTAAGGGAAGTATTGATACTCACTAGGTAGTACCGATACTACCAGTATTGCTCAAATTCTAGAATGCAAAAATGGTACCGATACTACTCTGTATAGTAGTATCGATACCATAGGCATAATATCAATACCATCAGGCCGCAACGGCTAGTAACAACTAGTTGATTTAAATATAACAAAGGTAGTATCGATACTCCCTTTAGGAGTACCGATACCTTATGTTCTGGGCAGCTTTATTTTGCATGAAAATTGATTTCAATGGCTCCAAACCACCTCCAACGGCACAGCTAAAACAATATTCCAACACATAAATACAAGTTGAAGACACTTGAAGAAGGGTTAGAACACCTATCCGAGCAATCAAACAAAAGAGAAGAGCTTTTCACTCTTTATTCAAATTCTCTTGTAAATATTTTTTTTCTTGTGAGCTAAATTTTGTAAACACCTTCCTTTTTAGAGGTTTTATTTGTTTACATTCTTTTTCCTTGTAAAGGGTTTTTGCTTCTATCTTAGCCAATTCAAAAGATAGGGAGGTGTAAAGGTTATCTATTTGTCCTTGAAAAAGAAATAACAAATTACTGAATTTGTTATAAATTCCTTAGTGAAGAGCTAAGGTAGTGGATGTAAACTTGGTTGATAAGTCGAACCATTTTAAATCCTTGTGCCAAATTTTTCTATCTTTTGTTCTTCTTACTCCCTAATCACATTTTTATCAATTAACCCCCTTTGCACATTTTCGGTTATTCAATTGAGCCACTTCAAATCCCAACAATACTCATATCATGATTTCTGTTAATTGAAATTCCATTCAGAACTTTCATATTCATTTTCATAGCACAAAGCATATTTATGAGAACACAAGGTACGTGAGTAAGGTGTGCATTAGGCACATAAGAGTGTCACTCATATTTCTAAATTTTTTATATGTGCTAAATTTATCTGATCTAAAATATGGAAATAATATTTCTAAGCATTTTCAAACAACCTTCTTTTTTTTGTGAAATTCGAACTCGATCTGATTATCCAATTCATATGCCAAACTTTATCGCTTTATAGTTTTTAACACAAATCCCATACTGCAATTTTGATTCCCACGAAAACTATCGTTTTAGGCCAAAATGTTCATTTACATGCTAAAATACATAACTTAACAAAATTACATTTTTGGTCCCTAAACATTTACTAGTTTATACTTTAGCACCTAAACTATCAAACTTATATTTTAGTCACTAGTCAAAATTTGGGATACTACACGTTTAGACTACTATTGGCCCAGCAACATTCACAATTTTGATGAGTGAGGTGTTTCATTTGTATTTAGATCAGTTCATGGTCGTGTTTATTGATGATATTTTGTGCATTCTAAGACTAAATAGGAACACGATGTACATTTTCAAACTGTACTTCAAACATTGCATGATAAAAAGTTATATGCTAAGTTGTTGAAATGTGAATTTTGGCTGTCAGAGTAGATCCCAAGAAAGTACAAGCCACAGTGGAGTGGAATACTCCAAAGAATGTTTTTGAAGTTCGAAGTTTCTTGGGATTAGCTGGCTATTATCGAAGATTTATGAAGAATTTCTTGATGATTGCTTCTCCACATACTATGTTGCTCAGAAAAGATATTTCATTTTTTGGATTAAAGTGCGAAGAAAGCTTCGATACGCTTAAGAATATTTTGACAGAAGCGCCAGTTTTAGTGCAACCAGAATCAGGTAAAGACTATGTGATTCATAGTGATGCATCTTATAATGGATTGGGATGTGTAGTTATGCAAGAAGGAAAAGTAATAGCCTATTCCTCGAGATACGCATGAATGGAATTATTCGAATAATGATTTAGAGCTAGCAGTTGTGGTGTTCACTTTGAAGATTTGATGCCACTACTTATATGGTGAGCGATGCTATATTTATACAGATCATAAAGTTTGTATTATTTTCTCACTTAGAAATAATTGAATCTAAGGCAAAGAAGATGGATAGAACTTCTAAAAGACTATGAAATTATTGTTGACTATCATCTTGGAAAGGCTAATGTGGTAGTTGACGCAGTTAGCCGAAAAACGTTTTCTGCTTTACGAGCTTTGGATGCTCAATTATTAATAAAGAACGATGGTGCACTTGTTGCAGGTTTGAGATTAAGACTTCACTGTTAGATCGAATCAAACATCTTCAAAGAAAAATAAAAATGTTTAGAAAAGATTGAACATGTGGAGAAAGGTGAAACAAAGGACTTTAAAATCTAGTCTGATGGATGCTTATATTATTGGGGTCGAGTTTGCATAACTGATGGTTAATAATTGAAGAAGGAAATTCTTTCTGAATGTCATTATAGTCATTTGACTATGTATCCAAGAGGAAATAAAATGTATTAAGATCTGAAGAGTCTATATTGGTGGGCAGGTATGAAAAAGACTATAACTAAATTTGTATCTAAATGCCTAACATGTCAGCAAGTAATAGTAGAGCATCAAGTGCTATATGGTCTGTCGCAACCTATTTCCATTCCTCAATGGAAATGAGAGAAACTTACCATGGATTTCGTGACATGTTTACGTGTGACACCCAGTAAGAAAGACTTTGTTTGGGTGATTGTGGATAGATTAACTAAGACAACACACTTTATTCCAATTCGAGATGATTACTTGATGGATAAGTATATTGAATTATATATAAGAGATAATACGACTTCATGGAGGGACTGTCTCGATAGTTTCTAACAAAGAGCTGAGGTTTACTTCGAGATTTTGGAAGTCTCTGTATGAAGCCTTGGGAACTCGACTGAACTTTAGTTCCGCTGATCATCTTCAAACATATGGTTAATCTGAATGAATCATCTAGGTACTTGAAGACATGCTAAGGGTGTGTATTATTGATTTCAAATGATCATGGGAAAAAGTATTTTCCTTTAGCAGATTTCTCTTATAACAACAGTTATCAGTCGAGTATCAAGATGGCTCCTTTTGAAGTATTGTATGGAAGAAAATTTCAGACGTCATTGAATTGGTATAAACTAAAAGATCGAGATATAATTGGTTTAGATCTTATCAAAGAAGTGGAAGACAAAGTGAAAGTAATTTAAGGTAATCTCAAGATAGCTACTGACATACAGGAATCATAAGCTGATTTGAAGAGGAAAAAGATCAAATATAAAGAGTAATATGATCTCAGTTTGATGTTTCGAGTCATATCGTAGTTGCTCAATTGTGATTCTAGTAAAAAAACCCGTAGTTATAGTTTGAAATCTGAAATTGTATAAATATAAGCAAAAGAAGGAAATGATGTGAACTAATAATTGAAATGATGGAATGAAAAGATTGAGGAAGTTAAAGGTGATGGAAGAGTAGTGGTTGTTACATTTTAATGATAATGAAAGTAGATTGTGAAGTATGATTGACGATGTCGTGGTAAGTAGTGTTGTCAAGGTAAATGGTATTGTCGTGGCAAGTGTTATAAGGTTAAGCAGGTTGTGACCCATTAGCTATTTGGAGCTAAGAACCAACAATATAAAAAGATGGAATTTGAAATGGTACGATATGGAACATGACCCACTAGTTAAAGAAACTAGGAACCAACGCTATTTGCTAGCGGAATGGATGAAGACTACAAGATTGACTCGAAGCCGATAGAGTCCTCAAAGAACTAAAATGAAAGCAACCTTTCAAACTAATTTTATAAAGCAAATTCTATATGTGCAAACATAAGGTTGCTATTTATAGTGTGATATGGACAATATGAAAGGTTTTAACCATTAAATAGAAATAATCTCCTAAATGCACTTGAATGAGTTGTCCTTTCTTCTTCATTTTTGTGGCCGACCATGTAGCTTATATTTGGATGAATTTAGACTAAATTTTGAATATATCTAGCCTTAATTTCGTCCAAAAGGAAAGGTGGCTCTTCATCTTCCATAGCTTGCTTCATATGAATAAAAAGAGTAAATGAATGTGGACTTGAATGCATGTAGACACGCTTGTCGTCCATATCATCTTGGTCTCTTCATACTCCTTGTTGATTCATACACTTGAATGTGATAATTTGTGAATTAAACCAACCTTCAATGCTTGTCTCTTGTTAGCTCATGGATAGCCTTCAAAGATGATAGATTTAGCATTAATTGCAATGCTTCAAGGTAGAATACGAATAACCCTTGCAAATGAATGATAATTTCAGCTATTAATTGCCATGAATGTGTGATTAAATATGTCCTTCAAAGATTTTCTTCATGTAGAATTCAACTAGCCTCAAAAGAATAAGAATTCAACATTGTATTGGCTTGAATGGGGGCATTAAGGTAGAGTTCAATTGTTTGTCACGTGGATGAAGATGAAAGGTCTCCTCCTTGGTTCAAGCTTCCATTCCACGTGAATGCATCTAGACACAAGGGTAAATTTTATTCAATCTTATAATGTAAATATGCATGGGATAATTAAGAGTTAGTTTGATTAATGCATTAGTTTAATGGTTAAACTAGTTTGATTAATGAACTAACTTTATTCAATGAACTATATGCATGAATGAAGTAGTTTATTTAATGAGCTACTTCCCTAAATGAACTAAACACAAATGAAATACATGCTTTAACAATTATCACACTTATTAGTTGCAACAAAGGTTTATGAAACTTTAAACTCTCATGCAAATTCATGCATAAGTAAAAATTTTCCTCCCTTTTTGTTCCTTCTTCCTTACATCCCAGGCATGTGGTGATCAAGTTTGTCATGGCTGCTTGAAATTCCTTCGCCCTTCTCATGTGATGGGGCCACTTGGATACTTTTATGGGTCCTTGTTACCGGTGTTCATATCAAATAGGGTGATAAGGTATTTCTTAAAGTTTCATCATGGAAAAGGTTATGAGATTCAGGTGCAAAGGAAAGTTGAGTCCGAGATTCATCGGGCCGTATGAGATTATAAAGAGAGTTGGACCAGTTAGCATTACCTCTGAAAATTGATAAGATTCATAATGTGTTTCATGTATCAATGCTTCAGAATTATCGATCGGATCATTCACATGTGATTATACAAGAGGAAATTGAGATTTAGAAATATCTATTATACGAAAAGGAACCAGTAAAGATTTTAGCTTATAGAGTCAAAGAACTGAGGAACAAGATGATTCCACTAGTGAAAGTTATTTGGTGGAACCAAAAACTTAAGGAAGCGACTTGGGAACGAGAAGAGAACATGAAAAAACAGTTTCTTCATCTTTGTACTTAAGGTATGTAAATTCGTATAGAAAATTCAAGGACGAATTTTCTTTAAGGGGAAACAGTTGTAATACCCCAAATTTTAGGCTAGTGACTAAAATATAATTTTTGAAAGCTTGGTGGCTAAAGTATAAATTTTGTAAAAGCTTAAAGACCAAAAATATAATTTTGAAAATAATATATTTTAGCCTGTAAATGAACAGTTTGGACTAAAACAATAATTTTTGTGGTAATCAGATTTTCGGTACAGAATTTGTGTTAAAAGCTATAAAGCGATAAAGTTCGGTATAAAAATCGGATAGTCGAATCAAACCACAATTTTACGAAAATTTGAAAGATATTAGATAAGGGTTGAAAATATTATTTTCATGTTTTAGATCTGAGAAATTACTCACAAATCATTGTAATTTTTCAGATTTGGTTGAACAATGGAAATTTAGTGACTAAAATGTAATTTTCAAAAATTGCATGAACAAATTAGAAAGTCAAAGCCAAGTTGATTCATCTTTGACTAAGGAACAATTTAATAGAAGATATTGCAATGACATATTGTAAATATCAACTTTCATTAATAGTATAAATGGAATTTCTCATTAAATGAATTTAAAATTCATTTAATTAATTAAATGCATTTTAAATTCATTTAATTAGTTAAATGCATTTTAAATTCATTTAATTAGTTAAATGTTAAGTGTATTAGTTGATAAATACTAGATTAATCAAGTAACTAAGCATATTTTTCTCATCTTCTCCACTAGGCCGTGAGCTTCATAGTTTCCCCAAGGTAAATTTTATTTTTGATTTTTGAAGCCATACACTTGATTTTTGGATTAAGCTATTAAATAGAAAATTAATCTACATGAAATTCTCTACCATTTGGTATAAATATTACATGGTAATCATGCTTATTTAATGATATTGGAAATTAGGGTTTATGTAGGGTTTATGGATTTTGAAGAACTGATGAAGGATTTTTATGTTATTGATGATGGATATTAATTTTAAAGCATGTGTGATTATTAAAATTATGTGTAGAGCCTTGTAGTGTATTCGGCCATGATTAGGGTTTTATGAGATTGGTTGATTTTGATGCAATTTAATGTTGTTATGAATATAATAGCATGAATTTGATGTAAGGAAGTTGAATTCATGCTTGGAATTGAATGAAAAGTTTGTGTTATGTACTTTAATAGGTTCGACCATAAGGGGAAATTAAGGGGGAAATATTGGTCTAGAATTGAAATTAGAAGTGTTTTATGTGATTTGGAGATTAATTTGGAGCCTTGAGATAGTAAAAGGTCTAGTTTGCAAGTTTTGAGAATTGTGGGACATTATTGATTAAATGTTAGAAATGGGATGTTCAATGTTAATTTTTTTAACATTGAAATGCTTGAATTTCAAGTTGGGAAGTTGATTGGAACAAAATTATAAATTTGGTAAATTTTAAGGGTGGAATTTGAAAAGTCTCAAATTTTAGGGATTTGTTTGTGAGCTTAAAAACATGTTGGTATTATTCTGAACAAGAAAATACAATGCTAGAAATTTTATTAGCATGTTTATTTTTTGGTTTAATTATTTGAGATTGGAGGTTGAATTCAAAAAGCATAAGAAAGTTTAGGATGAGATTGTAGGTTTTTGAATGTTAAAGCATTGATTTGAAAATTTTATTAAAGTTCTAGAAATTTTAGTAATTAAGGTGAAATGATCATAATGGTGAAGGGCTATTATGAATTTAATGGAAAAGTTAAGGTGAATTCTAGAAAGAATTCATAATTAGTGGCTTGATTATGTATTTGGTAAAAGTTGAAGGGTTGATGATGAAAATAAATATTTATGGAATTAAATGAATATTTTGAGAAGTTTGAAATTATGATGAAAGTACGATTTAGTTTCATACAGATTAAGTATCGATTTTATTTTATTTTTATAGATTTTTTTATATTATCAAGCTTGGATTATGTTAGTTTGATACTAACATATAGTTTGAATTATTTTATGTTATTATACGACGTTGTCAAATTACGATAAACCCAACGAATCGAGCAATCCAAAAGGAAAGAAAAAAGAATAAGAGTAAGAAGTATTATAAAAGTTCGGTAGTGAGGCAAAGGTGAGTGCAGTTTATTTACTTAATTATTATGATCAGAGACGACTTGTGATAAGGCAACCTTATATTATTTTAAAATATGATTTATAATTTTAATTATGGATGATTTTCATAATATTTACCAAGTTTTATGAATGATTTAGGGTATGACATGCCGAAGTACGATTTTTATGATAATGGATTTCAAATGTTATGATTTTACGACAATAATAAATGAATAATTATATTACAATCTATAAGCCCACTGTATGTTGCATTGAGAATCATAGGTACATTTGCCATGCCATTAAGTTGAGCATTTTCATATTCGTGTTCATTATGTATTGCACCGTTGGTGTTCATGTTATGATTTGCACTTGGAGTGCATCTTATGATAAGTTATAATTGGCACCGTGATGTGCCTAGTGTGCACCTTATGTTCTACTCATGTACCTTATATTCTGTTAAATATACTTTTTGCTATGAAAATGAAATATGAAAGTTATGAACGTGTTAAGTTGGCAGGAATTATGATATGTTTATGTTATCTGATATTATTTATCATGATTTTTATAAGAATATTAAACTAGTTGATTTTCAGGTTATGATTTTAACACCTCAAATTTTGGGCTAGTAGTTTCAGGTTTACCCAAGAGGTAAGTGGACTCCGAAAATTTCATTATTTAATTTGTTGGGTTTAATTCGGTTGATTTTGGGCCCAATTACCCACAAAAGGGGAATGATTAAATACGAGACAAAAGGCCAAGGACTAGAAGTGTAATTAGACTATTATTGGAATTTGAAGCTAAAATTGGGGTTTTTTTTATTTCTTTTTGGACTTGAACTCCCCATTTTCCTCTCCATATTCTTCTTTTCTCTTCTTCCTTCCCTCCTTCTTTAAGTTCCTTAGCAAAGGTAAGATCCTGTGTTAATTTCATCATTCATTTTCATTCTAAATCCCTCTAGCGACATTGTTTTATTGAATCAAAGTATTGAGTTTTTTCTAGCTAAAGAAAAAGGTGTGGGTTTTTCCAAATCACCAAGAAAGGTTATGTGGCTAAGCAAGGAAGTTTATTTCGGGATCCAATCATCAAGGTAGTGTATTTCTAATACTTTAGAGTATTAAGATTTCTTAAATCACAAGCATTTGCTAAGATTTGTGTAGTTGAGTATATTAGGGTTTAAATTTGATTTCAAGATTAAAGGGTGTTATTAATGTGTTTTACGACACCTAGGGACCCTAGTTAACTCCCAAAAACTTCAATGCATGATTTAGAATCAAACTATGGACTTTAGGATGATTTTCGAGTGTTTTTCGAGCCTAAAATACCCATTTTAGAGTATAAGTATCGATATTGGGATGAACAATATCGATATTAGTTGAATCAGAGAAAAATTAGGGTTTTCAGTAGGGATTATCAATACTTCCAGGGAGAGTATATATATTGTGAGTACAAATATTGTGAGTATCAATATTGTGAGTACAGTACCAATACTCTTCAACACCAAAAGATTCAAAACATTTCTCGTTGCATCCGAATATTTTTAGATTGTAATAAAATGTACAAGTAAGCTTGGAAAGTGATCATAAATTATGAAATGACCCAAATGCCCCTTAAGTGGCTTAAATTACCAAAATACCCTTAGTGAGTAAGAAACCTTAAAAGTACCCTCAAATTAGCATGTATTGAATGTCAGTGAATCCAGGAAGAGTAAACCGCCATTTTTGGTTCAAGAGGTTCTGAAGGGAAGTACGATAAGTCCGAATAGGGTATCACTGCTCAAAATTAACTTAAATCAGTTCTGTCGGTAATAAGTAAGCCTTCGTATAGCGTTATAGACGAAAGAACGAGCAAGATAACAACCAGTTTGACATTGACTTCACTTTAGTGAGTCCAGCCATGTTAAGATGTACCCATGTTACCGTAGTTGCCCTAGTGGAGCATTATCAGTGCTCAAGGCGCTTCAAGGGCTAACTAGGGTGCGAGACCCAAAAACTCGCGAGGAATGGGTTAGCAACGTCAGTATTATGTGGCCTATGGGCCTTAGATCTGCATGGTTAGTTATGTGAGTTCAATTGGGTAAGCTCCGATGCACGTAAATTCCTATTTTTACCTCTAGGCTATTTCATATTCAAGGTAGGTTGGGGTATTGCTCTGATATGCATGTAAATTCCTTCGACCACAACACCAAACCTATGGCATGTCTATTTATGTTAGTCATACATGTATAGTCTATCAGTTCAGTATGTCATATATGTTAAAGCTTGGCTTGAAGGCTATGTGAGGCCGAGTCAATGCTTCAGTTTCTGCAAGAATTGTATTGATGCTATGTGACATCGGGTTTCCCTCAGTGATCTACCTGATGGCTATGTGAAGACCACAAGATCATTCAAGATGTTTGTGGGAATTACGTCGATGCTATGTGACACCGGGGTTCCCTCAATAACTATTGTTTGAGATCTATGTGAGACCATATACTAGTCAAGTTGCATTCAGATAATGCACAGCATGTCAGGGTTGCATTCAGATAATGCGTAACATGTTCAGTCATTAGGGTTAGAGACCCTTTAGAGGTGTACTAATGGAAAGGCCTTTGTTAGAGGATTAAGGGAAGCATGAGACCCCTACTTCAGTGATAGAGCAGTAAAGCCTTAATTAGGTAGCACTTGATATAGGTCATGCATGCACCTACTACTTAGTATCATGTCTTCAGGATGTTTTTGTTTATGAAATTCTTATGCTGCTCTAGATTGACGATTATATTGTTGGCCTTTGTAAGGTCATCCTTCAGATGTTTTCCGTTGGGAGGTCAGCAGCTTGATCCGTTCGTGGAGCACTATCGTAGCAGGACTTCCAGCATCTCCGATAGAGTACTGTACTGTAGCTTTAGTGGGCATATGTATTCATAGAACCTTATTTATGTATTTGAGTTGTAAACTTCAAGATGTATTATTTGTTTTAAAGTATGTGTCACAGAGCTCGGGTTTTTGTAAAATGGGTTTATATCAGTTATTTATGTTGTATTTATGATATCATTCATTACGTTTGAAAAGAAAATGAACATGTTTTGAAAATTAGGGGTCACCTCGGTGGCCCAGTGTGGCACTTTAGGCCCAATCGATTTTAGGGTATTATAATGATGAAATATTGAACTTGAATAATTCAGTTTGAATGATTAATGTTTTTATTTAATTAATTTTTTATGTATTAAGTATTTATGATATTTTTAAATTTTACCTCGCCTTAGCTTACTACTGCCTCACTAAATTATACTTAGTGTGTAATGATTTTCATGCATAGGTACGGATAGAGATTAGGACGTGCAATGAGGAGTCTTCCAAGCATCTTTTTGGGATTCACACATACTACTTGTATCAGTAAGACATCTTCGTTGTTACTTTTGACTTGTTGTGACATGTATATTTATGTTATCAGTTTGCTTTATCAGTTTTATTCTAAATGGTATGTAATAGTAAACTAGGAACATTTTATTTTGACTAGACTAGCTATATTTGTATTTATGAATGAACAACTTATTTATGATATTATAATTTAAATGGTTTTAAAATTAAGTAGTGTTTAAGCAGTATTATATAGTTTGTGAAACATCAATAAACTACTTAATCGCCGCCTGAAAATGGATTTGTTTTCAATGTTTAAATATTAATTTATGACATTATTGATCTAGAAAATAATTTTTAAGTTGGAAAGAAACGTTTTTTAAATGAAATAAAATTTTAAGCATTTATGTTCGGTGAATGTTTGTAAGGTTGACGTGACATTTTTAACTCGTATTTTGAGACGAATACGGGTTATAAGTGTTACACATAAGAAGTTGAAATGCTACTTTCATAAGAAAACGTCACTCACAGTTTACAGTTTTTGAAACCCCATCAACTATGGGTTTACAAATATCATCCCCTTTGACTAAATGAACCCCACCTATCATCGAAGTGATACCCCAAACGAATCATCAGATTAATCGTTCAATACTCGTACACGTTGATTTAGTAAGAATCGCAATTTCTAAAGTATACGTCGCAGTTTCTAAAGTATACGCAGGGATCGCTGTAAGAACCGTTTTGGCTAATAATATTCTTCTTGCCAAAGACGAACACTTAGTCTTCCACCCGCTTAGCTTCCGTTCAACACTCTTAACTAAACAATGATAGGAGGACGTGGTAACCCGCTGATGAAGAACTGGGACCCCAAGGTGTTTCCCAAGGTCAGTGACCTCTTTAAACCCGAAACCATTGCTTATCGAATTCTGAAGCCAGCTACGGACATTCTTAGAAAAAAAAACACCGTGGTCTTGGCAACACTGACTTTATAACTTGAAACAGTACTGTAATCAACAGTTTTTATTCCAAATATTAATAAAAAATTAAAAAAAATGTTAATCCCTGAATATCTGCGGCATTCCATGCCCCGGTTACTATTGTTGGCATCACCATCTCCCTGCCATCTCCACTCCAAGGATGTTGGTCACTGTGCCGCCATCTCCGTGCAAACTGCTCCAACAGTGCCCAAATCAAAGATGGGATGTAATTTTTAATTTATAATATGGGTTGTTATAAAACCGCCAGCAAAAACCAATGTAAAAGGGGAGCTCTCGGTGGATTCAAAAGAAATTGTAATACAGCTCTCCCATTTTTCTTTTTAAAAAAATCAGTGTAGACAGAGGATTTTTTCCTCATTTTAGAACAGTAATACCAAACTATATATATTTATTATTATTATTATTTTCTTTCGAACGAACAAACAAAATAAAAAAATAAAAGAAGAAAAAAGGGGTTTTTACCTTCGGATGGAAGCTTCACCGGTGTTGGGAAACTTCGTTCAAAGATCCAAAACGTTATAAGAGAGGTGAGGGTCCAGTGAACATCATACCTCAAACTCGGCCTGATCTGACGGCAGACGAAGGAGATCGGAACGTTGAAAGCCGAAGAGTTCCGATCCTATTTCAAGGCGTTGGTGGTCGTTTCGTGCAAAACGGAGCCCAGGTCCGTAACCATGGTGCCAAGACGAGCCAACCGATGAAGTTTGGGCCTGAACAGCCACCAGAGACGGCGGCGGCTCGGCGACCGGCGGTAATCGAGACAACTGGTAGGTGGTCGTGATTTAGAGAGAAGAGAGAGTTTCTCTCTAAAAAAGAAAAAAAAAAGGAAAAAGAATGAGAGAGAGAAAAAAAAGAGAAAATATAAGGGTACCTAAAACAAAACGTCGTCGTTTTGGCCCCATATCCATGCGTTTTGGTCCTAGTGGTCAAATCACATCCGCATCCATCATAATTTTCATTAGTTTGCATTTTGGTCACAATAATGTGTTCTTTTCATTTTTATTTTAAATTCAGTGTCCTCGTTTCGTTATTTCCCATTTTCATGTTTTAAATATTAAATATTTGGTTTATTTTCTTTTAGGTCGCTCAATACTTAGCGTATTTTTGCAAACAGGTCCTCGACTTTGTTAATTGTTTGAAATTTATATACCCTGATTGCATGATTTTCCATTATTTTGTAAACTTATAGAAAGAGAGAAATTGTTTTTAGATCCTTTAAATTTATGCAATTCACATTCCAGTATTAACATTTACTCTTCATTTAATTTTTATTTTAATATTTTAACTTTTAATTCCTTGCTACATAGTTTTAGGTTTTTGTATTTACTCATTTAGCAAAATCTTGTACATTTAATTTTCTTTCAATTAGTCAAAATTTGCATTATTTTTTTATTCTTACATTCAAGCGTCATTTACTCTTTTTTTCTTTATTTTACTTTTCCTTTTATTTGCATATAATTACTTTAAATTTACTTTCTATTATAATATATATTTGCATTAACTTATCCTTTTATATACCTATTTTGATCCATTTAATATTTACCTATTTATTACTAATTGTTTGTATACATAATATTTACGTTATTACTATACATGCATTAAATATATTTATACATTCTATTTAAATTTTAATTACTTTGCCCATATTATTATACGTGTGCTTTTATTTATATGTATAATGAACCCATTTTAAAATTATGTGTTAAGTTTTTATTTGTTTGCTATAGTAATATATTTATTGCATTTATCTTTTTTATGCTTTTAAAAAACACACACAAATATATTTTAATAAAAAATAATTTTTTTATATACTTGAATATCTACATAATATATTTTCAACATGGCGATCCATTCGATATTTTGGAAAGCTATAAAATATCTGATTGTTCATCTAACTATGGAAGACCTCCAAAAACCTGGGGTGCCCTTCCAAGGATTATTCGAATAAAATAATATTAATTATTATTTTTTTTATTTTTTATCTATTGATGTTATATTAGGTTAATGAGGTATAGTTTGCATAAATATGCATTTTTTATATCTTCTGTTATAATAATGTAATTATTTTAATAAATAAATGCATATTAGGAATTTTATCTATTTTAGTATCTCGTTTTTCGAATTACTTATTCATTTGTTACATCATATGGTTATTGCATCCATATTGTATATGTCATTCCATTATTTGTTGCATTTATGATCATCTATTTGATTTCTCATTTTCTAAAACGATTAAAGGTAATGTTGATTTACCAAGGAATCAATGGTATATCTCTCACAAGTATGCTTAGGGGGTGACTACTGGTGATTCCCGAAATAGATCAACATCCTTTTCAAGACCGCATCATGATTTCTTAAAGTCAAGGCAATGTCTGGTTATTGGGCATAATAGTTTATCTCCAGCATTCATGAAAGGGGGCGAACACTATTGGCTTAAATAAACGAACATCCTTTTCAACTGTGCATCCATAGTGTATATTCGATTAAATAAAATTCGAACTCAAGATTTCTAATTTATTAAATATAGGGTAATCAACTAGGTGCCAATTTGTAGGCGTTGTAGGGGTGCTAATCCTTTCCCATGCGTAACTGACTCCCAAACCTATTTTTCGATTTTCGTATACACTAAACTTGGTGTTTTAATAAAAATAAAATGTTTTATTAAAAGAACCCAATTTTTATGGTGTTCCGATTGCACCTTAAAATGATTAGTGGTGACTCCTCACATTTCAAAACCTTTTCAAAGAAAAACCCTAAGTCGTACCATGTTGTCCCCACCCGGGCGAAAAAGGGTGTCGATAGCTTGGCGACATTTTGTTTTCCAAAACAACTTGAGAGTCGAGCCACTTGTTGTTTACCCTATATTTAGGATTATAGAAATTATGAGTTCTATCTTATTTAATTTACAGTTCATTATGTTATTAAAAAAATTATCTCTAGTTAAATCTTACACTTCTGTGAATTTATTTAGGTTTGTTGCATATCATAGCTCTAAAACTGAGCTCAATCTCAATTTACCTAAGTAGGGGAATCCCACCACCGTCAACCACCGTATGTCGGTACCGACACCCACTGCCAGCCACCACTTACGGTGGCCAGAATTTTACCTTAATACACCAAATATAAAACCCTAATCATCTTAAAGCCGAATCCGACAATTGTTTTTCCTAAAAAGCCTTCAATCAATGTAGATCTAAGATTTATACCTTCGAAACTTGGCTTCTTCGGTGGTGATTGAAATCTCCGACGACTGTAAGACTTTCTCTCTCTATTTTATGATTTTTCTATGGTTTAGGTTGTTACCTTGGCTTGTTCTTCGTTGTTCTTTTCCTTGCAGGCTCAACAGGCTTTATAGCCTCCTTTGTTACACTGTTCGGAACTGGTTAATAGAGTGTCACCACCTTGATTCACCAAGGCTATGGCGGTGACTCACTTAGGGGTGGTGAGTTGTTTGGTAAATAAGTTGGGTGCATTTAATGCACTCAGATTTCTTCGATCCGGCAAAGACGTGATAGTATTGTGGCAACTGCTAGTTGGAGGAAACGATGGCGGGGCATCATCACTTCTATGGCGGTGGTCGGAATAGCCCTAGAGTTACAATAAGTACCCTAGGGTTTTGGTAGTACCTTTTGGATCCTTAGATCTCCCTGTGATCGAGTGGCTGTGGAGGAGCGGCAGCTACTGCTAGGGTAAAAACCCTAAATGATGGAAGATCTCAGCCTTCCATCTTCATATTGATCAAACAGTTGAGGAAGCTTGCGACGTTGGAGAAAATGTGTGAAACCCTAGCTAAGTTGGGTTCGCTTCTTGGGCCTGTTGGGCTATTCGGGTCTAATCTGGGCCTGAACCGGATTTAGATTTACTGAGTCTTGGTTGTAATTGGGCTTTGGGGTTTAGCGTTGTAATTTGGGTCTTCGGGTTGTAATTTGGACCTGTAAAATTGTAAAAATTATTTATAATATAATACAATAATAATATTATTATAATACTTATAACAAATCAGGATTCGGACAAAAACGACTGTCGACAACTGCCCCTTTTTGCTTATTTTTCTGTTAACAAGAATAAAGAAAAGATAAAAAGACAAGAAGTTTTCATCGAGTGGCTTTTATTTGATAAACATTTGTTCCACTACTCTTCTGTGGCGATCGAACTTTTGATATATTCTTGCTTCACTACTCTTTTGTGAATGCTTGATTGCATTGCTTTACTACTCTTTTAAGAAGGCTTGATTTGTATTGAAAGAATCTGTTTTACTACTCTTTCGTGAAGATCAGATTTAAGGTTGATTTCCTTCCACTACTCTTTCATGGTGATCGGATTAACTTGGAAAGAATCTGTTTCACTATTCCATGAAGATCAGACTCAAGGATGATTTGCTTCCACTACTCTTCCATGGAGATCGGATTGACTTGGAAAGAAATTGTTCCACTACTCTTCTGTGGATACTAAACTCAAGCAATCTCTAGATATCCCTCTTTTTAGGAATTTCGAATTAACTATTCCTATCTTGGGATTTGAACTTTCGGCTTTCCCTTCGAAAAACCTGCAGATGTGACATTGTGTTTACTATTTTGCATTTATGAATGTGATGATTCTATTTATGCCTAAAACGTGTGCATTGACAAAGTTTCAGGTTATTTTCTTTTTCTCAAATGAGGACCCCTTTTTTGTTGTCCATTCTTAACTTACTCTCATCATAGGTGCAGCAAACATAATCATTTTATCCCAACCAACCATCTTGATCATTTTTGGTTGAACATAAACTTGTCTTTGTTCTTCTTGAATTCCCAATGACAAATCATTCAATTAATGAAAAAAAAAATTTAGATCATCATCAAGTATCTGAAACCTCCTATGCACTTCAATGTTTCATGTATCATGTCATCATATGTTAAAACATTGGTAGCCTCAGAATGTCTACATTTTTCAAAGACTTTTTATACAATAATACACCATGATTTTATGTACTTCAAATTAAACTATATGTTTTAAATTTTCAAATCAAGATGCTTTGTAAAAAGAATTAACAAGAAAACATTTCTTTTTATTCATGCAAAGAATTTACATGGCATACTTTTACTTGTAAAAGACAAAGTAGGTGTCTTCAAAGACTAATAACATAAATGCTTTTGAACTGGCACACCACAAAGTGATTCGAGTGTAGCTTATGTCAAAAGGATCTCAAAATTATGATAAAGGTATGGAATTCCTCAAATAATTTTTTCCTTTCATGCAAAATACCTTTTAACTTCATCTGAATTTACTGGATAAGTTAATTCAGGTCCATCTATTTCAGCAAGGATAAAGCTCCTCTAGAAAAAAACCTTTTTTAAAACATCAGGTGCTTCCCAATTTGGCATCCATTTTCCCCAGAAATCCTTTTGAAAAGGTAAAATCCTTCTGAGTACAAGATCTCCTTCGTAAAATTCTCGAGGTGAACTTTTTTATTATGTGCTCGTATCATTCTCTTTTGGTACATCTGACCATGACAAATTGATTTCATTCTTTTTTCCTCGATCAAATTTAACTTGTCATATCTGGTTTGTACCCAGTCCACCTCATCTAGATTTACTTCTGATAGAACCCGTAATGAAGGAATTTCTACCTCAATTGGTAAAATTGCTTCCATCCTATAGGTTAATGAAAATGGAGTTGCCTCAGTCGATGTTCGTATTGAAGTTTGATAGGCTAAAAGAGCAAATGGTAGTTTCTCGTTCCAATCTTTATAGGTTTCAGTCATCTTCTATATAACCCTCTTGATATTCTTATTAGTTGCCTCAACCGCTCTATTCATCTTTGGGCGATAAGTGGTGGAATTATGATTCTTTATCTGGAATTGTTCACAAGCTGATTTCATCATTTTGTTGTTCAGATTCAAAGCATTGTCGGTAATAATTCTTTCTGGAAGACCATATCAACAAATGATGTCTTTTTTCAAGATTTTACAAACTGTGGACTGAGTAATGTTTGCATAAGAAGCTACTTCTACCCATTTGGTAAAATAGTTTATTGCTACCAAAATGAAGCGATGACCATTTGAAGCTTTGGGAAAAAAATTCCAATAACATCTATGCCCCACATAGAGAATAACCAAGGAGCTATCATTACATGTAATGGATGAGGAGTATGCTTCCTTTCTCCATATATTTGACACTTTCGGACATAATTAATGCAGTCTGCTTCCATAGTTGACCAATAGTATCCAAATCTCATAATTTGTCTAACCATTGTATGCCCATTAGCATGAGTACCACATACTCCCTCGTGTACTTCTTCAAGAATTAATTTAACTTCCTTGGTATCCACACATCTTAATAGGACTTGATCCAAGCTCTTTTTGTACAAGACTTCCCATCGAGTACAGACCCTGATGACATTCTTCGGATGGTTCTCTTATCATTTTCGTTACTTGTTCAGGATAACTCTGATATCTGATATATTGCAAGATATCATAGTACCAAGGTTTCTCTTCTTCTTTGTATTCAATGTTAAGGCAATGAGCTGGATATTCATAAGCCTACATTTCAATAGGCATCATACTTGCATGTTCATTTACCTTAAATGCGGCTGCCAAAGTTGCCAAGGCATCTGCCATTTGATTTTCTTCTCTGGGGATGTAATCGAAAGTCACTTCATCAAATTCTTTTATGAGTTTCAGAACCAGTTTTTGATATTTTACTAGCTTGAAATCTTTTGTCTCCCATTCTCCTCTGATTTGGTAAATTACTAAAGCTGAATCCCCATAAACCTTGAGCATTTTTACTTTACGTTCAATGGCAGCTCTAAGACCCAAAATACATGCTTTCATACTCAGTCGTATTGTTTGTACAATCAAAATTAAGTCAGCTAGTAAACGTATAATGCTCTTTATCTGGTAAAACTAATATTGCCCCAATTTCGTGCCCCAAAGCTTTCGAAACACCATTAAAAGTCAACTTCCAATGTTCATTAGTGGATGCAATTGATTTTCTTACTGATATTGCCATCAAATCACTGATATTTCCATCAAATCCTCATCAGGAAAATCAAAATTTATTGGCTCATATTCTTAAGAAGTTCTACTTGCAATAAATTCAACTATTGCACTCCTTTTACTACTTTTTGACTGACATATTGGATGTCGAATTCTAACAACAAAATTTTCCAACGAGCTAATCTTCCAGATAATGCGGGTACATTCATTAGATATTTCAAAGGATCAAATCTGGATATGAGCCATGTAGTATGATATAGCATATACTGCCTAAGCCTTTGAGTGGTCCATACCAGAGCACAGCACAATTTCTCAATTAAAGAATATCTAGTTTCACATTCAGTGAACTTCTTATTGAGATAATAAATAGCTCTTTCTTTCTTCTCAGTTTGATCATGATGTCATAATACGCATCCCATTGAATTTTCCCAGACCGATAAATAAAGAATTAAAGGTTTATCTAGGATAGGTGGTACCAAGATTGGAGTAGTTGATAGATATTTCTTAACTATATCAAAGGCTTATTGACATTCTTCATTCCATATCCCAGAATCATTCTTTCTATGGAGGCGAAAAATAGGATCACATTTCTCAGTTAGCTGCGAAATAAATCGAGCTATATAATTAAGTCTTCCTAAGAATCCTCGAACCTACTTTTATGTTTGTGGGGGTGGAAAATCTTGAATAGCTTTGACTTTATTTGGGTCTATTTCAATTCCTTTTTTTCTTACAACAAATCCCAAAAGTTTACCAGATGTCACCCCAAATGTACACTTATTTGGGTTAAGTTTTAACTAAATTCCCTTAATCTCTGGAAAAGCTTCCTCAAATTCTCAACATGCTCTTCTTTGGATTTGGCTTTGACAATCATATAATCAACATAATCTTCTATTTCTTTATGCATCATGTCGTGAAATAATGTTACCATAGCCCTTTGATAAGTTGCCCCTGCATTCTTTATTCTAAATGGCATCACTTTATAACAAAACATTCCCCATAAAAAGATAAACGTTGTTTTCTCCATATCATCAGGGTACATTTTAATTTGATTATAACCAGAAAAACCATCCATAAATCAGAATAGAGAATTCTTTGCAGTATTGTCCACCAATGTGTCTATATATGGCAAAGAAAAATTATCATTTGGATTGGCTCTATTAAGATCTCAATAATCAACACACATTGAACTTTACCATCATTTTTTGTTACAGGGACAATATTTTCTACCCATTCAAGGTACTTGGCCACTTTAAGGAAACCATCATCTAATTGTTTTTTACTTCTTCCTTGATCTTAAGTATAATTTCAGGTTTCATTCTTCTCAGCTTTTGTTGTACAGGCTTACATTCTGATTTTATTGGTAACTTATGTACTACCAATTCCGTATACAACCCTGGCATTTCCCGTATGACCAAGCAAATACATCATTGTACTCTTGTAGCAATTTAATCAAATTATGTCGCCCTTTATCAGATAAAGTTCTACCAATTTTTACCTCCTTCTTATCCACATTAGACCCTAAATTTAATATCTCAATAGGTTCCTTATGAGGTATAATTTGTTTATCCTCTTTTTCTACCATTTTTAATAGCTTAGTGGGTAAAACACATCCTTCACCATAACCCTCAACTTCCTCAAGACACATAGGCTGCTCAAAATCAATTTCTGGGCCAACGTTATTAGCATCTATGTCATTGATATTTGAGTTCCTGAAACTAAAATAAACAAAAATATATACCTATAATCATGAAAATGTATCTTAAAAATGATTTCTATTTAGAACTAATGCATCTTTTATTGAAAAAGAAAAACACATAGTTTAACCCTTTACAAAAAATCAAACTATTGCCCCAGGGTATAGGCAATAATGAAAGTTTTGGTGTATTACTCTGAAAAAGACTTGAAAACTACAGGTAATTCTTTCGCGGTCCAATTATTTAACTCAAAATCTGATGATGTGGGGTAAATGCCCATAGCTTTCTTTTTTACAGATTCATCATCTGATATGACATTGATACTCATTTCTTTCAAAGCATCTTCAACAACCAGCCTTTTGTTTTGCTAATCTTCTTGGAAAACATGTCCTTCTGACACAAAAGTACTATTTAATGGTGGAAAGGTCATTGGTTCCCATGTAAGGTTTTCTCCAACTAACTTTGCTTTTCTCAGTTCTTGATTCTTTCTAATGCCCCTCTTTCTGTCTTCTATTATTGGTTGATATCCTAAACCAAATCGATCTTTCTTGAGATAGGAAAAACTGGATTAACTGGTCCTTGTAAATAGCTTCCTAATCTTTTCTAGTTTTTCCCTTTTCCCTAGGGTCAATCTGAGTCCCATTTTTGTGTAATTGGAAATTCTAGGTTTAGGTATCTTTTTCCCTTCATCCACAAATGTTGCGTTGACAAATTCCAATGATCTGAAAGAGCACTCAATAGCTTCTTCATCCAATTTGACATATGGAGCAGTGGTAAAAACTGAAACAATGATGTCTTCTTCAGTATTAAGACATATCAACCTACCATCTATTACAAATTTTACCTTTTGGTGTAATTAGATGGAATTGTTCTGTTTGATGAATCCAGGTCTTCCTAACAAACAATTGTAAGTGGGTATACTATCCATTACAAGGAATTCTATCTCATATGTAGTCGACCAATAGTTAAGGGAATATTGATTTTTCCTAATACCTCCTTCTTAGTTCCATCAAAAGCTACAATACTTTGACTATTTTTAAGGAGTGTGCTATCAATTGGCAATTTCTTCAAAGTCACTAATGGCATTACATTCAAAGCCGAGCCATTATCTATTAACACTTGAGATAAAATATATCATTTTAACTTAACTTTGATGTGCAGAGCTTTAGGGCTACCATTCATTTAAGAAGGAATTTCATCTTCGGAAAATAAAAGGAAATTATCAGCCTGTATATTTGTAATCAACCTATCCAATTTGTTTCAGGCAATTCCTTTAGTACAAAAGTTTAATTTAACACTTTTAACAAAGCATTACGATGTGCTTCAGATCTTAATAAAAGTGCTAAGACTGATATACGAGCTGGCAATTTGTGAAACTATTCAACAATAGTGTATTCACTATGCTTGAGAAACTTCAAGAATTTTATAGCTTCAGTTTCAGTTACAGGTTCATTGATGATAGTTTCATCATATTTTAACTGTAAATCAGCCTTTTTTTCTTTATCAACTGGACCTTGTTTTTTAGATTCCTTAGAATAACATCTCCCACTTCTGGTAAAATGTCCAACTTTATCTACCTCTTCTTTTTCTCCCATTGGTTCCTTCATTTGGCATTCATAATTCCATGGAACTTGCTTATCGTCCCTATAAGGAAACGGGGATGGTGAAGTGATGATCACCTTTGGAACTTTCTTGTCTGGTATCTGAGTCCTTGGTGTGATAATTAAAGGATGATTAAAGTTGTAAACCTCTCTAGATGATCCTTCATAGGCACAAATATCCATTTCTTCTTCATATATTTCCTTGAAAATTTCATCTCCTTTTCATCTATCATTTCCTGTACCAAAGCCCGAAAATCTGAGCATTGTTGTATAACATGTCCTTCATAACCATGATAATGACATGTTTCCACAGTTTAATTGTTCTGCTAACAGATCAGATTTTATTAAACCAACTTTGATCATTTTAGTCCATACCTATAACATAGGTGATTTTACTTCACTGACTTGCTTTATCATATGTTTTCTTTTTTCCTCTATAATTGCATTGATCCTTGTTCCTGCATGATTTGGTAATGGGTTTTGAGCCACATTTGGTTGCTCTTTATCACCAAAATTTACGATATTCTTTGTTCTCAGGCTTTGAACAATTCTTTTGAATGTGATACAGTTTTCGATAGAATATCCACGAGCTCCTGCATGATATTCGCATTGGAAGTTATCATTGTACCACTTAGGATATGGGGGTTATATGGATGATACATGATATGGTAATATTATATGTTTTTCATATAATATATGGTATAACTCTTTGTAGATCATCAGAATTTGATCAAACTGAAGTTTCTCTTTTTTCATCTTGACTCCCTTGTCCCTTGTTTGGCAAAGTTTTGTGTAGAAGATCCAATATCTGAGGTTGAGACACTGTGATATTATTAGACTCATATTTTCTTGCATTATTTACCTCACTTTCTTTCTTTTTCATAAATGGCTTCTTACTGGATTCACCACTTTCAAGTTTCCCACTCTTAACCACCATTTCAATCATCTCACCCGGCTGTAACTATGTCAACAAAGCTTTTAAACGAATTCCCTGTGAGGTGAGTAAAGAAATGAGCTTTCAAAGTGTTCACAAAGAGCACATTTGTTTCTTCTTCTTCCATGGGTAGATGTACCTGTATAGCTATGTCCCTCCATCTCTGGGCATATTGCCCAAAGCTTTCATTAAATTTCTTTTCCATGTTCTGCAATACCATTTGATTAGGCCTTATATCTTTCATGTGCTTATATTGTTCCAAAAAAGATCTGGCCAAGTCTTTCCAAGATTTAATATGAGCTCAACTTAATTGGTTATACCATTGGATGGCCGAACCAGTTAAACTTTCTTGGAAACAATGGATCAATAATTGATCATTCCCTATATAACCCGTCATTTTCCTGCAAAACATAGTGATATAGGTTGATGGACATTTCATATCATCAAATTTTTCAAAATCTGGGATTTTAAACTTGGGTGGTGATACCAAATCAGGTACCAAACTCAATTCCTTGGCTTCAATTCCATATACATTAGAGCCTTCCTTTATTGCCCTAACTTCTTACATTAGTTGTTCCAGTTATTTGTTTAACTCTTTATTTTCTTCTTGATCAAAATCTGGAACATTCTTAATTTGTTGTTGGTTTATATAATCACTAGGTAAATTTATGTTTACCCTCCCTGTTTGAGTAAATGCTCCGGAATGGGCTTTAACATGAGAGGTTGCATGCTCCGGAGGGTATAAAGGCTCCTCAATTACTTTAGCTTTTAGATGGTATGCTCTGGTGTAAAGCATGGATGATATAAAGGCTCTTCAGTGAAAGTACCAACAGCTGGGGTATTTATTTGATCCATGCTTCTCCTTTGTAACATACTTGCAAATTTTTCCATCATCTCATTTTGGGATTTCATCAATTGTTCCTGCATTTCTTCCAGAATTTTCTTGAATTATCTTGCTCTTAAGCTGATTCCTTTCAAATTTGAGAGATCTTATTGTCCATTGCCCTTTTTCTGGTATTGTATGGATGCTTAGGGGGTCCAGTATTCTTTGAAAAAGAAGAAAAAACATTTTTAATGAATATGGATGTTTTTTAACAATTATAAAAATATAATGTCAAAATATTCATGCTCAATATGTAAATGCAAGGTGTTGATATCAAGATGATTTCTTCATAACAGCTTTTATATTAAAACAAAGTTTTATTACAAAGCTTTAAAACATAGTACAAATACAATATCACAGATACATCTGAGCAACTTCTCCTAACTATTGTATATGTTCAAGTAACTCAAAGACCTTATGAGCTTCTTCTTTCTTGGCTCCAATTCTTCACTCAAAGTAGTAGCTTCGTATTCCAAGTCCACAAAATATTGTGCCACTCCCTGAGTTTGTTCCAAATACTTTGTAATAAGGTCGTCTCTTTGTTTTCACTTTCCATTGAGCACGTTCCCAACGATAACGCCATTACAAAATTCCTTCGTACGGGACCATAGGGAGTTGATTCACCTTTCTCTCAAGATCTTGGACTTTGGCTTCCATCTCATTCACTTGCTTCCTTAGATTCTTAACTTCCGAGTTACTTTCTTGACATCGCAGTGCAGTTTCCAACCTTACGATCTTACTTTTTAGTTTCTAGTTTTGAGCTTGATTTTCTAGTAATCTTTATTCCAATGCTTCTTTTCTTTGGAAAGTATCTTGGCATGGTGTTTAATTTGTTTGAGCTCATATTTATCTTCTTCAACTTTTTTTTTAAACCCGTGGACTCTTGTTTGCTTGATCCTTCGGTAATCTGAGTCTTTACCATCTGCTGATAGATTGACTGGAGATCATTAAAATCTATCCTGAGTTGTTTTTCAACCCTGCTAACTTGATCTGCTCGTCCTTTATGGATGTCTATCTCAATTTCATTTGGTATACTTCTTCTTCTAGCTTTTGCAGAGTTTTTCTCCGTTGTTTCTTTCGATCTCAAAATCTTGCTTTGCCAGTTCTAATGGAGATGGTATAATTCTCAAATGTTCTTTGATGGGTTGAACATTCTTAAAATTAACCATTGGAATGTTGTCGTTGACTCGATTAATTCTCCATTGCTCGTATTCGGGTGAGAGCTTTTGACTGAAAGTAAATAAATTTACTCGATAATCCCTTTCCAGACCTCAGCAACCTTTCAGATCTTTTCCTTATATTGATCACTTATGAATGCAAATTCTAATTCGGATAAACCTGATGTCGTAGGAATAAACTGTCTTGACCCATATTGTCTGGAGACCATCAAAGGTGCATATCCTACAGAACCCCATATACCAGGCAACGGAACCCAATCATGCTTTCACACTTATATATTATGTTTGAAGAAGTATTTATGAGGCTCGCCATAATACATCGTTATCTTCGAAATTTTGAAAGATGTTCATCTATTTTTCTTCATCATAACCTCTAGGCCTTTGTGAGAAATGAAATCTTGTAGAGGTGAGAAGTATTCTAGAAATACCCTTCCAGAGCTCTTTCTTCATGTTTAAAATGATTCAGAATCCATACCAATAATAGGGGTGCACAACCTATAAAACGTCCCTCTCCTTCGCGTCTGCAGGAATTCAAGGAATGAAATGTTTCAGCTAATATAGCAGAAACCGGATCTACATTCTTGTTCAATCTTTCAAACAGGTCTACAACTTCTATATCCATATGCCTCAGAATCTTCGGAAAAATGATTAATCCATAAATTCCTAAAGCCAACATATCAATATGCTTTCTTTTGTCTGATGGTGGTAGATTACTTCTTTCAAGGCAGTCCAAGTAATGCATTCACTATCACCATTTTTCTTGATATTTCTTGTAGTCCACTCTTCACTCATCCCGGTCAATAAAAGCACTTTCTTCTTAAAAGGATCAATATTAGGTGACTTGATATATACTTTGTCTTCGTAAATTCTTGGATAGCGAATAAGAGCTCGATATTCCTCTATAGTAGGTGTCAAGTCTACTTTGCCAAAGGTAAAGCAACTGTAGGCAGGATTCCAAAACTGTGACAGAGCTCTGAACATATGTCGGTCAATAGGAATGTCCAAAAGATAGCCAATGTCACCATATAGCTGATAAAATAGATGCTTGTTCGCTGCTTCCCATTTATCCCATATTTCTTTCAACTCACCCAAGTTATTCTGGCGAACATTGATATGTGTATATCTGACCAAATTTGAAATGTATCCAGGTGATAGACTATTTCCTTTGATAAGTTGAGACTGCTCAGACCATCTTAAAATAATTGCATTGTCTTCTACTTCATATTAGACTTTTTGTTCCATATTTCCAGCTTTCTATATGAAATCAGTCATGAATCAACACCATGATATGAAAATCCACAATGCAGGAATTAAAATGAAGCATAAAATTAATCGAAAATAATTAAACCCTAATTTCATGCCATCTAGTTCCATATTTTATTTAAAACAACCAACCTAACCACATAATTTCTAGTTCGTATGTATTTACAAAATAATAATTAAAAGACTTAACAAGCTTTTCCTTGTGTGCTTAATCTTATGAGACTTAATCGGGCTAGGTTCCGTCTGAACTTAAGTTCTAAGTTTTACTATATGTTGGGTTTTGGCTCTAGGGTAAAAGGGTCAATGAATTATCCTTTGTTGGTGTCCCCTTGGACTGCCAAGGACTCAATCCTGGTCCATTACAGACTTTCTGATTAAGTTCAATTCAAAGGAACACACTTCCTTATGTCCATACGGAGGTGAAAACCACATGAGGAACATAAGGTGTGAGCTCAAAGAATGGTCCCCTATCCCATACGAAGGTGAAAACCACAGGAGAGAGTAGTTTCTCATCACTTAAACAGGATAAGAGTGGGGTTTTAGCTCATGTCATGAATGCAGTGCACAGTGGGTTAGGAAAAGCATAAAAAGGATAAAATAATATACAACCCATTATTTTATTCTAATGACCCAAAATTAAATCTTTACACACATAAAAACAAAAGTTAATAAAATAATTAAAATAATTAAAACAAAATTATTATTTACTGCAAAGACAAACAATTAATAAATTGGTGGCTTGACTCTCTTTTAAAATCCCCAACAGAGTCGCCAAGCTATCGAGACGTTTCTCTGCCTGGCGACGGAGTGTGCTAATAGTACACGTCAAGAGGTGTAACTAGTCTCGAAAAAGTAAGTGTTTATCTTCCCTGAATTAGATAAATACCAAATTGTAGAGTCTCCACCAATCTTTTAATTTGGTAAGATTGGTCACCAAAGTGTCATATTATTTTAATAAAATTCCTAAGAATAATATTAAAATAATACAACTCGGGTTTGCTTACCAGAAAAAATGAGTTCAGGAGTCAGTTACGTATGGGGAAGGATTAGCACCCCCATAACGCCCAAAATAATAGAATTAATTAAGCTAAATTGAAATACTACTAGAATTATGTATAAGTTATGTAATTTACCCTAAATTACTAATACAGGATTAAAATATGAACTATTAATATTTAAGGGACTAAATGTGATATTTAACCTAAATATACATATATAGGTGGCAATGACCAAAATGAGAATTAATAAAACTTGAAGATTAAATTAAAATATATGAAAACATGCTTTTACTGGCTAAATTGAATAATTACAAAAGTTACGAGGACCTCGAATAGATTTCCCCTTTTATGAAATTGCACCGACACTTCATCCTTAAAATAACACCGTTCAAGGAGGGGTATATATTGACCCTAAACCAGTCTAAAGGCTTTAAGCCTCATTTCCTCAAAATTATTCTCTCTCTTAGAGAAGAAGCTCTCGTCCCTCTCTAGGATTCCCTCACCGAAGGGAATCCGACCACCGTCGACCACCGTATGTTGGCACCTACACCCACCGTCGGCCACCACTTACAGTGGCTAAAATTTTACCCGAATACACCAAAATAAAACCCTAATCGTCCTAAAGTCGAATATGGCAACCGTTTTTCCTAAAAAGCCTTAAATCAATGTAGATCTAAGATTTATACCTTCGAAACTTGGCTTCTCCGATGGCGCTTGAAATCTCCGACGACTGTAAGACTTCCCTTTCTCTCTCTATTTTATGATTTTTCTATGGTTTGGGTTACTACCTTGGCTTGTTCTTTGTTGTTGTTTTCCTTGCAGGTTCAACGGGCTTTTATAGCCTCCTTTGTTACACTGTTCGGACCGATTAATAGAGTGTTACCGCCATGTGAGTCACCAAGGCTATGATGGTGACTAACTTAGGGGTGGTGATTTGTTCGATAAATAAGCTGGGTGCATTTAATGAACCCATATTTCTTCAATCCAGCGAGGACGTGGAAATATTGTGGCAACTGCTAGTTGATGAAACGGCGGTGGGGCATCATCACTTCTATGGCGGCAGCCGGAATAGCCCTAGGGTTACAATGAGTACCCTAGGTTTTGCTAGTGCCTTGTGGATCGTTAGATCTCCCTCTGATCGAGTGGCTGTGGAGGAACATCGGTTACTGCTAGGGTAAAAACCCTAACTGATAGAAGATCTGGGCCTTCCGTCTTCATCTTGATTGAACAGTTGAGGAAGCTAATAGCGCTGGAGAAAAATGTGTGAAACTCTAACTGATTTGGGTTCGCTTCTTGGGCCTATTGGGCTATTCGGGTCCAATCTGGGCCTGAACCAGATTTAATTTGTTGGGTCTTGATTGTAATTGGGATTCAGGGTTTAGGTTTGTAATTTAGGCCTTCGGGTTGTAATTTGACCTGTAAAATTGTAAAAATTAATTATAATATAATATAATAATATTATTATTATAATACTTATAACAAATCAGGATTCGACCAAAACGACTGTCGACAAGGTTGAATCGGATTCAACCTTAGCAAGTTGTAAAGATGGTTGGGAACCATTTGCTAGAACCCAACCTCATGTAGAATTTAGTAAACCTACCTCGCTAGAGCCATGTGAATAACCTAAGAGAACTATAACGCATGCAATTAGGACTCTTAACTTCCTTTTTCAATCTCATCTTTGACTTATATTTAATTATTTTTACTATGATTACATTTATTTGAATAATCATTTCAACTAACTTGATTCTTTTTGTCTTGTTTCTACTAACTTGATTTCCTTTTAGCTTGTCTTGTGTTTTGTCAATTTTTTTGCATGAACATGACATATCCTTCAAAGGTATTGATCCCTGGAATAACTGATCTTTTATAAGGTTCTTAAAAAACAATGTCCGCAGCAATGCCTTTTATTGAGTTAGATAGAATTTCAATGATTCTCTACGTAGATTGAGTAGCGTTAAGCGATAGTATACATACTAAGGAAACAAGTTGGACATCTATCTACTGAGGTAACAAGTTAGACTCAATGAGACTTGACGTTGAATCCAATAATTGAAGGTCACGAACCAACTTGATAAATTTCTGAAAGTAGAAGAATAAGTAGAAGTTTTGAAGGTTTTCAATATCTGATAAAAGACGATGCAATATCCAAATGCTTGCAGAAACTGGACAACTTGACGATGGATCAGATTTTTACTTCCTCAGTGTACCGAGACATTGCTAGTTTCTCAAGAATTGTTCAAGGAACAATTATTTTTGGGATCAATTCCTTTGTTGCATTTGCATCTCACATTTTTGCATTCTCATTTATGTATTTTTGCGTTTGTATGTGCATCTTTGCATTCCCATATATACATCCTACATTGCATAATATACATTGCATCTTAACGTGCATTAATCATGGATCTTGGGAGTAACTCGTAGAGAATCTTGTGATAGAAGTATTAAGGTAAATTGAAGTCACCCCATTAACACTTTGAAAAGAATTAAGAGCTATGGACGTGTTGTTAACCGTCTGAAGTTCGAGGAATATCATGGAGATCTGTGGGGCACCGAGGATCAAGGTCCAGATTTTGTTTGACCCAGGGGTATTGACATTTAACACGTAATGAGACACTCTGGTGCCAATTAAGAAGAAGTTCTTTCATCCACTGTGAAACCTTATTGCACTGTCTTTGTCCTGTTTGAACATATTTTTGTTTTTTCTTTGTATACTCTATAAATATTTTTCTTTCGTGAACTCGTTTCGTTTTCAAAGGTCATGAGCAATAAACCAAGTTTTAATCTCATAATTATTTGAATATCAAATGAATTAAAGGTTCTTTCACTACTCCATTAATTATATACTTTTTACAAGTGGCAAGATTAGATATTCCATACCCTATCCAAAGCTAAAAGAACCATTACTTGATTCCTTACCCAAAATAACATATGTTTACTACCAAAAGACCAAACCTTGACATCACTTCCCTCTGAAACAATAAAGCCATGTCCTTATCCTCCCCGAGGCACTAAAACATGTATTTTTACCTTCTCAGACAAAAATAACCTTTCAATAACATTACTTTTATCATAATTATAACTCAAATTCACACATTTTCCTTCCTAGACACAACCGACGTTTATTTATAACCTCAATAAATCCTTGAGGCATAAAGTACAAGATAGGCGTGTGTACGAGAACCATTCATGCAAGAAAGATAATATGGAGTGTTACTGATCAAGTTTTTTCAAGAAAATTAGAATAATTGGGGCATACCAAGAGCGAATGGAAGAATAAGAAATAAAGGGAATAATTAAAGTAATTCTACCATGCATTAATTACATTGTTTTCATGTAAATAAGGTTAATCCTAAACACACTTGTCCCCCTGAGGACATCTCTTTTACAAGGACTTCCGTGTATGAGATGATGAACGGCTTTGTTCATTTATCCTTTCAAAAAAAAAAAAATATATCCCTTGTTGTCGACATTTGAGCCTGAATTATTTCCTTCTGATTCAACCTAACCAAGGATCATCCTTTACACTGAAGGGCAAGGTGATGGCAATATGCTTACAAGAATGAAAGTCATCAATCCAGATTTTGTTACAGAGGCAAGTCATGGTGAGAAATAACAAGATACCAAATACAAAGAACTTGAAGATCAAATCAAGTTGACAACACAGAGAGAAAAAGAGAAAATATGGCAAAAATAAGAAAAAACATAAAAAAGAGAGAAAATATTCAAAGAAAAGAAAGACAAAAAAGAAAGACAAAAATAAAGAAAAAATAAGAAAGAAAAATACATCAAGACGAGTGACTCAATAATTTAGAATCAATTCGCCAGAAGATCATGGAACACCAAAAGAAAATAAAAGACACACAAGCATATTCAAATTGAGCAAGACAATATTGAAGATAGCAGAACGAATTGATCCTTGGTTCGATAACCCTTAAACACTTATTTAGGCCTATTTATCCTTTTCTTTCATAATCGTGAGCCTTGGCCTATGTTACGTGCCCAAAAAAAGTCCATTCTAATCATACATGAATTTCTAAGTGGATAGACTATCTTCAGATTTCATTCCTCCCCTCAAGCTTATTTTTATTTGCAAAAATTAGTTTTCTAACATCTTTAATTCATGATAGGAAAAATAATAAAATAAGGGTTCAAAACGTAAAATTTTAGATAACATCTTGAAACCAAAGGAGAATTCGAGTTGAAAACCTAAAATGGCAGCTCGAATACAATGATTGCCAACTATTACACAGAAGACGGTCTTATACATCTTGATGAAGCACTGCACAACCCAAAGGCACTCACAAGAGCTAGGAACCAGTGAACATTTCTAGAAGAAAAGCATAACAACTACTTTATTAGATCAATGAATACCATAATAAAAAATCTAGACCTTAACTAAATTAACCTGAAACACATTACCTCTCCAAATTAACCTGAAACACTCTAGTTTCCCAAGTCAGCCTAAACATTATATCAGAAATAATCCTTACACTTGTCAAATGTATATAATTCTTGAATGATTAAAAGATAAGTTGACTTATTTGATATTTAATGAACTCTTGTGTTATAATTTGTTTTGATTGTGAGCATGCAGAAAATAAAAGCATTTTTTAAATTTATTCATCATATTTTTTCACATTTTAAAATTGAAATAGGAAGAAAAATATTTTCAAACAGGATAATTTCAAGTGAAAAGGGTCCTTAAAGTTGCTGAGGCTCATTCTGCCTCAATCGAAGAAAAAGAACAAACGATGCCAGAGTAATAAAGACATTTTACAATCATAAGGATTGGAGGATAAAACTTTAACACTTTCTTGTGACATCATCGATAACCCGTCAAGAATCAGATGATCGCCTTAGTCAAAGGGGCACATATCTCAGCTCATAACAAAAATGTAAGACATTTATGTTAGAAGAATTGACCACTTCTTAAGTGTCCATTTGATTATGGAATCATTAAGAGAAACCTTCAAGCTATTCGATAACATTATTGTTTACACCAGAGTGAAACCATTCGAGATCAAGATTTTGGCATGAAGAGAACCATGAATGTCTGCATTGGGGCATTACCAAAACCAAATATCATAAGATAACAAGATTCAAATCAAAGAGACATGGTGAATGAACCTCACTGTTTGGAGTATCGAGGATAGAATATGAAAACAAAAGGAGCTTATCTTAAGAAGCAGACCATTCATGCTTCAGTTGGAAGACGAGTCTTGAGAAATAAATTTGACTAAGCGGTCGAGTTAGGGATATAAATGGCATCAAGGCCATATACCTTATCATAACAAGAATTTGAGAGAGAAATCGTTGCCTCCAAAGTGAAGACAAAAAACAAAGACCATAAAATGACAAGGTTGATCCCAGAATATTGAAAACCTGAGCTGGCAAGCTGCTACATCGATATTGAGGCAAGATCCAGTCAAACATGACCAAGTGAAGGAAGACTGAGGTATCCACTTTGAAGCAAGAAGAAGAATTGAAGATCAACATTTCTACATACAAGAAAGTCATGCATTCCATTTTGATACATTTAAGTGCATTCATACTGTCATACATATATACTTAATCTTATAGATTTCCAAGGAAATAAAAGAAAGAAAAATTAGAATTCAAGCCTCAAATGTAGGTAATTACATTAATAGTGGCAGAACCTCAGGAATTGAAGAACCCAATACACAGAACAATCATCATTTTTTAAGTGGGGCATGTCACTCAGCTAACATGATTTTTTTAGAAACTAAGCATAATTTTCAAGGGTTTCTTGATATTTTCAAATGAATTTTAAAAGAATCTAAGTCCGATTTTTGGAAGTTTCTTGATGATTTTTAAATGAGTTTTCAAAGAAACAAAGTCTTATTTTCAGAAGTTTCTTGATGATTTTTAAACGAGTTTTCAAATAAACTAAGTCTGATTTTAAAAGTTTCTTGATGATTTTTAAATAAGTTTTCAAAGAAGCTAAGCCTGATTTTCAGGGGTTTCATAATATTTTCAAAAGAATTTTCAAAGAAACTAAGTCTGATTTTCTGAAGTTTCGTGATGATTTATAAACGAGTTTTCAAAGAATTTAAGCCTAATTTTCAAGGGTTTCTTGATGTCTTCAAATGAATTTTTAAAGAAGCTAACCTAATTTTTTAAGGATTTCTTGATGATAAATGTAAATGAATTTTTGAAGAAGCCAAGTCTGGTTTTCAAAGGTTTCTTGATGATAAGTCATTTGGGGATCGTAACAAACAATGGCATTATTCTGGTGATTTTTTGTTCATACATGTCGAAGCCACAAGAAATGATGAATGCTTCTCGTACCAGTAGCTATGATGTTGAGCCAATGTTGAGTTTTCTATAAATTCTAATTTTACCCAATTTGAATGTTGTATGTTGTCTATGCCAAGATAAAAAGTGGATAATCAGAAGACCTCTTTCGTTAAATGGGTGATAGAACTTTGAAAAAAATCAATGCAAAGCTTCGAAGGCTTAATTCGATGTTATAAATTGAGAAAACACCTTCAATTCCGATTGTTTCTAAGGTTCCAACTACTATGCTTGGCATGGAAGTATCTTAGGATCTGTCAAGTAACACGAATATTTGCAAGTTTTTAAGGTGGTTAGTTTTAGACAGTGGATGTTGATGTTTCGTCAAAAGGTGGCAGTGAGTGCATGGTGTTCAGAGCTGGAAATGATAGATTCTCATTTCAAAAACTTTCTAGCAAAGATGAAAGATCTATTGGATTTTTACACAAGTTAAGGAAGGAAAAACCAAATTTATCAAGGGCCAAAATTTACTAGGGCAAGATGCGCCCGTTCATAAGTCAAGATTTTCAAGAATACACTAGGTACGACAGATAAAGAAGATAGCCAAACCAGGAAGAGAATGAAGACTGCTCTAGTAATTAAAAATGCTCTTGCAACCATTCCCAACAGATCAAGAAAACATGCATTCATACATATTACCTGAATTTACATCTTTGCATCATACATTCATCATTTCATATAAACATGATAAATTTAATTTCCCTCTCATGATGATGCCCGTAAAATATACTTTTGAGAAACTATTTTTTCCTTATTAGGATCATTTTCCTAGAAAATTGTTTGAGTCCTTGTTAGGACCATTTTTTGGGATGTTGATTGAGTCTTTCTTAGGATTGTCTCCCTAGAAACCTTTTCAGTAATGCCTTTCTTCAACTTGACTTTTTCGTGTAGAGAAGTCAACCATTTACCAGGAAGTGACCATATCTCTTCAATGCAATAAGCAGTGTTGTTTCCAAGATGGACCCAACAAAGAGGAAAACTCAATAAAGATAAAGAAGTAAAGATTCACTAGACAATAAAATTTGCAACACTAAAATGACATCATGCATGCATTATAGGCATTTACAATATAGGAGCATACACATTCAATTTTCATCAAATTTTGAATATTTGACAGGAATTCAAACATTCAACAAATATATCATTTCAAGACTTCGGCAAAGAATTAGTCTATATTTTTCATCGTTGAAAGAAATGGATATCAGCAAAAATTGAGGACCATCGGGTCATTACCTTCGGGTACTTTAAATAGAAATCACTGACATATGATAATCTTTTTAATGTTTAAAACTTTTCAAAGAGAGGATAAACCAGTCAAAATTTCCAATGGTAGGGTTCATAATGAGAAGAACTCATCCGATGAGGGAGAGTAAGTTCATAATGAGAAGAACTTGTTCAACTATAGCTCGATTACATCACATAAAGAGTTGGAACAACACTAATACTTGGCTCATCCATCGCATATGGAGTTGGATCAACATCATCAATTTGTTCAATTCTATCACAAAAAGAGGTGGATCAATATTTCCAATGGGAGAGTTCATAATGAGAAGAACTCATCCGATGAGGGAAAATAAGGTCATAATGAGAAGAACTTGTTCAACCTTAGCTCGATTCCATCACATAAGAGTTGGAATAGCACTAAAACTTGGCTCATCCATTTCATATAGAGTTGGACCAGCATCATCACTTTGTTTGATTCCATCACAGAATGAGGTGAATCAATATTTCCAGCGGAGAATGAGAAAAACTCATCCGATGAGGGAGAAGAAATTCATAATAAGAAGAACTAGTTTAACCTTAGCTCGATTCCATCACATAAGGAGTTGGAACAGCACAAATACTTGGCTCATCCATCACATATGGAGTTGTATTAGCATCATCACTTTGTTCGATTTCATCACATAAAGAGGTGGATCAGCATTTCCAGTAGATATTTCATAATGAGAAGAACTCATCCGACGAGTGAGAAGACATTCATAATGAGAAGAACTTGTTCAACCTCAACTTGATTCCATCATATAAGGAGTTGGAATAGTACCAATACTTGGGTCATCCATTGCATATAGAGTTGGATCATCATCATCATTTTGTTCGATTCCATCACAGAATGAGGTTGATCAACATTTCCAATGAGAGTTTATAATAAGAAGAAATCATCCAACGAGGGAGAAGAAGTTCATAATGAGAAGAACTTGTTCAACATTGGTTAGATTCCATCACATAATGAGGATGATCAATATTTCCAGTAGAGAGTTCATAATGAGAAGAACTCATCCGATGAATAAGAAGTAGTTCATAATAAGAACTTGTTCAACCTTAGCTCGATCTCATCGCATAAGGAGTTGGATCAACATCATCATTTCATTAGTCTATCATATAAGGAGTTGGATCAACATCATCATTTCGCTTGTCTATCACATAAGGAGTTGGATCAACATCATCATTTTTCTCATCCATCACATAAGGAGTTGGATCAACATCATCTTGGTTCATCCATCACATAAGGAGTTAGATCAGTATCACCTTGGGTCAACCATTGCAAAGGAGTTGGGTCAACATTTCTGAGAGAATAAGTTCATAATGAGAAGAACTTGTTTAATCAGGTGTTACCCATTTCAGAAATAAGTGGATTGACATCCTCAACGAAGAGTTCATAATGAGAAGAACTCTCCCGGTGAGGAGAACTTGTAGCGCCATAATTGTAGCAGTACAGGCCAGATAAAAAATATTTTTATTATCTTTGATTTATCCTGTTCCACAATAATGAGCAAAGAGGGGCAGCTGTAATCACCATTTTTATCCCAAAAAATAATAAAAATAATAAAAAAGGGTAAATCCCTTAATATATGGGGCATCCAATACCCCGATTACTGTTGCTGCCATCACCATCTCCACTCTCAGGCCGCCGGTCAATGTGCCACCCTCTCCCTAAAAATTGTTCTAACATTACCCAAATCAGAGATGGGACATAATTTTTAATTTATAATATGAGTTGTTATAAAACCCCAAGCAAAAACCAAAGTAAAATGAGGGCTCTCGGTGGATTAAAACAATTGTAACAAAGCTCTCTCATTTTTCTTTTTTTTTAAAAAAAAATTAGTGTATTTGGAGGATTTTTCCTCATTTACGAAGAGCAATACCAAACTTTATATATTTTTTATTTTTATTTTTTTCTTTCTTTCGAACGAACAAAACAAAAAAATAAAAGAAGAAAAAAAGGTTTTTACCTTCGGCTGAAAGCTTCACCGGTGTTAGGGGACTCCGCTCGAAGATCTGAATGGTTAGAAGAGAGGCGAGGGTCCGGCGAACATCATCCCTCAAACTCGGCCAGATCTGACGGTAGACAACGAGATCGAGCCGTTGGAAACTGAAGAGTTTCAGTCTTATTTCACAACGTTGGATGTCGTTTCGTGTAAAACGGAGCCCAGGTCCGTAACCACGATGCCAAGACGAGCTAACGGGTGAAGTTTGGGCCTGAACGACCATCAGAGATGGTAGTGGCGCGGCGACCGACGATGGCCGAGACAGCCGATAGGCAGCCACGATTTAAAGAAAAAAGAGCTTCTCTCTTTAAAAAAAATGAGAGGAAAATGAAGAAAATAGAAAAATATAAGGGTATTTAACTCAAAACAAAACATCACAGTTTTGGCCCCATATCCATGAGTTTTGGTCCTAGTGGTCAAATCATGTCCGCAACCATCTTAAGTTTCATCAGTTTATATTTTGGTCACCATGATGTGTTCTTTTCATTTTCATTTTAAATTTAATGTCCTCATTCGTTATTTCCCATTTTCATGTTTTAAATATTAAGTATTTGGTTTATTTTCTTTCAGTTCCCTCAACATTTAGCGTGTTTTTGCAAACATGTCCCTCGATTTTGTTAATTGTTTGAAATGTGTAGACCCTGATTGCATGATTTTCCATTATTTTGTTAACTTATAAAAAAAGAAATTATCTTTAGATACTTTAAATTTATGCAATTTACATTCTATTATTAACATTTACTCTTCATTTAATTTTATTTTAATATTTTAACTTTTAATTCCTTGCTACTTGATTTTAGGGTTTTTTTTATTTTCTCGTTTAACATAATCTTGTACATTTAATTTTCATTCAATTAGTCAAAATTTGCATTCTTTTTTTATTCTTACATTCAAGCGTCATTTACTCTCTCTTTTTTCTTTATTTTACTTTTCCTTTTATTTGCATATAATTACTTTAAATTTACTTTCCATTATAATATATATTTGCATTAACTTACCCTTTTACATACCTATTTTGATCCCTTTAATATTTGTGTATTTATTACTAATTGTTTGTATACATATTTACGTTATTACTATACATGCATTAAATATATTTATACATTCTATTTAAATTTTAATTACTTTCCTCATATTATTATGCGTGTGTTTTTATTTATATGTATAATGAACCCATTTTAAAATTATGTGTTAAGTTTTTATTTTTTTACTGTAGTAATATATTTATTGCATTTATCTTTTTTATGCTTTTGAAAAAATACACACATATATTTTAATAAAAATAATTTTTTATATACTTGAATATCTACGTAATATATTTTCAACAAGGTGATCCATTCCATATTTTGGAAAGTAATAAAATATCTGATTGTTCAACTAACCTATGGAAGATCTCCAAAAACCTTGATATGTCCTTCCGAAGGTTATTTGAATAAAATAATATTAATTAGTATTTGTTACTTTTTATTTATTGATGTTATATTAGGTTAATGAGGTATAGTTTGCATAAATATATATTTTTGATATCTTCTGTTATAATAATGTAATTATTTTTAAAAAAACAAATGCATATTAGGAATTTTATCTATTTTAGTATCTCTTTTTTCGGATTACTTATTCATTTGTTACATCATATGGTTATTGCATCCATATTGTATATGTCATTCCGTTATTTGTTGCATTTATGATCAAGTATTTGAATTCTCATTTTCTAAAACGATTACTTGTTGCATTTATGATCAAGTATTTGAATTCTCGTTTTCTAAAACGATTAAAGGTAATGTCGATTTACCAAGGAATCAATGGTATGTCTCTCGTAAGTATGTTTAGGGAATGACTACTGGTGATCCCCGAAATAGGTCAACATCCTTTTTAAGATCGCATCATGATTTCTTAAAGTCAAGGCAATGTTTGGCATAATAGTTATCTCCCGCATTCATGCTAGGGGCGAACACTATTGACTTAAATAAACGAACATTTTTTCAACTGTGTATCCATAGTGAATATTCAATTAAATAAAATTCGAACTCAAAATTTTCAATTTATTAAATATAGGGTAATCAACTAAGTACCAATTTTTGGGCGTTGTAGGGGTGTTAATCATTCCCTACGCATAACTGACTCCTGAACCTATTTTCGATTTTTATAGACCCTAAACTTGATGTTTTAACAAAAATAAAATATTTTATTAAAATCAACCGATTTCTATGATATCTCGATCGCACCTTAAAATAATCGATAACGACTCCTTGCATTTTAAAATATTTTCAAAGAAAAATTTTAAGTCATACCATATTTTTCTCCATCTGAACAAAAAATAGTGTCGACAAATACAAAAATCCGCGAGAACTTTATGAATAGCATGTAATTGATCCACCGAAGCCTTAGCGAACAAAATTATGTCATCAACAAAAAGTAAATAGAAAATGTCCGGATCCCGAGAAGAGGCTTTGAAAGAGAAATGATCACGTGCAGCAGCTTTTATACGGCTAAAAAAAACATTGATGTTTTATCGATTTTGTTATTATTGGGCGTTTTACTGGTTTTGTTATTTTTCTACTAGTTTTGTTATTGTTGGGAACTTTACCGAAAATATTAAAAAATATTAATGTTTTAAGTAGAAATAATAATATTTTAAATAAATTTTTTATTGATTTTATTATTTAAATAATAATAAAATCAATAATATAATTTTAATTATATATTAAAAATGTCGCAATATAAAACCTTCCAATTTTAAAAGGTTTCCATTTACCCTAAAGAATTGACGCATGAATAGACATTGAATTTGACATATTAAAGATAACCTTTTTTTTTTCAATCTTCAAAGTCTATCCAAAACAATATTGAATTTGACATATTAAACGATTAAATTATAGTTGCATTAATGTTAACCTATTTTTAATATATTATCCTTTTTCTTTCTAAACTTTAAAGATCGTGGATTCTATTTTCTTTTTTATTTTATTTGACAAATGATGATATTAATTTTGATATTGTTCGTATAACCGTATGTATTTATTATTTCTCATTTATTGTTCGTATGATATATTTATTTTTTTAAAAAATTAGTTTTAAATAGTTTTATCTTTATGATACATTTTATTCTGTTTTTATGATATGTTTTCGTTTTATATTTATGGTTAGATTTAACGTCGCCTTGAGGTGATATTTATTTGTTATTTTATTGATCTTCTCTTCTTTATATCCTTAGATTAGACTTAGATACGTGGTTTGCATTTGTAGATAGCTTTCTCAGGATGTTACATTTTTTATTTGTAGTTGTCGATGGTCTTTCAGTAGTTTAATCATCTGTTATGATTTATTTGTTAATGCAGTCTGATTTTCGTATATGTTACATCTTTTGCTTAAGTTTTTTTCGGATGAGTTTTAACTTATTATTCTTCTATGATCTCAAGTGTTTAGTTTATTATATCAGTGATTATAAAAAAATTCTAATTATATATTTAGTTTATAAACTTTATTAAAATTTTAAATATTTTATATTTTAATAAAATTAACAGATATATTTGCATCAAAATATTAATCCATTTTTAAATGTAATTTTCTTCCACGTTTAAATTTAAAATATACAAATTGAAATACATAGAATAACTTTTAAAGTTTATGCATATGAAAAAATATTTAAGAGATCGGCTCATTATTTGAATTAATATTAAAGTTGTTTTAATTACTTTTTTAAAAATTATCATCACTGCCGAACTGCGATGGGCGTACCTTAAATTATATGGACCAATAAATCAAAACAATCCAATCCAAAAGTATAAACCTAATTTCTTTTAATAGTATCATGGTAATATATATTTTTAAAAAGAAATTAAGTTATTCGCAACCAATGTTATTAAAATCGGATCGGACCGGTCGATTCAACCGGTTGAACCGTGAACCGGTGGCCTGTCCGGTCCGATTAACTCCCAAAACCGGATTAGCACAGAACCGGTAAAGAACCGGAAGAATCGGCTGAAAATCGGGAAAACCGGGGTGAACCGGCTGAAAACCGGCAAAACCAGTTTGAACCGCCGGTTCACTTTTTTTCTTTAAAAAAAATTAAACCAAACGACGTCGTTTGTTCAACGAGCCGAGTCAAATTTGAGTATTGCTGAGCTCGACTCGAACTCAAAAATTTTAAAAGTAAGCTCAACTCGACTCAAAAACTCACGAGCTAAAAATTATCAACTCGAAATATAATATTAAAACTTGAAATCGAAAAGGCTCGAACTCAAAAAAAATTAGAAGTTCGATTGAAGCCTAAAATTTGAGCTCAATTGAAGCGAAAGAATAGTTCGCTTTGTGCTCACCAAAAGGCTCAATGATTTTAAATGTCAAATAACCTCTATTATTTATAGAAGTAAGTTGGGATGATATTCTATGTTTCTTAGTCATGTTAGATTGTTTTGTTCTCATATTTTTACTCTTTAAAATTTTGGGATACTCTTCTATGTTTCTTAGCCATGTGGGATTATTTTTTTTAAAACAATTAAACCAAATGACATCATTTGTTATAATTTTTTTAAACCCCAATTTTATTTTTTTTGATTATAGTTATATAATTATATTTATTATTTAATATGTTTTACCTTAAATATTATGTTGTAGTTGATTTGAATCATTTTGTTTCACTTGATTTTATGATTTTTCATTTATACATGTTATGACTTGTGATATTTTTATACCTTTTAATATTGTAAACTTAAACAAAGTGTTACATATATATTAATATTGCTTTGAATATTATGTAAAATTAAAAAAATTTATTATTTTTTATAAAATCCGGTTCAACCGCGATTGAATCAGTAAACCAGTACCTTCACCGGTTCAATGTCCGGTCCGATTTTAAAAATATTGTTCGCAACACATATATCCTTTAAATATATCCAAGGACGGATCTTCGTGGGGTTAAGAGGAATCTTGACCCTCCGTCAATTATTTTTTTGTATTAATTAATATTGAAAAAATATATTTTTAAAAAATAGATACACAAAAATTTACCATACTTACTCAATTAAAAATAATAATATTTATGAAAAATAAAAAATACTTTAACCCCTATTGTAATAAATTCTTAATTCTACCCCTGAATATATATACTTGAAATTAGGACCTGTAGAAAAATTAAAATTCTTTTTTGCCATAATTCAGCTTGAAAGGTTGAACTTTTCAGTTAAACTCCGATGAAAGGATTTTAAAAATATTGGAGACGACTTTATGAACGTGGGGTGGAATCGTGATAAGAAAGTATAATTTTTCAACTGAAATCCGATGAAGGGAACATAAAAAAGAAAGCATGATTACCCAATAATCTGCTTGGAGGTTTATGCAACTATAGACACCCAATGGTTAGATTTGGGACTTCATGCGCCAAACCACGGATGGTGCGCCTTACATCCCATGCACCTTTCGGCTAACATGGTTCAAGCCTATACGCTCATTTATGTTTTGCTACGCTTTTATCATTTATTTCAACCTTTCATATCATTTTTATATTTCTTTTTAAGCTTATTGCACTTCTAATTTTCTAAACTATAATTCAAAATAAATTTGGCGTCTAAATTTTTTTTTGTTAAACCTATCGTTTTCTTTGTTATATTTTTAGGTGTCTATCGTTATATTTTTATTTTTTAATAATAAAAATATTATTATTTAAAAAATTAAAAAATTCTTAATTGTATTTATAAAAAATTAAAAAACTCTGATAAACTAAAATCTCTTGTTCTAATCTCATTACCAATTGTCGCCAGTCACCTCGGGCCACCATCATAATCATCGACGGTCACTACTAGTCTCTACCTGTCCAATGATCAATCATCACTCTTACCGTCACCCCAATCCCTAAAATCTCCAATATACGAATCTTTAATCTTTTAAAACCCTAATTCCCAATTTCAAATTTAAACTCAAACCCAAACCATAAGGCCCTTTTGACACTCTATGCCTGCATTGTCCATATCGTGTGCTTTTTCCTTTGTAAAATCAAAATACCCAATAATTTGATGAAAAAGAAAACCATCAAGTAAGTAATCGCTACAATTAAAATCAGTTTTTCAATTAAAGCCCCATTGCATTTTCCTTCTTCATAACTCATCATAGCACCTTTGATGGCATCGTTTCACTGCAATCGGTGGCAGTAGCAGTGGTGAGAGTGGCCGACCACTGTGAAAGAGGGAAGGGGGAAGGGAGAAGGGGATTGAGGGAACGGTTGAGATTTTCTTTTTAAAAAAAGGATTTTTTTAAAGAAAATAATATATTTATTTTTAAAAAAAATTAAAACAATACAATTTTATATGCATGACACATGTTAGATAATAATTAAATTTAATTGTCGTTATGGTTCAAGCACCTAAAAATATAACATTAGAAACGTTAAGAACTTATTGTCAGCAAAAAATTATTTACACACCAAATCATATTTTAAAATATAGTTTATGTACTAAAAGTGTATTAAGCCATTTTTCACTTAAATATAAGTTATTTTAGTTTCATCTTGAAAGATTTTGCAAACATCAATTTCAATTCTAATTATTCAAATAATTTGTACGAATCAAGAGATATTGGTGATTAAGGAATTTGTTATTTTCCTTTAAGATCTTATGTTCGAGCATCTTGTAGGCGTAAATGTCATGAATACGAGTATTCATTATCAAATAATTAAAAATCTTTGAACATATTATCTTATATTTACCCTAAATTTATCGAAAAAATTATTCAAATAATTTATCTGTATATCGGTAATTATGAGTGTAAGTTATAATTTCAAATATATATTCATTTGAAAAAAAGGAAGAAGTTAAATTTACAAATATAAAAATATTTCGGATTAATCATTAAATTAATGTTAACTACTTTACGCTAATAAAAAAATCATGAACCAATAATAAATAATCATTACAAATAAATAAATAAAATGAAAACATACAAAATACAATTCATAACGTGTCAACAAATTGCCAATTTTTCATCTACCCATAAAAATAAATAAATAAATAAATAATTTCTTCCCAAAGTACATCCACATAGCAATGTAAATTACAGATCTAGCCTTTCCATTCATTGCAGAGAGCAGTAGGCCTCGTCTTCTCTGTCTCCCCTTTCAACGGGCAGGGCGTCTGTACGGGCGGCACCATACAGTTATACTGTATACACAGGGAACTGCTTCGAGGGATCAACGCCATTGGATTAATCTTGATTCCGGTCAAATAATTATGCTGCAAATAAAGTGTTTGTAAGCTGGCGGATAACAAACGGTCGACCAAGCTGACCGGGACTTGACCAGTGAACCGGTTGTGATTCAAGTAAAGATTCTGCACCGTCGAGAACATTGGTGATATCTGACCGGAAAGCATGTTGTGGCTCAGATCGACTGTCGAGATTGTCACCTGATAAGACGGTTGGACTGGACCGTCAAACGAGTTTCTCTGCAAGTGAAGGTTTGTGATAGGAAATGAGAACAACCGGACGGGAATTGAACCGGTAAAACGGTTAAAACTCAAGTCTACGAAGTTTAACTGGTCGAGCTGGGATAGAGCACCGTCCACCGGTCCCTTCAGCTGGTTCCAGGAGAGAGAGAGGAACTGGAGAGAAGGAGGGAAGGAGTCGGGGAGCGAGCCGGTGAGCGCATTGCGTTTGAGGTCCAACCGGGTTAGGGCTTGGGAGAGAAACGGAGGGACCGAACCGGAGAGGTTGTTGTGACAGAAAATAAGATTGGTTAACTCCGGTAGGGTGCCGATGGAACGAGGGATTCTACCGGTGAGTCGATTGTAGCTAAGATCAAGCGTTTTAAGGCTACTCAATCGGCCAAGACTGGCCGGAATATTACCGGAGATGAAATTCCGGGTGATGGCAAGAACCCGAAGGTTCTTCAACTGCGAGAATGAACGCGGCAACGACCCGAAGACCCCACCAGGAACAAGGGAAAACTCCGTAAGTGCTGATAGTTTACCGATGGCCGGGTCTATCCTTCCGGTTAATCCGGGAAAACCAGCACGCTGATCACCCAGATTAAGAGCTATTACCTTATCGGATTCACAGTAAACTCCAGTGAAGTTACAAGGATCGGAGGTAAAATCCCAGGAGGCAAGAAAATTAGAACCCGGAAAATCATTGAGAGACTTTCTTATTAATTGTAAAGATAAAAAATCAAGGGGGTCTAAAATTGCAAAAGCCAAGAATCTACATTGAAGCAGGGCAACTAAAAACAGAGCATAAGAAGAAACCACTGGCTTTCTTCCCATAGAAGCAAAGAGTTTGGGGACTAGATCGACTTACACAAGACGAGGGCTCTGTTCTTAACTATCAGATGAAAATGAAATGGAATCGATTCCACAAGGAGATGCAGAGCTTTGAGACCTTACTTCTCAGACTGGTGCTGTGAATCGGACAATGTATATTTTAGTTTTATTTCTTTGTTTCTTTATTGGGATAGGTTCGGGCTCAAACGGTTATCCGAACCTACTCGTAAGATAGAGATTAGGTTCGGTTGATGGCTGAAGCTGCTATAGTACAATCATTTCTCTTATTAGGAAGTAGTGCACGGCACGACAGCAGCAACTTACTTTTCGGACCCAGGCAATATCATGCCATAAGCTCTCAACGCCTGAAAATTATATATAGTAATATACATCATTATTAATTATCCAAAAAAAAATATACATCATTATTCATTAGTTATGATGATTTTTCTTTATTAATCTAGGACAAATATAATATAATATATGTTCGAATATAACTCTTAACTATATAACATTGAAGTTTACACTTTTAATATTTATGGTGTTCGAACTCGATACCTCAAAAAATAATATTTAAAATGACGTCATTTTAAATATCATTAGGCACACCTAAATGATGTCGTTTTGGCCACATCATCACAATGATAAAAAGATTAGTCCATGTTATAGTGGCATTAAAATTTAACACAACAGTGATATAGTGGGAGTTAAAACTAAAATTTAATGTTATAATTAAAAAAAGTTTAATATAAAAATAATTGTCTAAACTATACCTCAAATTAACTTTTTGTGCCTAAAAATTTTTTCGGGTGTCTAACGTTTTTTCTGTTACACTTTTAAGTGTCTATCTTTATTTTTTTATTTTTTAATAATAAAAATATTATTTTTTAAAAAAAGAAAAAAATTAAAAATAAAACTCCCCCACGTCATCCCCTATCCCTCGCATCCCCCTATCTCTGACGACGAAGGGTCACCATTGGCTAAGTTTTGTTCGGAGTATGATAAGAAACTCAATGGTGGCGTTCATGTAACATAAGAATAGCTATAACAATCGAAATCACCGAAAACAACGAATGAAAACCTAAAAAAGCATTTTCCCTTTGCGATGTAACACCCACTGACCGATGCAGGTAACTCGATATGATCTGAGGTGTCACATTAGAGCCACCGAAGCGACCTATAGTAAAAATATGTGAAAAAATTTAAAATTTTTGTTATAACGTGAAAAATCATAAAACAATTTATAATTAAAATACAAGTTCAGAAAACCATTCATATATTATAAACAAAATTAAAATCATGCAAGTTTCTGACTCTGATATAAAAATAAAATACAACCTACATGCCCCCTAATCAAATGCACCGTACTCCGCAAGCAACGCCGATGGAACTCCTTTACTGATGTCGATAGTTGCACTAATTTGATTCTTTTAACCTGAAATGGTGAGTAAAAGAGTGAGCTTTGAAAAGTTTAGTAATACAGAACTACCAAGTGATGCTGAAGGACATGCATATAATAGGCAAGCATGATTTTCCTTATTGAATCAGACATCTATAGATTTTTATGATGAGCTGAGGTCCTACTAATATTTTAGGTAGTAAGAGACATGAAACTTACAATTTAGAGAGAACATTTAGAGAACCAGGTCTAGGAGATCAGAATAGGGTGTCTAGTGTATTCCCACAAAACCAGTGAAAAAGGTACATATATTTTTAAAACAGTAACAATTTAAAACATATTTTTAAAACCGTAGTAAAACCCTCCAACCAAACGCCAATATGCAGTTCTCCAGAACTACATCAATAAGGACTTGCCCTAGGCCCATTAGGCATAGGTTCCAATATAAGGGAACATATTGGGTCCATAAGGTCTTACCCTGGCCGAAGCGTAGGTGTCCACCTGAGGGACTGCCCTTATGTCCATAAGGACTTACCCAAAGTACATAGAAGAGGTGCCACCCTAAGGGAGTTCCTTATGGTCCATAAGGTCTTACCACTAGGCCAATGAGCCCACCCAAGGGTCACCTTAGATCCGTAAGGAATTACCAGCTCGATTGGTCTGAACCTATATAAGGAATTACCAATTTGACCGAGCTGAACCTACCGTAAGGAATTACCAGTTTGATCGGTCTAAACCTATATAAGGAATTACCAGTTTGATTGAGCTAAACCTGCAGAGACTTCATACCAGATCCAAGAGTACCTCGAAGAAAAACATTTTTCAGTCAATAATCAGTGGTAAAAGGAAATCAGAGTTCATACATATTAATTCAGTAAAAACGGTATCAGAGATCATGATTCAAACAAGCAGACTTAAAACTTCAGTAACTCAGAAATCTCAATAAAACACATTTCAGAACAGATAAAACAACCATATAGCACATAGGGAACACACTAGAGGATCTAATTATTTTCTGAAGGTACTGGTATTTATCAGTAGGGAGCCATGAAACTTCTGTAAACTGATTAAATTTAGAAATGATATCCCTATAAAAGGGTTTGATAGCTGACAGATCCATCAGTTATTCAGGACGTGATTTATCAATATCATATAGTATTCGAGTATTTTTTGGAGGCACTAATAAATCAGAAAGGTATTCATAATCCTTTCCATCTGAGTTACTTGTGATTTCAGATCTAACAGAAGTGTTTCCATTATCCATGAAATCAAGGGCATTTGGACATTAGGTTCTTGGAGAATTCTTAGTAATTTGATCTAATAAGGGAGAAATGGTGATTCATGGTATTTATGATTTGTGTTGATTTATCAGGATATCGAGTTAACCAGAACTGAACAAATCCATCAATATGATACCGGTCAACCAGTTAAATCGTTGCACTTCAAGGGTATTCACACTTTAATATTGACAACTCTTGTCGAACTGGTCATCTTCAGAATCATTACTAGTAGATTTTTAGGGAGATGAACAAGTATTCAATCATTCTATGACACGGGGTTACCTTAGGTCATTTACACTCTAAGGGTATTTTGGTCATTTTATAGTTCAAGGGTATTCATTTATTTTCTTCTATTTAAACATATGCATCATTATAGTAATTTATTTATCAGGTGCTTTTGTCCAAAAGCCACAAATTCTAAATATTCTTTCATCTTGGAGGTTAGAAATCTATTATCCAGATTTCTAAGCAAAACTAGCATTTTCCATGTACATCAGTAGTTTCATCAGATCAATGTCTTTTCGGAGTTATTTATTAACTTCCAGTGAAAAATCTTGTTTTTTACAACATAAGGTATTTTTGTAATTTTACCCTATAAGGGTATTTTTCTTAATTTTACCTGACCGAAGTATTGTCATAATTTCTCATCCAAATACCTTTGGCATTTAACCTTTAATGAGATAAATCAGAATTTACAGATCCAGAGGTTGATTGCTTTACCACTTAATCACATAACTTGTAATTTAAATTTCTATCGGTCCCCCAATTTCTTATACGAGTCAACTGAGTCATATTAAGTTACCGACTTTTTACCATATTCGGATCGAGTTTAGAAATAATTTACTATATAGATGAGACCAAACATATTCATCCATGTATTTACCAAATTCCAACATGTTTCATAAAGCATACATAATGTAGTAATGTATTACCTCAATTTTCGTGGTTCAACAATCGAACTTACTCCATTTGATCACTCTCGAACTTGAATCCAACGTCCAATAATTTCTCGGATACATAACAAACGAATTTACGTCAAAATTGAACATAATTGAGAAATCAAATTGAATCTGAAGGTAAAACACTGGAAAACAGCTTACAGAGTGTGAATTTGGCAAAACAGACATCATATTCGGACTCATGACGTCAAAGAACATAAAATAAGGCTTTTCGAAAAATTTGACTTTTGGATTACAGTCAACTGTCAAAGTCAATGGGTCAAAGTAAATAGGTTGACTTGGATGAGTTGACTTAGATGAGTTGACTCGATTCAGATTGGGTTGACCGGTTCAGATCAGTCCAGATTGGCTGGACCAATTCTAGAAGGAACTAGAGCTGGGGGACGAGCCCCACTCGCACCCGACGGCACGTGAGGCGCGTGAAACACCAAAAGGGGCGGTTCGGTTAGTCAATTCTTCCTGGAGCATCAACACAACATTTGCAACCAAAAAATCACTAGAAATAACTATCCACTATACCAAAATAATTGAAAATAAAACCTAGCTTACCCAACTATGGTCGACCGAGGAAAGGATGATGATGTGGTGACCCATGGGTCGGGTTTTGAGCAGAACAAGCCGAGGAACACGATGATGGGGGCGGTGAGACACGACGGTCAACGGTTTGGCTGGAATCAACATAAAATCGAGACAGGGTTCGTTTTTCCCGACGATGCTTTGAATGACGATTCACAGTGTTGTTCGGTACGGGGATGCTTGGGTTTTGATTGTCGGTCGATGGCAATCTGAATGAAGGAGGTGGCAACGAAGATGATGGTCGGACGGTGGAGAATCGGACGACAAAGAGAACGACGGCTAAAGTTTGGGGTTGGGAATTATTTTTCAATTTGGGGATTTTGGGATAGAAATAATCGGGTTTATTTTTCATGGACCAAAAAAATGGTAAAACTCAAGTTTAAGTCCCTGAACTTTCCACAGGTTCCAAAACCGAGCTATAATTTTTAGAAATTTACAATTTGGTCCCCAACTTTTTCCTTGCTACGACTTTAATTCAATACTTTAAAATTAATAAAATCTATCCCCTAAATTAGGGCGTGACATGCGACGTTTTCAACGATGATCAGTGCAGTTTCACGGTAGGTGGGGGATCGAGATTTGATCACGACGATGAGATTTGATGATGTCAACGATGACAACCATAGATCGACGGTGATCGATGGGTGATGGAGGAAATAAATTTTAGGTTCTTTTTTAAATTATAATATTACGTATTTTTGTAAAATAATTTTTTTTTAATTTTACATGCATGACATGTATCTGATAACAGTAAAATTTAATGACGATTTCGGTTCAGACACCTAAAAATATAAGTTGAAAACGTTATGTACATATTTTTAATGAATTTTTTTTAAACTCTAAAAAATAATTTAAAATATAATTTAAACAATTTTTTATATTAAACATTGAAAATATTAAAAATTTAATAATATAAATAATACACCAGTTCAATGATATTTGATGTAATATGAAAAAATTCCATCATTATCTACATAAATTTGTTTTTCTATCGACATTGACATCTATAATCGTCAAAGTCAAAATATCAGACATTCAAACCCATGTGCGTTTTTATTTTTTTTAATGCAGAAGTGGATAGTCTAATTTAAGTTTAGCCCCTATGTCATGTACAAGTTTCAAATTTAATCTATATTTTTTAGTTTGACAGAATTTGATCCACCTACTTTGTTGTTATTATTTAGTCCAAATTATTAACATCTTTAACTATGAGTCTCATTAAAGTGTATATATATATATATATATATTTATTTAAATATTTATAAATATTATCATATTTTATCATATATTAGTTAGTAGATTAACGTACAACTCATATTGTCATCAAATTTTTAACGAAAAAAGATGAGTTTGGAACATAATGAATAGTCAAGTGACCATTTTGTAACTTTTAATAATCAATAGACTCAACAAAGTAACTCACTATAGATGGATGAATATTTTATAACTTTTAATAGCTGAAGGAGTTAATAAAGTAACATTCAATAGTCAACGGACCATTAATGTACTTTACTCTAAATTATATAACTTTCTAAATTAAAGAGTACAATTATATGTCAACAATTTTCTTAAATTATAATTAAATTAGACTGCGGGCTGCCCTTAAATATAAATAAAAGTCTAGATTCTAACATTTTGGGGGAAGAAAACAATATTTTTTTTATTGCCAATAAAAATGTTATGAAAAATTATTATTTTAAATTGTATCCAACGAAAATTATTATAATTTTTATAATATTTTCGATAGTTTTTTCTTTACCAATTTTTAATTAAGATTAGGTTATCGTCCCATACGTTACAACATTTAGTCACTTGCCTGGACCTAAAAAATAGATCTAGCTGTCCAAATCTGACAAATTAGTCGCTTACATTACTACAGTGATGATCACGATCGCCACATCTTGTCCGTTGACAGGTGACTATTCTGCTCCACTTATTTCTTCTAAAACTCGATAAAAAAATGTTAAATTTTTTTGAATTTTTAATCTTCTTTGTTTTGGTTAGTTATGGAACAACTTCAATGAAGGATGAAGCCTAAATTGATAACTTACTTCGATTCAGCGCTTTCAAAGGCGGCGTCGTATACAGCTCATCAAGGAAGCCCTGTTGTTTGTTCTTCGTAGGTAAAATTTGTATTCCCTTGTTAAATAAGTGAAAAGAAATGACCTTTGCTTATGTAAGTTATGAATTATGGTTTGATCTTCTTTTCAATTCAAAGACATTTGTTACTATGATGATAAACTGTTTTCCTCCAATTTTTAGGTTTTTTCCTCCAAGGCCGGAAGTGAACGAGAGACTGGTATTTATGTATGCCGATAGCATTACAACTACTAAAGGCGGCTTCAAGGTGATGGCTGCTTCTTCATTCCTTTGCACAAATTCGAACTGCTCTCTGTTTACGTCTCTCGCTAGCCCCATGGAAGTGATTCTTGGATCAAATGTTGAGCATCAATTGTACTGTCACCTTCTTTGTGGTCTTAGAAATTCTGATTCTATAGATGCTATTCATACCACATATGCATTAGATTTGATTAGAGCTTTCAGGGCATTGTAATCCAAATGGGAGCAACTATGTGACGATATTGAAAATGGGTCTCCGTGTTCGGAGATTAACGATGTCCGAATGAGAGATTCTGTTGTTGATGTTCTCGGTGGACCACAACCAGCTTTGTCGAATAGAATTCGATTGATTTTTGAAAAGAAGGATCGGGGTGGGATTTTGCATAAATTATGGCCAAATGTTCGATATGTTAAATGTGTCAACCGGGAGCATGAAGCAGTATTATTCCAAACTTAAGTACTTTGCTGGAGAGATACCTCTGCTAGGTGGGGATTACTTTTCATCAGAGTGCCCAGTGACCATTAACTTGGATATCAAGCAACCACCAGATCAGACAATATTTGTTATGCTTCCGACCACCGGATATTTTGAGTTCCTTCCATTTAATTCGACCGAGAATGATGTTTTTATTGGTGAAGAAACTGTGGAACTTTGTGGTGTTGAGGTGGGTAAGATGTACGAAGTAGTTGTGACTACTTATAGAGGGTTTTACAGATATCGTCTTGGTGACATTGTAAGAGTTGTTGGTTTCTATAACTCATCTTCATTGCTGGAGTTTGTGATGCGAGCTCCCAAAACTTCATTCGAGATTGTGACTGAGGGAGATTTGATGGCTGCCATGGAGACTTTTCAACTCGGAATGAGAAATACCTTGGGCTTGGCAACGGAGATAGTGGACTTTACTAGTTCCGTTGACTTTGATTGCAGTCCTAAGAGACTGAAGATCTTCATCGAAGGTCAAGACTGCGATACGATTTTGCAGGAGAAGTTGCAGGGGTCAGAACTTCGAAAATGTTGTTCTACTGTCGAAGACGGTTTAGGAAGTTCTATAAGGTGCAGAGGAACAATGGTGAGATAAGCCCTTTGTCACTATCAATTTTGAAATGTGGTAGCTTTGACAGATTACTAAAGCTAGCTATAGAGAATGGAACTCCAGCTAGTCAATGAGTCACCTAAGATTATAAGAAACCCTAGCATTGTTGATGTTTTAGAAGAATGTGTTCTTGTGAATATAACCTTAGATTAAGACCTCTATGTGCTTAGTGGCTTGCTGTCTTTTGATCCTTAATGGAATATCCGGAAGGTTTGTCTTTATTATGAGCATTGAAATGCCATACAAGCTATAAATGGAAAATATGTGGTCTTTGGTCATATTTTTAATCTAATATTGAAATTTTATGGTGCTAATTAAATACATTTTTTTTGTCTAATATCGTTTATAAACACTCGTTAATTGTTTAAATCAGCTTATTTGATTTTAAAAAGATAGATATGTAAAAATATTATAAATATCAAGCTGATTACCCTATTAGGTTGTGTTGTGCACATGAAGCTGTAGACACATAATTTTGTCCGGCTTGATTCATATTATATTATAATGTTCATTTACTTATTTGTAATATATAATATATTTATATTGCATAGGGTATACACATTATAATATAATATATTTACATTTGTTTTATTTTATTACATGTGTCAGGCCCAAACCCGAAGACCTACATTCAAACCCAACAGTCCATTACAAAGTGGCTGACCTATTACACACCAAACCCAACAGTGATCCAACAATAACAGCCCAGATTTGGAACCCGACCTGAGACCGGTTCAGACCCGAACCAACCTAATCCGAAGCATCTAGGGTTTTTGAACCCTAGTCGTCTTCTCACCGCCGCGTAGCCAAACAAGCAAGGAGAGTCCTCACGCCTCATGCCAAGGCCACCATCCCTGAATTTTCTGACAACATGGTTTCATGGAACAAAAACACAAACAACCACAGTAGTTTAGTCATATTAGGAGTCTAAAACCGAACAAACTGAATTAAAAATAGGTTCTTTTAGGGCTATAAATTAATGTAAACACAAGGCAAAAATACACAAGAAATTATAGCAGAAATACGAGAGGAATCAAAGCATTGTAAAAGCTTCGAAAAGCAATGAAAGGCTAAAAGTTATCACATTTTCTCGGTTTTGGTACTTGCATGTGGGTATTTTGTTTTTTCTCTTCGTTTTTTATTCGAAAAAAACAAAAATAAAAGAAGGCTTGAGCCGATGAACGGGGGAGGGTTTCAAGAACTTTCTTCTCAGATCTAGCCCTCCCCGAGGTGATTTTGTAAAAAATATTTGGGGTTTTTAAAGTGGGAGTGGGAAAAGCTTTCGAAAAAAAATCTTCTTTGCAGCATATGAACGAAGGCCGACGAGGTGGTGGTGGTTGGAATCTGGGTTCCTATGAACCCAGACGGTCGTGTTCTTCATCAGATGAAGAACACTTTGAATATTTGAGAGAAAACGATGAGGGGTGTGTTTGATCGGTTTTGAAGCAAATGAGAAAAATGAATTCTATTTTTGAGTTTTGGCTTATATACTGGACCCATCGACCCGATCCGTGACCCGATCCAAGGCCCTAAGATCCGCGTGTTTTCGTGTGAAAAGGGGCTAATCTCAATTCTGGTCGCTCGTTTTCTTTTAAAAGTTTATTTTGCCCCCTAAACTGAGCTTTAACCCCGATATTCATTTTTAAATTTACCACCCAATTTATTTTTATTTTAATTTAGTCATTCTTTTGTTTTTTTAATTCTTATTTTAATTATTTTATTTTTTTTCTTTCTTTTTTTTATTTATTTAATATTATATATTTGTTTTTTATTTCCATTTTTTGTTTATTTTTATTTTATTTTATTCCATTATTCCATTTTATTATTTTATTAGTTTTACTTTTACTTTATTTTATTTTGTCTTATTTATTTTTATTTATTTATCATTTTCCCCTATTTTGACATTAGCCTTCTCTATTTATTTTTTTATTTTATTTTTTATTTATTTAGCTATTTTTTCTAGGGTTTTTTATACTTTTATTCTACTTCATTTTTTCACTTTAGTAATTGTGTATATTTAATCTTGCAATTAGTATATTTATAATTATTTTTTTACCTTTAATTTAATAGACTTTTTTCCTTACATTATTTTTATTTGCTATGTGTTCTAATACGAGCCCTTTGTTTTTATTTCTGCTAATTCCTCAACATGTGTATTTTTTTACTTAAAACATTATAATTTAACATTTATTCTTTCTTTTTGGATTCAGCATGTTTCTTTACCAATCTAACATTTTTTGACTTTTTAAGGGCATGTTTTTAAATCGATCAGAGGTAAGTAATTTGGATCAAACTTTACTTTTTAATTTAACTTACAACTTTCTCAATTAAGACAACTGGAAATTAATTAGTATTGAAAGGGCAATCTAAGGGTGTTAATCCTTCCTTGACTGTAACCGACTCCTGAATCCGACATATCTTTGGTAAGATGCAGATCAGGTAAGAAATCGAAGTATCCGATCAACCCATTTTTTCTTAAAATAAATTATCGGTGGCGACTCTAACCATTTTATTCAAGTCGAAGCCCAATTTCAGGCCACCCGAAAGACGACTGCGACTGCTTGGCGACTCTGCTGGGGACAGGTAAGTGAGTCAGGCTAAGGCTAATTTCCAGTTGTCTTCTTAAGTGAAAAGGGTAAGTTTAAATTTTAAGGCATTTTTTCAATCCGTATTACTTACCTTTGATTATTATTTTTAAATAAATAGTTTACTGACGTTTTCTTTTAATGGTTTCAGCTTATTAAGCTTTTTCATTTAAGGCTATATACCCGAGCTCTAAACCCTTTTTTAATTGAGGGTGAAAGCGACGCCTTCGTGAGAATTTATTCTCTGTGCGAGCCTAGCAAGTAGCCTTCGGGATTCATATATCTTATGTCTTCGTGAGAATTTATTCTCCGTGCGTGCATAAGGGAATGTATTCTCTCGAGTTTAACTTAGTTCACATGAGCTTGTAATGGGCTTAGGGCTAAGGGTCTGACAAGCCCAAGGGGGCACCGACAAGGAGAAATCAGGTACCTTCTTTAGAACCTAAACCGGGAGACTACAAGGAATTAGAGCCTACCCCAAAACACAATTTCAAAACCTAGGATGTTTTTACCTTAATCATGCAATTTGTTACTTTTATTCTTACTTTCATTATTATTTTCTTACTAACTAATTTTCCTTATGTTTGTCTTTTTAGCATTTGCATCATAAAAAGAGGTCATTGATCCATAAAAAGATGTTCATTACACACAAATAATCTGCATTAATGGAAAAAAGGGTTGCAATGCAAGAGGTGAAAAACGTTGAGTACGACTATGGTCTAAAAAGACTCAGAAAAAAAGGGAGACAGTCTTTAAGGAAGCTATGTGTCAGAACTGGTTAACTACGCCTCTGTCAGCCTAAAGCAGAATGATGTTCAAGAGCTACGGATCATTTGGGACAGTCGAAAGAGTGACCAGAAATGAAAGTTCAACCAACGGTATGGTGACATCACACTCTTACTTTATGTCAAGACCAATGAGCCCTTAATCAGAGCCTTGGTACAATTCTGGAATCCGGGGTACAATTGTTTCACCTTTAACCAGGAGGACATGGTGCCCACAATCGAAGAGTATACTACACTATTGCATTGCGAGGGCATCATAATGGAGTGGGTCTACATCAAGCACATCAAAAGTAAGCCTTTCAAGAACGGACTAGCAAAGGCTGCAGTGGTAAACGAAAAATGGGTAACTGACCGGCTCCGACACAAAGGTAGCAGGGAAGGAATTGAGTGGATCCATATCAAGCAACTAATGATGAACCACCCCGATGAATGAAAAGCAATATATCTTTTCACACTGGGCCTTTATGGTTGGTTATCTTCCCGAAGGCTTTAGGGTGCATTGATGCAGCTGTGGTGGAACTGTTTGAACAACTCCCATGGAGAGTAAATCTAGCACTGGAAATCTTAGCTGAGACCTTTCGCTCTCTCAACCACTGCAAGAAGATTGGCGGAGGAAGATTCATAGGGTGAGCCCAGCTTCTCCAAGTTTGGATTCATAGTCACTTCTGGAAGACTAACAGGATTGCTTACTGTTTTTTCAACACTACTTATTCACCTGTGGGGGAATTTCTCACTATGAAATAGAAAGAAGGCGCATCCAAAGAAAAGTAGATAAGAATATTCACACATCCTCAGGATAGGGATATTGCATGGAGAGCTCATTGGTTAACCCATAGTGACATTCTCTTTCGATGTGGGGATTCAAATACTATGAATTTACTTGGATTATGGGGAGGAGTTGTGTATTCTCCACTTGTGGTACTTCGACAGTTTGGGCACACCAGTTTGTCCTAGCAACATAAGAAATATCTGGATCGAAATTTGCATACCATGGGGACAACTACAAGAAAATGGTTAAGGAAGTGGATGAGTAATGGATGAAAGTATTTCGAATGGATCTCGTGGCTACCAAGGATATGCTTACTCCGGACTATTTGGAATGGCGAAGGCTAAGTAAAAATGACAACATCCTCATGCCAGATCATGAGGACACCCGGACCATAGAAGAACATCTTAAGCCCTTTCCTTCTGAGCTAGAGATAGCAAGGAAAGAATTTAAAGACGTAAAGAACGAGCTGAAATAGAGGGTAAGGGAACTTGAAGCCGAAAGATACAAGTGGAAATTAGATGTCGATACTGTAACACCCATAACCCGTATAATTATACCTATACAGATTGTAGATATCACTTGAATTTCTAAAAACATTTTCCAATTCAAAAGTGATTTAATTTTTTTTCTTAAAATGGTAACTGATAATATAAAAATATCACATCATATTATTTTATCACATACTATTTAAAACATATATTAATATTGATTTATACTATCCATATTTAAACAGAGTAAAACTGTTTAGTTTAACCATTACAAACCAGTTTCAAAATAATTTAACTGTGCAACTAGGACATTGATAATTACATGCCAATAACAAAGTCAAAATTTCATCATAGGATGTCTTACTGATATTATAGTGTATTCCTGGATGTTCGGAGTGCCCTTTACTCTCACTTTATCCTTGGCTTTTTACCTACGCGTGAAAATCATCACACGCTAAGTATATACTTAGTGAGGAAATTTAAAATAATTAACAGTGCAATACAACTCATGCATGAATTTCAATGTCAAAATCAAAATGCCATAAAATCATGTTACATGCATATCCAATATTTTACCATAATCAAAATAATATAAAATTATCAATATACTTACCATTTATCCCATAAGCTCGTAAGCTTATTTTACCAATATACTTACCCTTTTATCCCATAAGCTCGTAAGCTTATTTTTCCAATATGCTTGCCCTTTTATCCCATAAGATCGAAAGCTTATTTTACCAATATACTTACCCTTTTATCCCATAAGCTCGTAAGCTTATTTTACCAATATACTTACCCTTTTATCCCATAAGCTCCTAATCTTATTTTACCAATATACTTACCCTTTTATCCCATAAGCTTGTAAGCTTATTTTACCAATATACTTGCCATTATTCAATAAGCTCGTAAGCTTATTTGTATGTTTATCATTCATTAACCAATAAACCATAAACCATAGACAATAGCCCAATATAAAACCCTGAGGACCCTGGGTATTCGAGTAAAATACCTGCACCGTAGTGCTAAACCTACACTAAGCTTACGCCATAGTGCTAATCCGGATATGACACATAAGGTCGTGCCCACCATCTACACTAGGTTTGCACTCTAGTGCTAATCCGGACATGATACATAAGGTCGTATCCACCTTCCCGTAGTTAGTGCCCTTACACACTATAGTGCTATTATAAACCCGCAGCTTCTATACTCTATGGCATGCCAACTATACCCTGTCCCTAAATGACTTACTTGGGCATATAGTCTATTTTATTCGATCCATCCATGGTAAATTATATTATCATAATTTAATATTAGGCAGTTCATACCCGAAATAATATTCATGGTAAAATATCACATTATCCATGATCAATGCATTATAATTTCACAATGTGACATATCAATGTCATATCGAAGTTATAAAAATGACATAATATCATGCTAATATAAACAAGGTCGACTTATCGCAAGTCTTCCTGATGATGTATAAAACATCTATGTACATGATGTATAAAACATCTATGTACATGATGTATAAAACATCTATGTACATGATGTATAAAACATCTATGTACAATGTCATGCATGTATTGCACTCACCATGACACTTTATATATTCCAAAATATGTGCCTCACTATAATCCACAATAAATCCTTTTTTACTTGACTTGCTTCGATCACAAATCAATCACGATCTGTATAAATCACAAATTCATAACGATACACATGTTAGTATTGTACTAACATAAACACGTCCCATAACAACTCCATAATATACTTGAAACTCATTTTCTACCAAAATACCTAACACTTAATAATTCCTTTTTATATTGGAACCAACTTTTCAAATTTACGCAAAATGGTCCTTCACCATTTTATCACTTAGATTCTTAATACCAAAAATTCCAGCACTGAAATTATTACCGTTAAAATGCTTTTACAAAGGCATAATTATATTTAAGTACCCCAACTATGTAAATGTTGTACTTAAATCACTAATCTTTTCAAACTTCCAAAATAATCATATTTCACATCTAAACACTCATTTCAATCCCAAAACAGAAATTTATAGCATAGTACATCAACTATTAGACAATTATACAACCATTCTCAAATTTTCAAAAAATTATCGAATTGGTCCTCCAACTTTTCAAAAATTACAAAATGGTCCCCAAATTTTTCTAAGGCTTGTAGAATACTCTCTACATCATTTCCCGACCTTATATAATTTTTCCATAATTTTCTCATCTTTAAGACCAAGGCCTAATGGTTTAAAGTTCCAAAACTAGGTTTTTCATGATTTTACTCGATTTTGATTCAATTCAAGCATGAAATGAACTTTCAATCAACCTTATAACATCTCTACAATCAAATCCCTTATCAACTCTCATCAGAACACAAATTTTCTCCAACTTATAGTTTGGCCAAATTTTATAGAATTATTTATAGGAAGATTGAACATGTTTTAATTATCAATCAAGCTTGAAAACGAATCTACAACCTTTAAATCATCAAGATTTATCATCAATTTCATGAACCTTATCATGAACATAAACCCTTAGATTGGGATCTTTGAATTCCAGCAAGATTAGAAAGAAATATTTATACCAATCGATAGCGTTTTTCGCGTAGATCAATTTCCTATTTTACGGTATAACTCGAATTCCAAAGTAATTAACTCAAAAACTGAAAATAAAATATTTTCTTACCTTGGAAGCTATCTCACGTCCTTTGTTGGAGAATATGAACATCTTGGCATGATATTTTAGATTGATATCATGCTTATCATCCTTTAATTAATCATTTAATAAATATTAAATTCATTAAATTGAGAAAATACCAATATACCCTTAATGAAACTTAATAATTACCATAAAATCTAGATACTTATCCTTATCATCTTCCAAATCATGCCACCTTAACCTTATCCTCATCCATAAATCAAATATGAACAAATATTTTCCTATTTTACCATTTTACCCTTGCATTTTCCAAAACTTATAGTCCTGCCACTTTAATCCAACTGTCCAAATTAAACATAAAATTAAATCTTAAAATCCAAATATTTATATTATTTTCCAACATTTAAAAATGTGAAAATAATATATATTTTCTTTTATTTTCGAAGTCAATGGTAAAGTTTTTTTAAAATTACCATTTAGTCCCTAAATGTTTCCAAAGTTTATAATTTGGTCACCAAACCTTAAAAATTTATAATTTGGTCATTCACTAAATCCATTTATGGAATAACATTCTTTTTGGGAAAATTACCACTTAATTCCTTAAACTTTTTCCAATTTTCTACTTTGACCATCTAACTTTCAAAATTTTCATTTTGGTCATTATCTAAATTTTTGGGGTATTACAGATACTCAGAAGGATCGAACAGACAGATTAGAGAAGGAAGAAAAGAAAATCTGTTTTGAGCTCGAGGACCTAAGAAAAGGGTACCAAGAACAAGTTCAGAGCAATTTCGATATGAAAGGTCTTCTGAGTACTACAAAGGTGAAGCGAGCAGCCTGAAAAGGAAGTTTGAAGGGTAGGATGAAAGAGAGACTTTGAAAGAACAACTAAAGACTGCTAAGAGGCGTTTGATAGACAATCAGCACCAGAACAAGCGTTTGAGAATCCAGGTAGCTGATTTAGAGAAGTTTCTTCAGAAACAGTAAGAACGGGATGATAAAACCATAGTTGAGTTAGAAGTAGGGTTGGGCACGGGACCCGAACCCGACCCGATTGGGTCAGGTTTTTTTTTTTAAAAAAAAAATCAGGTTTAGGTCAGGTCGGGTCGGATTTTTTAAGTGTGATGTTCGAGTCGGGTTTGGGTTTAGGGTGAAAAATATCCGACCTGACCCGACCCAAACTATATATTTTTATCTTATATATTTAGGAATAATTATAATAATATCCCTCTATATATAATTTTTTTCAATTAAGTCACTATTTTTATAGAATAAAAATAATATTTTTATTATTATTTCGGGTCGGGTCGGTTTCTAAGTTATATGTCGAGTCAGGTGAAATTTTGTTTTAGTCGGGTTGGGTCGGGTCTCGGGTGGAGGATTCAAGAAGCCATTGTGGACGGATTCAAGAAACAAGCAAGCGAGCTTTAAATAATGCCCTTTGATGGAGGGTTACAGTGGCGTTTTCGTTGGGAACAGGCTCAGTAAAGGGTGAAAGCTAGAGATGCAGTCATCCGAGATTTCTTAGAGCAAGTACAAAAGGCAATCCGTCATTTGCATGGTTTAACAAGAGAAACTGGAGTGGTTCGACAAGGCATTAAACCAATCACGGATGAAGGAAGAGTACTTGTTAACCTGTTAGAAGCTGTTCGGGGTCTAGAGGATTTAGTCCGGATGTACATTTAAAATATTTTTTTTCTCTTAAAAGATAAAACAGTTTTGTCTCGATAAGGATTATTTATAATAACATACACATTTCTGCATCAATACATCTAAATCTCATACATCATGCATTTCATACTTTGCATTTTTATTTTCCATGATTATTTTTTATTTTCCATGTTTTTACATTCATATTAGCTAACAGAAAATGTCTCATCAAAAGAGAGAACAAACACCAAATTTACCTCCACAAGCTCTGGAAACGCATCATCCTCACAACACCCCCACAAAAAAAAAAACAAATGGAAGCCAAAATCGCTCAACTCGAGGAGAACATGTTGAAGTTGTAGAGGGAGATAGAAGAGAAGATAAACTAGAACAATCAGAGTACTCTGGATACAATCACGAAGAGCCAAGAGTCCTTGGTTAATCAGATTGTGGCCAAGTTATCTGACTTACAACAAGAAAGTGCACCAGGATAGGTTCGTGTGATGGGGTAACTATACCAGCAACCCCGCAGGTGGTTATCTTACCTAGAATCTTACTCGGACTGCAAGGGGACTCATCTGCTACAAAAGGGAAAACCTCATCTGCTGTAAAGATACAGACTTCTGTATCCAACCCTGAGAATAATCCAGATGAATACCACATACCAGATTTTGATGAGGAAGACAAGGCAAAAAAGATGGAAGAGAAAATTAAGTTGCTGGAAGACCAAATGAAAGTGGTCAAAGGGGACCATAATTACTATGGAGTGGATGCATTAGAGCTAAGCTCGGTCTCGGATTTCGATGGAAATAGTTTCCCTCAGCCCACATCACCATGTTCTATCAGAAGATGACGAGATATGTGGGAAATGATCAGCTCTTGATTCATTGCTTCCAAGAGAGCCTGTCTGGTTCAGTCATCCGGTGGTACAATCAGCTGAATCAATCTCATATCAAGACCTGGAAAGATCTAGCTAATTCCTTCTTGGAATAGTACAAACACATAAACGATATGAGACCCGATCGAGTTATGCTACAAAGCATGGAAAAGAAGCCTAACAAAAGTTTTAGACAGTATGCACAGAGATGGAGGGATTTGGCTGTGCAAGTTCATCCACCATTGGATGAAAAGGAAACCAAGAAGCTCTTTGTGTAGAATCTGAAGGCTCTTTACTTCGGGCATCTGGTCATAATCACATCAGGAAATTTCTCAGATTTAGTTATGGCCGGAGAGATGATTGAATTGGCCATAAAACAAGGCAAAATCGAGGAAGGGGAATCAAGCAAGAAACCTATCGTGAAGAATAAAGATAGAGAGATTAAAAACGTTAACACCTACAATGCCAATAAAGGTGTTACAATCTCTAACACAAAAACAATTGCAGTTGTACCATCAGATACTTCTAAACAAAATCTGAGTATACCTAGGAAAGAAAGAGAGAATGAGCAATTCGATCTATTCCCATGTCATACAAGAAATTATATCAACAACTTTTTGATTCTCATGTAGTGTCACCGTAGCCTGTGGAACCAATGAAGCCCCCATACCCCAGATGGTATGATGAAAACACTCACTGTGAATACCATGGTGGTGTGATGGGGAACACTATTGAAAATTACCTCGATTTCAAGAGGATTGTACAAAGAATACGCAACAAAAATTGGACCCACTTTAACTCCAGAGCACCAAATGTTGCAAAAAATCCTTTGCCTAATCATCAGGAGACTGGGATTAACGTAGTCACTATCGAGAAAGGAAGGAAAATTAAAAATGGTGTTTCTTAAATAAAGTCTCCTTTGGCTTGGGTATGGAGCCAGATGGTGAAAACAGGGCTTCTTGCACCACATTGATACTTCAAGGAGTAGAGATGGTAACCACTGTTGTTACCACGATGAAGAGGGGCATGAGGTGCATGATTGCCTGGAATTTAAAGCTTTAGTCCAGTTCATGATGTATAGGAAGGAGCTGGAATTCAATGAAGAAATCTGAGATTCACCGAAAACAGATATATGTGCTATTGGAGAACCATATGAAAGAGGATATGGCATAGGTAGTCCTTTGATAATTACCCCTAAAGCAAAGACAATAGATAAAACACAAGCAATGGTGGTGATCACAACACCCTGACCTTTTGCTTACAAGGACAACAAGTAAGTGCCTTGGAAGTATAGATGCTAAGTGAGCACCTTGAAAGAAGATGACAACGAGGTGGGGCAAGTTATGGGGAAATGCTACTTCCAAGAGACCAAGTCCCCCTAGAGACCACTTCAACCCTTCAAGGAGGATGTGTTGGTAATCAACAAGCCCATAAAAGAGAAAGAAGATAGAGAGTTTCTCAAAATTTTGAAGCACAATGAATACAACATCGTCGTAGAGCAGTTGCATAGGTTGCTGACACACACTTCAATGTTGGCACTAATGCTAAGCTTAGAAGCACACACAGAGGCACTATTGAAGGTCATGAATCAGGCGTTTTTGACATAAGACATACCAGTCAGCAAGTTGGATCGACTGGTTACCAACATTCAAGATGATAATCTCATCTCATTTTCAGATGATGAGATTCTGTCTGAGGGAAAAAGTCGAGCTAAGGCATTACACATCATCACTCATTGTAAGGGGTACGCCTTACCGAGTGTGTTAATCGACAATGGTTCAGCCCTCAATGTGATGCCTTTAGTTACATTGAAAAGGATGCCAATGGATACCTCTCACATGAGAACCTGCCAGAGCGTGGTCCAAGCATTTGATGGGATCAAGAGGGAGGTAATTGTAAAGATTGAGGTGCCTTTAACCATCGGACCTTCCACCTACAATATTGAGTTCTCAGTGATGGACATTATGCTTTCCTACAACTGCCCTTTAGAAAGGCCTTGGATTAATCAAGCTGGTGCAGTACCATCCACATTGCACAAAAAAGTCAAGTTTGTCATTGATGGGGCCCTGGTGATCATTAATACCGAAGAAGATATCGTGGTGAGTGTGACCACGGATGCTCCATACATTGAAGTAGATGAGGAGGCAATAGAATGTTCATTTCGCTCCTTAGAATTTATGAATGCCACATTCGTGGTTGAAGAAAGAAAGATTTCCAAACCCTGGCTTTCCAAGTGCACCAAGATGGAAATAAAACAGACATTGGGAAGAGGTGCCAAGACAGGAAGAGGATTTGGGAAGCGGTTGCAAGAAAGGATTAATCTCGTCTTTAATATAACAAAGTTAGATCAATTTGGGCTTGGTTTTCAGCCCAGTCACCAACAAAAGAGGAAAAAAATTCAGAAGAACCGAGAAAGAAGAATGGCCAGGTTAATTGGAACTGAATTTCAATGGGAACCCACAGTATTCCCACCTCTTTACGACACATTCAAGTCAGGTGGTTATGTGTTTGAAACCACCTCACCAAATTTGGAAACGACTCTGAAAGACTTGAGTATCAACACCATAATCATAGAGAATGCTGAAGATGCAGATAGATCTGGAATCCGCCCACTGCCACTTGGGTCTGTGCTTAGCAACTGGTCGGCGGAAGAACTATCTGTGATTTTCAAATTTCTTTCAGAGTAATATTCAAACTATCCCTATTTCTTATACCCGGGGCAGTAGGTTATCTTTTGTAAGGGTGAATAAACATGTTGTTTTGAATTCAATAAAAAATGCAATTTCTTTCATGACAAATATTTTCCTTATCTTATTTATTTTGAATTCAGTTTTTCCTTTCTTCATTTCAGTACTCTGTTTCATTCTCTTTCGAATTTAATTTTTGACTATTCTGTGTGGGATGTTTTCCTCTCACGCATACGCATTTCCATTTTCCTTCAGGTCCCAAGATAACGATAATGCAGGCACTGATGATCCCGACCCAGAGGTCGATTTTGAATCATCCGTTTGTCTTGGGGAAATTGATGAATGCGACAATGAAGAGGAGTGCAACTTAGCTACGAATTGTTGAGAATGGTAGAAAGAGAAGACAAACAAATACTGCCATATGAAGAGAAAATCGAAGTCTTGAATATGGGCACCGAAAAGGAGAGAAAGGAGATCAAAATTGGCACAACTCTTTCGGCAGAAGAAAGACAAAACTTGATAGTCTTACTTCAAGAATACAAAGATTTATTTGCGTGGTCATATCAAGACATGTCGGGACTAGACACAGATATGGTAGTCCATAAACTGCCTATTAAACCAGATGCAAACCCGTGCAATAAAAGCTAAGGAGAATGCGACCTGAAATGCTCCTTAAGATCAAAGAAGAGGTCAAGAAGCAATTCGATGCTGGCTTCCTTCAAGTGGCCAAGTATCCGGAATGGGTGACTAACATAGTGCTGGTTCCAAAGAAAGACGGGAAAGTACGCATGTGTATCAATTATCGGGACCTTAACAAGGCAAACCCCAAAGACAATTTTCCTCTGCCGAACATAGACACTTTGGTGGATAATACAGCCAGGAACATTTTATTCTCGTTCATGGACGGATTTTTCAGGATATAATAAGATTAAGATGCATCCTGAAGACATGGAAAAGACTAATGTAGGGAACTTTCTGTTACAAAGTGATGCCTTTCGGATTGAAGAATGCTAGGGCAACGTATCAGAGAGCTATGGTGACCCTATTCCATGACATGATGCACAAAGAAATTGAAGTTTATGTCGACGACATCATTGTCAAGGCACAAACCGAGAATGAACATATCGAGAATCTGAGAAAGCTCTTTCAGGGATTAAGAAAATTCTAGCTAAGACGGAACCCTAGCAAGTGCACATTTAGAGTAACATATGGGAAGTTGTTAGGCTTTGTGGTCAGTAGGAAAGGCATCAAAGTCGATCCCGATAAATTTAAGGTTATCCAAAATCTACCTCCCCCACAAACACAAAAAGAAGTTTGAGGTTTTCTAGGTAGATTGAATTACATAGCACAATTTATATCTCAGCTAACCGATAAGTGCGACCCAATCTTTTGTCTTCTTCGAAAGAACAACCCTAGAACGTGGGATGAGAACTATCAGACTACATTTGAGAAATTAAAGGAGTATTTGTCTCATACTCCTATCCTGATGTCCCTCATCCTGGCCAAACCTCTATTCTTATATCTATCCATATTCAAGAATTCAATGGGGTATGTCCTAGGTCAACATGATGAATCTGGGAGGAAAGAAAGGACCATCTACTACTTAAGAAAGAAGTTCACCGAATACGAGGTCAGATATCCTCCCATCGAAAAAGTTTATTGTGCTTTAGTCTGGGCTATGCGAAGACTCTGACAATATATGATGTATCATACCACATGGTTGATTTCCAAGTTAGATCCACTAAAGTATATGATGGGTGTTCCTACTCTCTCTGGAAGGTTAGCCCGATGGCAGATACTGTTATCTAAGTTTGACATGGAGTACGTGAGCCAAAAAGATGTAAAGGGAAGTGCCATATCGAATTTCTTGGCAAGTAGAACTGCTGAAAATTACGAGCTTTGGACTTTGACTTCTCAGACAAAGACTTGATGGTATATCCTTAGAAGAAGCAAGTATTTCCACAGGTGATTCTTGGAAAATGCATTTTGATGGTGCATCAAATGCATTAGGACATGACATTGGGGCTATCCTGGTCTCCCCAAAAATGAATCATTACCCATTTACTAGCAGAATAAATTTTGATTGCACCAACAACATGGTAGAATATGAGACTTGTGTTTTGGGGATTCGAGCTGCAATGGGACAAAATATAAAGACCTTGTGGGTATATGGAGATTCAGCCTTAGTGATTTACCAGCTCCGTGGAGAATGGGAACTAAGGATGTAAAGCTGGTGGAGTACTGGAAGCTAATATTGGATCTGCTAGAAAAATTCGATGAAGTTACCTTCCATTATGTGCCTAGAGAAGAAAATCAAATGGTTGATGCTTTAGCTACCTTGGAAGCCGCATTCAAGGCTGGTAGTGAGTCTGATATGATTCCAATTGACATGCATTCGTACGAGTACCCGGCTCATTGTTACCAAATCGAGGAAGTAAAAGACACTAAGCCTTGGTACCATGACATTCTGCAATACATCAAGAATCGAAGTTATCCAGAGAAAGCCACCAAAACTGATAAAAGAACCATTAGAAGGATGACATCTGGATATGTCCTTGATGGGGAGGTCTTATACAAGAAAAGCCACGATCAAGTCCTGTTAAGGTGTGTAGATGCAGAAGAGGCAAAGTTGATAGCAGAAGAAGTACATGATATAGTGTGTGGAATGCATGCGAATGGACATATGATGTCGAGACAAATAATAATATACGGGTATTTATGGTCCACATTGGAAAGTGACTGCATCAATTATGCTATAAGATGTCATAAATGTCAAATATATGGGGATAAAATAAATATTCCACCTTAACCTCTTCATGTGATAACATCACCATGGCCTTTCTCTATATGGGGCATGGATGTTATCAGGCAAATCCATCTAAAGGCTTCAAATGGTCATCGGTTCATTCTTGTGGCAATTGAATATTTCACAAAATAGGTAGAGCCTGTATCATATGCCAGTGTCACTCAGTTCACTATTTGTAAGTTCTTGAAGAAAGAGATAATATGTTAGTATGGTTTACCTGAAATGATCATTACCGATAATACTATAAACTTGAACAATAAGATGATGGATGCTTCTTGTGAGCAATTCAACATAAAATATCATAACTCTACTGCTTATAGACCGAATATGAACGAAACAGTAGAAGAAGCAAACAAAAAATCAAGAAGATAGTGGAGAAAACAACTCAGACATACAAAGATTGGCACGAGAAATTGAATTTTTCTTTGTTTGCTTATCGAAACTCCTTATGAACTTCGACTGGGGTAACCCCATTTTCATTGGCATATGGGATGGAAGCAGTGATGCCCATTGAGATAGAAATTGCATCACTCTGAGTCTTGTCAGAAGTCAAACTAGATGATGCAGGATGAATGAATCTCGGTATGATCAGATGAACCTAATAAAGGAAAAGAGATTGAAAGACATTCATCATGGTCAACTCTACCAGAAACGAATGATTCAAGCACATAACAAGAAGGTGCGCCCAAGAGTATTCCGTGAAGGATATCTTGTGCTAAAGAGAATTTGGCCAATTCAAAAGGACTCAAGAGGGAAATAGATGCCAAATTGGGAGGGACCTTATGTCGTGAAAAGGGTATTCTCCTGAGGAGCACTTATCCTAACTGAAATGGATGGGTCAGAACTGCCAAATCCCATTAATTCGGATACAGTCAAAAAATACTTCGCTTAGAATGAAAACTCGAGAGGACGTCCTAAGTTGAAAAATAAAAAGAAAAGAAAAAAAGAGAAAAAAAGTTTAGGGTGAAAACCCGAAAGAGCGCCTTAAATTGAAAAAAGAAAAAAATTGAAAAAGAAAAAGAAAAGAATATAAGGTAGGTCCAAGATGAAAACCCAAAAAGGGCATCTTGAAACTAAGGATGGATCCAAGTTGAAAACCCGAAAGGTGATTTGGATAATGATTCAGAAAGGGTCCTGACAGTGAAGCGTCACGACATCCGAACCTTCTACAGACTTAACAACTCGGAGAAATGTTGCACTCTCCTAAACATTGTCGCATTTTCGAATGCCCCTTGGCAAAGGTTGTGTTCAAAGTCATCTAATGACATATCAGTTCAGAAGCACCCACATTATTGAGTTCTAGAGCATCTAGTTATATATCTTTTATGTATTGACTTTTGTTTGTCATGTACTATTTTCCCCTTATAAATAAAGTCGACCACTTCTCTAAATCAATTAATTTTAAGCATCTTGGGTTTAATTTAAACCTAATGATTTATTCACTTTTAAAAAAGATAATTGTATATTACTGTACAGAGATTTTTTGAAAATTACAGATACTCAGAAGCTAGTCAAAGCTCATGCACTATACTTGAGATGGTTGAAAAGCATTTCCCAAATAAAGGATAAAAATAAAGTTTTGTACATCGGATTTAAACTTGTTGAAGAATTAAAGATCAAGAATCAGAAATTCAAGATTCCAGAGTCAAGATTCATCAAGACTGACAACCAGAGATTGAGATTTCTCTCCAAATCCTAGAATAACATATTTCACATATGCATTTTAGGTACACCTAAGAGAATTGCATCCATAGCATCGCATATATGCATAATTTTGCAGATTCTTGTTAGAGTCAATTTCAACTTCACAGCGAAAGAAATTGAACTCGAAGTGATCAATTTACAAGATAGGATGTCAACTTCACAACGAAGGATATCCAATTCAAAGATCAACTTCACAACAAAGGAGTCATCCACGATTTCAAATTCACAAAGAAGGATATCGTGTCTAATAGATCGACTTAATTTCACAGCAAATGAGTCATCCGTAAAAACATGGGTTTATTTCCTAGCCAAGTACAACATAACTCAAGGCGAGAGGAGTTATCTGTGAACAAGAACTTTCGAGATTGATTATGTTCAGCTCGAGAGTATATTTACCGCAAGGTAGCAGCAAGGAACTACTTTCCGGTCAATTTTTACACCAAGGTCTTTAAATCGAGAAGAAGACCAAGGCTGACCAAAATTGGCAACAAAAAGCCACTTTCCAAATCGAAGCTCAACTTAACAACGAAGGAGCCACCTACGATTTCGACTTCACAACGAAGGATATCATACCCAAAAGATTGACCCAACTTCACGACGAATGAGTCATTCGTAACACAACAAGAAAAAAAACAATTTCATGCTAAATTCTTCAGGTCAGATTTTAGCTTTACGACGAAGTATATTGGGCTAGAAGATGATCCAGGGGAAACTTTCCAACACTTTGAGCTCGGTTTTAACTTTACGACGAAGGATATCATACTCAGAATTTTCCAGTTCAACTCAACCTCATGCGAGAGAGATATTTCATTATTCTTTAACAAATCAAACATAACATCGGATTTCAACTCTACGACGGAGGATATTCGATGAGATGGGAATCGATTCCCATAATAGAGGACGTTAAATGATACATTCATGATGGACGAAATTTGTGTCTTTAATCTTTTCCCTATTTTCGTTACATGATAATGGGCAAAGAGGGGCAGCTGTAGACACATAATTTCATCCGGCTCGATTTGTATTATATTATAATGTTCATGTGCTTATTTGTAATATATAGTATATTTATATTGCATAGGGTATACACATTATAATATAATATATTTACATTTGTTTTATTTTATTACATGTGTCAGGCCCAAACCCGAAGACCCACATTCAAACCCAGCAGTCCATTACAAAGTGGCTGGCCCATTATACACCAAACCCAATAGTGATCCAACAGTAGCAGCCCGGATCTGGAACTCGACTCGAGACCCAGTTCAGACATGAATTGGCCTAACCCAAAGCATTTAGGGTTTTCAAACCCTAGCCCATCTCTTCAGCGCTGCATAACTAAACAAGCAATGAGAGTCCTCACGCCTCACGCCATGGTCACCATCCCCGAATTTTCTGGCAAAGTGGTTTCATAGAACACAAACACAAACAACCACAATAGTTTAGTCCTATTAGGAGTCTAAAACCGAACAAATCGAACTAAAAATAGGTTCTTTTAGGGCTATAAATTGATGTAAACACAAGGAAAAAATACAAAGAAATTATAGCAGAAATACGAGAGGAGTCAAAGCACTGTAAAAGCTTTGAAAAACAATAAAAGGTTAAAAGTTCTCTCATTTTCTCGGTTTTGGTACTTGCATGTGGGTATTTTGTTTTTTCTCTTTGTTTTTTGCTTCGTAAAAAACAAGAAAAAGAAGGCTTGAGCTGATGAATAGGGGAGGGTTTCGAGAACTTTCTTCTCAGATCTAGCCCTCCCCGAGGCGATTTTGTAAAAAATATTTAGGTTTTGAAGTGGGAGTGGGAAAAGCTTTCGAAAAAAATATTTTTCGCTGCCGATGAACGACGGTCGACGAGGCGGCGGTGGCCGCAATCTGGTTCCTATGAATCCAGACGGTCGTGTTCTTCATCAGATGAAGAACACTTTGAATATTTGAGAGAAAACGAGGAGGAGTGTGTTTGATTAGTTTTGAAGCAAATGAGAAAAATGAATTATGTTTTTGAGTTTTGGTTTATATATTGGACCCATCGACCTGATCCGTGACCCGATCCGTGACCTGATCCAAGGCCCTAGGATCCGCGTGTTTTCGTGTGAAAAGGGGCTAATCTCAATTCTGGTCCCTCGTTTTCTTTTTAAAGTTTATTTTGCCCCATAAACTGAGCTTTAACCCCAATTTTCCTTTTTTAATTTACCACCCAATTTTTTTTATTTTAATTTAGTCTTTCTTTTGTTTTTTAATTCCCGTTTTAATTATTTTATTTTACTTTTTTTTATTTATTTATTATATTATATTATATTATATTATATTATATTATATTATATTATATATATTATTTATATTATATTATATTATATTATATTATATATATTATATTATATTATATTATTTATATATTATATTATATTATATTATATTATATTATATTATATTATATTATATTATATTATATTATATTATATTATATTATATTATATATATATATTGTTTATGTTTTTTTCTTATTATTTTATTTTATTTAATTCCATTATTTAATTTAATTTAATTTAATTTAATTTAATTTCATTTTATTTTTTATTTTTTATTTTTTATTTTTATTTGTTTTTATTTTTTCTTATTTATTTTATTTATCATTTTCCTCTATTTTGACATTAGTCTTTTCTATTTATTTTTTATTTTATTTATTTAGCTATTGTTTTAAGGGTTTTTATACTTTTATTCTACTTCATTTTTTTATTTTAGTAATCGTGTATATTTAATCTTGCAATTAGTATATTTATATTTATTTTTTTATCTTTAGTTTAATAGACTTTTTGTCCTTGCATTATTTTTATTTGCTATGTGTTTTAATACGAGCCCTTTGTTTTTATTTCTGTTAATTCCTCAACATTTGTATTTTTTTTTACTTAAAACATTATAATTTAACATTTATTCTTTCTTTTTTGATTCAACATTTTTCTTTACCAATCTAACATTTTTTTGACTTTTTAAGGGTATGTTTTTAAATAGATCGGAGATAAGTAATTTAGATCAAACTTTACTTTTTAATTTAACCTACAATTTATTAAGATGACTGAAAATTAATTAGTACCGAAAGAGCAGTTCAAGGGTACTAATATTTCTTTGACTGTAACCGACTCCCGAATCCGACATATTTTTGATAAAATATAGATTATGTAAGAAATCGAGCTATCCGATCAACTTATTTGTTTTTAAAATAAATTATTGATGGCGACTTTAATAATTTTATTCAAGTCGAAGCTTAATTCCGGGCGTCTCCAAAGAGACGGCTGCGACAGAAGCAAAGTCTGAACTTATCAGGGAACATCATTGCAGAGTTCAATGACCCTATTATGCTGTGTTATGCTTATGAGAAACTTCTATTGAAGAGCCTGAGCTTGTCCCTTCCCTCTTATCATCAGAATGATTACTTTCATAACCAAACATCTGATAGCCACCAAAACCGGAGACCTGACACGAGCCGTTACCTTTTATAGAACTCTCAATGTCATCGAAATGAGCAACCAGCGGATTTGGCTGGTCAGGGATCGAGGGAACCCAATTATCTGTTTCCAACATTTTCACTACCTCTACCCGTAGATGGCATGCATTGTAACTTTGGATGAGAGCAAAGAATTGCTATCAAAACGTATTTCTCCAGAACTTCTGGCGGCGCTAGCTCCAGCATTCCGTCTTCGATAATGTCCAAACCTTTCTTGTTCTTCACCAACGACCATGCCCAATCCGCCACTACAGAAGTTCTGTTCTCATCACTCACAGTGAGCGCCTTCTTTCCACTCAACAGCTCAAGAAGCACTACACCAAAGCTATACACATCGCTCCTATCAGTCAATTGACCATACAGAGCATACTCAGGGGCAACATATCCTATTGTTCCGGCTACCCTAGTGCTCAAATGTGTCATCCCTTCCGGTGTAAACTTGGCAAGTACAAAATCCGCTACCTTGGCCTCAAACATGTCATCCAAAAGTATATTACTTGCTTTGATATCCCTATGAATGATTGCCGGTTGCACCCCGTGGTGCAAATAAGCCAGTCCCCTAGCCGTTCCCTGGGCACTCTTTTGACGAATAGGCCAACTAAGTCTCGTTTTAGTCAGATCAAAGAGATGATCATACAAACTCCCATTCTTCATTAAATCACAGACAATTACCCTTTGATGACCTTCTAATGGCGTCGTAGCTGTACAATATCCTCTTAAAGCAACAAGATTGACATGCCTAACACTAGCAATAACCTCAACTTCATGCTTGAAATCGGCATCACCGACGGCGGAACAGTTCTTAAACCTTTTCAAAGCGACCTCAGAGCCATCAGATAAGTAGCCTTTGTACACATTCCCATAACCTCCTCTTCCTATAATGTTATGTATAGAGAAATTCCCTGTAGCCTCCTTAATCTCATCGAATGTAAACTTGATCACATCAATACTTTCACCAATTGGATCCGATTCAGAAACGCTCTCAAGATTCCTAATCCTATCCCTCCTTTTATTCCTTGAATCCCGATGTTTTCTAAAACCAAACAGACACCCAACAATGAAAACGGCTAAACCAACACAAACACCGATCAATACACCCAAACTCACACCTTTATTCTTATCCTCACCATTGCTGCTATCAAGGAACCCAAGTGAAAATAAACAAAAGGCCGTTTCAGTTTCTCCCCAGTAAATAGCAGCACCTGCTGCATAAATAGACGGGTAGGCCACGCAGCCAGACACGTTTGAAACTGAACTGTCCCTCAAGTAGAAAGCATGCAGATTGGACAAGCTTCTAGTACATGAAGCACAAGCAGTACCATTCAATGACTGGTTACAATCTATGGACACGCCGGTTAAGGTAGTGTTTGGGATCAAAGCTTCGAAGTCGGCCTTTGTGGTTAAGTTCATGCAGCCCTGGGAGATCCAAGCAGTACTTTGGAAACCGCACGAGGAACGGATGTTGAAGTTTGGGAAGAGAGATTGGAAAGATTGCCAACAGGACAGGGAGGTGTTTGAGGGAGGAAAGAATGATCCGGTACGTCTGAGGTAGTCGGAGAAGACGAGGCGGAGGCCCTGGCGGAGGAAGTTGCACCGGAAGGAGGTGTTGAGTAGGGGCATGTTTGGCTGGAAAAGGAAGGGGAGGAGGATGGAGAAGGACAAGGGACACGTTTGAGCAAGCCCAAACGGGAGGGAAGTCGAGAGTAGGAAGAAGAAAAGGTACTTAAAGTACATTCTGGTGGAAGTTGTTTTGAAAGAAGCCTTAGTTGAGAGTTGTATGGAGATTGGAAAGGACACCAAAAGCTGGAACAAAAAGGTCTGGTTTGGTTTATTTCCCCAAAGTCAGAATGCTACAACATTATTTGTCTATTGTTAAGTGGAAAGATTCAATGTGTGTTTGGATAAGTTTAGCCCTTGTTTCTTCCTTTCGTTTGTTATCCGAGATCCAAAGATGAATGGTATAATTTGGTTTGGTCCTTCTGTTATGCAGGATTTTAAGATTTGATATCTTCACTTTAATATGACATAATTTGGTTCTCCTACTTTTATCATGTTTATGAGTTCAAATTGTTAATTAAATTGCTTATGTGAAGCACGAACCAAGCGGTCTCAGTCGTTAAAGTGATGATTATTATTTATAGTGGTCATGAGTTCGAGAATGACATCTACAAGGATGTTTAAACATTCTCATTGTCAAATGATTGAGAATTTTTCAACTAAATTTTATTTTGTAAGCATCTCATATTAATAAAAAAAATTGCTTATGTATTTAAATGAATATCATAAGGCACAAGTTTTTCTTTTATATTTCCCAACCGCATAAGTTCAATTGATTTCTTTAAAAAAAGGCATCCTTGAGTATTTGTTTAACATGGATATTTTTTTAATATATATATATATATATATATACACTTTAATGAGACTCATAGTTAAAGATGTTAATAATTTGGATTAAATAATAACACAACAAAGTAAGTGGATCAAATTCTGTCAAACTAAAAAATATAGATTAAATTTGAAACTTGTACATAAAATAGGGACCAACCTTAAATTAGACTATCCACTTCTACATTAAAAAATAAAAACGCACATGAGTTTGAATGTCTGATATTTTGACTTTGACAATTATAGATGTCAATGTCGATAGAAAAACAAATTTTTGTAGATAAAGTTGGAATTTTTTCATATTACATCAAATATCATTGAACTGGTGTATTGTTTATATTTTTTTTAATATTTTCAAGGATTAATATAAAAATAAGTATTTACTATAAATTAATTTTTGGTGTCTAATTTTTTTATTAAAAATATGTATACACACTTTAATGAGACTCATAGTTAAAGATGCTAATGAGACATTGGATATTACTTTATTATTTACTCATTCGGCTATTAGAAGTTATAAAATGGTCATCCATCTATAGTGAGTTGCTTCGTTGAGTCTCTTGATTATTAAAAGTTACAAAATGGTCACTTGACTATTCATTATGTTCCAAACTCATCATTTTTCGTTAAAAATTTGACGACAATATGAGTTGTACGTTAATCTGCTGACTAAGATATGATAAAATATGATCTCATAATCTCAAACGCTATCATATCTCAGTCAGAATGTTAACTTCCAACTCAGATGATTTGTTATTTTTTTTAACAAAAAATTATGAGTTTGGAACACAATATATAATCGAGTGACTATTTTGTAACTTTTAATAGTCAAAAGACTCAACAAAGCAACTCCGTCTATTCGAGGGACCATTTTTTAATATTTTATAGTCAATTGACTCAATAAAGCAATATGCTATAGTCGAGGGATCATTTGTATACTTTACCCTAGAATTTATAATATCTTTAGACAATATCAAAAATTTATATCTTTAGCCTAAAAAGTTATTCAGTTTTGATAAAAAATTTCGGTTACAACCAATTTATACTTTTTTTAGCATTATATTAACAAGTTGTATTTTAAACTCTCCCTTATTTAAGGTGTATAAATGTTAGCCATAAATTATAATAACTATTTAATTCGGGCCCTCCACTTCAAGGTCAATTAAGGACTAATACTTTAAACGATAAATTTTTAAAATTTTATGTGATGATGAACTTATAAAATTCTAGGGGCGAAAATAGATTATTAATAAAAAAATAAATGATAATTTAAAATTTTTATAAAGGATAACTACGTCGTCCGCTCCCCTTCGTTCATCCCTAAGGCCAATTTTCTTCCTCGTCGGTGGAAACCTTCACCTTTTCTCTAATCTCCCCTCAGTTTAGGGGTATAAGGTGAGTTCAAAGAGTGATTTGCTTGAATTTGAGCTCCACTCAATAGTCAATATTTTGAAGGATAATCAATTTGAGATATGATTAAATCTGATATTAGAATCTTAAAAGACTATTATATCCAGTCAACATGTTAATGTTCAGCTTAGATGATCGTCAAAATTGTAACAGAAAATGTCGAGTTTGAAACATATAAATAGTCGGGTGACTATTTTATAACTTTTAATCGTCGAGAGATCCAACAAAGCAATACTATATAGTCAGAGATCATTTTGTAACTTTTAATAGTCGGGGGATTGAACAAAGCATCGTCCTATAATAGGAAAACTCAACAAAGCATCGTCCTATAGTCAGTGACTCAACAAAGAATTGTCGTATAGTCAGGAATCATTTGTGTACTTTACCCTTAAACCTAATAAAATGGTTGTCCCTTGTTCCCATATGTAATGGGGTAAGGGGGAGGTAAGATAGTAGGCTGCCCCCAATACCAGGTTGAGAGCAGTTTCCGTAGAAGACCTCCGAATTATGAAATGCCCTCCGTGAGACTCGATCCCACGACCTCAAGGTTAAGAACCTTGTGCTCTACCAACTGAGCTGGATAGTCATCTCACCCTTAAACCTAATGGTTTGGTTAAATTTATTTGTATTTAATTTCAAGTTTAAATTCCAATTATCTTTTCTATGTAAAACAAGACTATATATAATTCAATAATATAAAAAATATTTAAAAAATTTATATTTGATTAGATTTATAAATTATTCAAAAAGAATATTATGATACTTAAATTTAGATATAATGTTAAAAATTGTTCAATTTGATTATCGAAGTAAGGTATCGATTTAGGCTTCGTTGAAGTTGTTTCAGAACTATCTTAGGGGCAAGCAAGTTGAGTCGAGTCGAGTTAAAAAATTTTAGGTTATTCAAGTTGATAAATACTATTTTATAACTCAAGCTTCATTTCAATTTTTTTCCGAATCAAGTCGAGTTTATAAAATTTAAATCGAATCAAGTTATTTGAGTTTCTATCAAAACTTAATTATGAATATTTATAATATTATGATACTATTTGATGTCAATTAAAACGATTTTTTATGATCATATACAATATATATATATATATATATATTTATTCTTATCTTTTTATGTGTGATATACATATATCACACAAAATTGAAGGGTTCGACTAAAAATTAAAATCAATACTCTAATTACTAAAAATTTTGATTTATTTAAATTTTATTTTATAATTCGACTCAAATTAAAAAAAAGTTCAAATTTATAAAATTAGGAGAAGAATCAATTTGAGTTAGAATCTAGTAAAAAAATCAATTTTTAAAAGACTCTACCGTAAACTACCCAAAAACAAAGAAGTTCAAAAAGTCAAGTATATATATTTTTCTTAAACGAGTTTTAAGAGAAATAAGTGGAGCAGGATATTCACTTGAAAAAGAAGCAAACGAAAGGGTGGACGGACAAGATGTGGGGAGGATCGTTATCATCACTGTAGTTGTTTCCGTTGGCTAATTGATTGATATAATCGACGTAATCATCGTAGCAAGAAAACGGCACGGAGAATCTAAAAATGGTGGCGCCAATCAGGAGATGGTGATCCCCGACGTCGGGGAGAATGAACGCCGCGCTGGTGTTGGAGGATGGAGCGGAGAGTCTCGGCCTGGTTACCGGAGAAATCCTTGGTTGACTCCGAATATTTATTAGTGATACAAAACAATATTATCTATTTTCAAAAATTGTTATGCTGTTTACAGAGTCTTAAGAGTCTCAGATGCTTACATTAATAACCAGCGTTTGTAGTCCAACGGTTAGGATAATTGTCTTCCAAGCAATAGACCCGGGTTCGACATATTGCAATTAGATCCTCAGCAAAGCTACCAAAGAACAGTTCCTAGGTACGCGACACAGAGATCTTACACAGAACACAACAAATTGTATTCGCATAATGTTATGGTGAACTTCAACAGGATATTTGGACTTGATCCCTGATTGAACCCTAAATGCAGAAAATTGTGCTCAAGAAATGAGCATTCCCAGCTGCTAATGGTCCGTGTCATCTGCATTGTCAGCTGCCTAATGGTCCATGTCATGGTAGAGCTTAGAAGCACATATGTTTTCGAGAAGAAGATGAACCAACTGGATGCTCCACCTCCGAGGGTGGTCCTTGGGCTTCAATTGGTTGTGCAGAAAGCAATCACATGGTCTTTCGTCTTTTTCACAATCTGCCCAGGCGAGACTCGTGGGCATAATCATCAACCAATCAAAGAACATGCCTCGGAAGCGCTTGATCTTCTTCTCACAGCCGAGGATGTAATTATTATGAAGTATGGCATGCAATCCCTTTGTTTGCTGCAATTGGAAATGTTGCTTGATGAAGCAAGTAGAGATCCACCTGCAGAACGTATTACTAATGTATGATTATCAGAAATACAAGTAGGACACATGAAAAAGATATTTCTAAAGAATATCAGATTGGATTAACCATAGATGTTCCTTTAGCAATATATAAGCCAATTCCCCTTGTTACATATCGCCAAAAGAGGCAACTACACATGACTGAGAATTCATTTGAATATCACCAGTCAAAGGACGTATATCGATTAGCAATGCTTTTCAAATTATGGCATGATGAACGAGTACATAATATTGTCCCAACTCTGAACCTTGAGGTGTTGGTCAGAATTCAAGAAAACATCCAAATATGGCAAAAAAATTTCCACTTGACAAAGAAGAATACAAATGAGAACTATCATTTGCTTTCTTTGCTTTGGACCATGGCCGAGCTTGAAGTGTCAGCGAAAGTAAACATTTCCAGTGCATAGCAGCCTAGAGTCCAGGGCAATGGGGTTAATTACAAGATATTGTCTCGTTCCATTCTCTCCATTTTTTCACTACTATTTCTCTATTCACAGAAAGGGAAAAACAAAACAAATAATTAAGGATAGCCTTCCATTGTACACAATCCAAGTAGCATTAACAATCATGGTCACAGTAGAATTGCTTAAGATAAGAAAAAGTTTATTAGTTCCTCATAATCAAGTAGAGTGGCTTAATCTTAATGAATATTTTGGCTATTCTTGCATTGCAAATACGTCACAACACTGTTTTGATCTACACTTCCAAGTTCCGAGTACGAAAGTAAACAATTTTACATTTCTTGATTCCAAGTTTATTATAGATCATGTAGTTCAACTAGTTGTTCAGTTGTGTCCCGACAGAGATCACTCGCATTGAATGAGTCATTCTCAAAAAAATTTAAGTTTCTTCATTCCATAATTTTAGTACTATGAGATGATAATATAAATTGTAGCTCTTGAACCTCTTGGCATATCAAACGAAATACTCACTAATGATCCTCATGTTCAATTTTTTCTAATGAATTATAAACTCTCACTTCATACGAGTATCCACATACGTGTATATTTTACAAACTCGATTTCTGACTTTTGAACAACTCAAAAGATGTTTTTGAGAGAAACTTGGTTGCAACTTAATTTAATATATTTACAATTTTTTTAGAGTTTCAACCTATGACTTATGCAGCTTAGAGTTACTAAAAATACTTTGTATTATGCTCATTAAAGTTTGATTTCTTTCTTTTATAACACCATTTTTATCGAACGATCCTGACATAATTATTGACTAATTATATCATTATCTTAAAGAAACTTCACAACTAGACTAAACAAAATTGGTGTGATCCATGAGACATAGCATGTTTCTCGTCATAGTGGTAGCACCATGCCAACCATATATATATGTTATTCTTACCTGATAGTAGAGCCGATTCAGTAGATATAATTCAAAGGAAAATATTACGTTAGTTAAATGCAGATTTTGGACGTGCAATTTTATTAGCTGCTTACTTTGGATATATATATATATTAACATAATATATGTCACATCATTATTTTAAGTAACGTGATATATGTCTTTATTGTTTTAAGTGACATGACATGTCATATCATTTAAACACATGTAAAAATATCACGTTAATAACTTGTGTTGACTATTAATCAACTAACAATTTCTAACCAACATTGACTATTTTAACAAAAATATTAAAACGCCATGCTTCGGGGAAAAAAATAAAGGACAAAATAATCATTTGTATAAACATTGAAAACTAATTTCAAAGTATGCCAAACCTTAGGCAGATTGCCCAACTATTCAAAACTAAACAATTCTCTTAGACATAAATCCTCTCTTATGTTCATTTGTTTAATCTGTTCTATTAAAAAAACATGTATGAGAAAAATTATCATCCTTGTATATAGTAGAAGGGGTTATAGAACTTTAAAGAGTATATACAATCCGATATATACAATATTTTTTGTCCTTTTTAAACTAATATTGTACAACATACATGTACACAAATACACAATCCCTTCCAAGAAACCATTTTCCCCCATTTTATGTAAAGCTAAGGGGGTGCTTTCTTTTACCCCACCAATGAAACAGAGTTCACACAGCAAGAACCTGCATTGCAGTTCCATAACATGGATACTTGTTCATCTTTACCAGTGTAGCATTTAGCATTTTCTTTGGCATGGTATGCAAGGAGGATGAGACCACAACCACCATAGAGCTTCTCGGCCACCGAAGAATAAGTAAGACCAATTTAAATAATTCCAGTATGTTTGTTTTAGTCAAAGCTTGTATCAAAAACCTGTAGAAACTGTTGCAACCTATATAGCATCGCTGATTACAACTAATCAGGTTTGGTGTACTCGAGCAGCATGTGTGGTGATCTATAAATCTTCACTAGGGTCCAGTAAAGGACCTCTTCGATTCCAAGCTCCCCCTCAGCTCTTGCAGCATATATATCTTCGCATATGGCTATCAACCTTCATTAAAACAGGATAAACAGATGTTGGTGAAATAAGAAACAAATTAAAAAGTGCTCGTGCTTTCATTGTTGACCCTTCAATGGGTATGGAATTTTATCATCGCTTTGCTTACAAGGATGCTTCTTGATTTTGGAAAAATAAAAAGAAAAAAATGATTACCTGTCACAGGAAGGCAAGTTTTCATATGGTATTCTCATTCTTAGATCAGAGCATTGAAGCCTGATAAACCTGCCGACAGCGAGCACAAAAGTTATGTAGAGACCCCAAATGCTGAACTTGCTTAGCGTGTCTCCAAGAATGCCCTCTGTTGTAGTATTGCATTATTAATCAGTATAATAATGAAAATCATAAAAAATTTATCAATAAACATAAAACATAGAAACAGCTTTTGAGAGCTAACGTGGTGGTGTTTCTTCAGATACTACGGTGGCCATAGGTCCTTTGAAACCTCCACTGCTAACAAGCGCAGATGAATTGATAATATGGAAGGACCACCAATCAAAAGTGGCTCGATTGATTACAAGTTCTGCACTCACTGATCTAGCAACTGAGTTAACCTGCAGAAATAGGTTTAATACGTCAATAATAGATTATTAACTTTTATGTGCCTCTTTATCACTACCTTTAGTTTAGTCTCTTTCCTGATAGACTGAAAGGTCAATGGCTTAAAATGAAGTAATGATAACACTTTCACTGATATGATTAGAAAAGAAATGCTAACAGTGAGAAACAGTACTAAATTAAGTATCATATATGGAAGGGAAGGAGAGGAAGAGAAATAAAACCCAAATTGGAAGTGGAGTGTACCTCTGACTCGAAAGTTCTGACTTCACCAGAACCGGTAACACGGAAATATCTCGGATAAAGATTATGTATCCTAAAGCTGTTTGTAGAACCATTGAGAACCATTTGGATGTCAGATGGTTCTGGAAGATCCTTAGGATCAAGAGGATTACTAAATTTCACAATTTCTTTGCCTTTCGGTCGTTCCCTTGACAGCAGCCAAGTATAAGTGATATCCATGTCCATATTCCAGTCAAGGGACTGAATAAATCTTCTTTGAACCACATCAGGGACAAGCCACAACGTACTTGCATCAGCTTGGCAGCATATCAATTGTATGTCGTTCTTATTGTAGGTGTCCAAAAAGTTTAGGGGATCAAGATTAGCATCAGAATTGAGCTTATCCCATGGAATCTTTTCACAAAGGGTTGTCTGATACAAGGTCAACCTTCCACTAACAGTACTGATGTCTATTTGAAAACTTGCATCTTTGATGGGGTTTGCAATATTTGTCGGGTTGCCACTGCTATACATCTGGCAGAACAAAACAAAATAAGTTTATAGAAGGATCAAGATATAGAATGCTCATTCCACGTAATTACAAGTAACAATTTACTTAGATGTTCATAGTTGCACGACTTATAGTAAAATCATTAATGATGTTCACAGCCTCCGTAAGTACCTTGGTTTTTAAGCCTAGGTGCAAGGCGCAGGCACGCGCCTTTCATATGCGAGGCGCATCGTTTGTACTATATAATATAAATCAAACTAATACTTTGACAACACACTAATACTTTGTAGTGCAAACACAACTACTAAAACTTGAATTTCTTAGAGAGAATAAACCTTTTTTTTACTACTGAAGAGTGACTATTTTGTAATTTATTGATAATTATAACGGAAGAGTGACTATTTTGCTTAACCTAGCTATCTCCTTTTTGTTTTTTTCAAGTGTCGTTTCTCCTTCTATACAGTTAGATGCATGCATCAGTCAAAATAGAGATGTGAGCTAGTTCCTCGTCTAATTCAAAACATTTAATCCTATTGTTAAATGCAGCACGTCTAATTCAATGCATTTAATCCTACTGTTAAATGCAGCAAGTCTAATTCAATGCATTATCTTGCTGTTAAATGCAGCACATCTATCCATGCATTATAGCTGTTAACCTCATCACTCTTCACTATAAAATTCATTTGATTGTACTGTTTCAATATTGCTTTCATCTTCTTCTCTGCTATTTCAATACCCCAATTTTCCTTTCCTCTCCTTCCCTTTATCAAAATGTCGATTAAAAGAGAAACCCTAACCAGTGATTACCAGCAGCCACCACCAAAGGATTCAACCAAAGACAGATTTTGTAAGTTAGGGTTTTAACCCCAGAAGCTCCAGTCGCTGCGCCCGGCACCTAAAGCCCGGAGGCGCGCGCCTCTTGTATCTCGCCTCGCGCCTAAGCGCGCATTTTAAAACCAAGGTAAGTACAATACCAATGTTATTGCTTTCGGTAAGACAATTGTAACATGTTATATTGTCAACACTTCACAAGCTTCAAAGGAAAGATACAAATACGTTCAAGAAATGTAACCTAATTGGAACAGGGGAATCATGATTGTACATCCTAACTCAAAAGAACTGTAAAAGCAAGGAACAGCCGATCTTACCTATAATGATCTAGTTTAAAAAAGGAACACAAATTATTGATGGCAGGTCAAATCATAATACCAAAATTTCTTTGCAATATGTTCATATGCATTTTCACATTAGCACATCCATATATGATAAAATGCTATTTCCTGACAACATTTGTGCACTCAAGAGATTAGTGGTAAATACATAAACGATTGTAGAGTTGTTTTAAAATGTTCAATGCAGAACATTGCCAACTCAAGTGTTTGTCTTACATATTCAGTGGTCCGGGCACCTAAAAAATGCATACACATAATTCGCTATTCATGCCGAAAATTATGAAGGAAACAGATCTTGGCATACGAGAACGAGAAAGAATAAGAAATTGCCAATAATAAAATTGAATCCCTTCTAAGAAGTGTTTTCAAATGGTTTCTAGGTAATAAGTACTGCACATTGAAAAATATATATTGCAAATCATATATCTGGTTATGAAGCCCTTACCAGCATCGGAGCCCAGATAACACAAATTAAGATAAATAACAGACATATCCCATTGCAGCATTTGGTCATTTTTGTTTGCTTTTCTCCCTGTTTGTGCTGAGCTCTATTCAACAGATTATCGCATTTGACAAGGTACAGACTTGCATTTATGTCTTCCAGCTAAGAAGAAAGCAACAAGTCAGTTCTAAAAATCAATGATAAATAATTTAATCAAAGAATCCTTGCTTACAGCTTAGTAAAACTCAAAATAAAAAAACTATTCTATATAGGTACTACAAAAATCAAGAAAAACTAATAATAAAAGAAACTATGGGCTTACTTTGAGCCAGTCATACATGGTCAAAGATGTTGTTGTGCATGACCAGTCAAGTACACATCGTAATTCATAAAGGAATGGTAGAGCCCGATAAAACCTATAGCTCAAGTAATTAATTCGCGAAACCTCGCTCGTCAAAAACTGTCGAAACAAGGTGCTTTTATGAGGAATTCCATGTCGGATTTGTACAGCCTGAAGGGCTAGAGAAATCGATTTAGCAAGAAATATTGCACGCAGTGCTAGCAGTCCAGCATGCTGGTCAGAAGGTTTCATCTTCCAAGCATACTCTGTAGTTGAATACGTGAAGAGAACGAAGTTGAAAAGGTAGAAAATAACTTTTGCAGTTGCAAATGAACAGAGATAAAGTATGCGATCAACAACAATCAAGAAAAATATGATCTGCATAAAAGAATTTGACACAGTTAGGATTAGATGATAACATACATATCCCACAGCCCAAGTAAGAACGCAAGGAAATGACAAAAATACTCGAGCAAAGTTAAAAAACTTACGATTAAGATAATTACAAACTCAATAGGAAATTGATCTTCTAGTTGATAAACATCAAGCAACTCACTGTTGTGCTTTATGACAGATTGGTAAAACATTGCAACTAGGAAAAACACAGTCATGTCTGCAACAAATATGTAAGCATACAGATCAAATTCCCTTTTTCCACCACCAATTACAGATAGTATTTGGTATGGGAATCCCATTGCTTCTACCAACCGAGCACCCTGTGCCTCAAGAATTTCTTTCGCCACATCATTTGCTGGAGTTAGTGACTTGTACCAATCTGCTGAGGTACATCCTGTCAAGGGAGATGCATACACTACCTCAAAAACAACTAAAGCAACATTTGGGTTTTCACGGCTTCTTTCAATGCTTTGAACCTGAACCCTACTAGCAAATGGGCAATCATGTGGTATTGTTTGAGTACATCTCTCATCATGAACTAGTCTGAGCAGATGGTTCATTCCAGACTCAACCCTTTCTGGCTGAATCCCATCCTCTGGCCACAAATGAACATCCACTGAAACTTGAATAAAGTATGGAGGAGTTTCTGCTTCCTGTATCAATGATTTCCAGTACCACCAAAAGCTTCTAATTACCAATTTTGCCATATTTATTACATACTGAAACAACTGTGATACCCTTTCGCTCCAGCTATAGTTCACATGAATCTCTTTTCCATAAGGAGAACTCCTAAGGAAGTGAAAGTCAGTAGAGAACTTCCATTCACCATCTTTTGCACTTATAGAGCTTTGTAAGAGGGTAAATAAGTACACAAGAAATAGAGGCAACGAACTCACAACAAATGATGATTTGATTTCATAAGCAGGAAATCCTATTTCACGGAGCAGGTCTGAAACAATACTCAGTCCACAATGCTGGATTACAATTTGATAAAGATACTGAAGCAACATATATACTTCTGTGTAAATCAGCATAACAACCCAGAAGATATAAGTGGGGCCCGTATTCACACATAGAGCATACAAGAAAAGAGCTGCAAGATACACCATAGATAGCAAACTGAAGTTCCATAGAAAGGCGAGGACAAACAAACAGTAGCACACAACATCAATATTTGACCACATTTGGGACCATATATGCCGTAAGATCAGCCCCAGCTGCAAACTCGTGGCATCAGAACTTTTATCAGATTGCAGGGAAGACGAGCGGTTCAAATGGGTATTCTGCATATTTTGACCCTCCATCTCATCAAATGCCTCATCCTCAGCAGACGAATGCTCGTTCATATCAGATTCTTCCGGTGCAATGTTCAAGAAACTTACAAGGTTATTAACAGCCTGATTTCCGATAGATTGTACCTGGGAGACACCATCACTGAGGAGGTGTACTGCAGAAACCAAAGGATTTTCCTTTTCTTGTTTTTTCCTACTTTTCTCTGGATCTAAAAAAGCACTATCAGCATAAGATTCAATTTCGGTGATCTCACACGATGCATATTCCATTGAATTCTTTGGAGATTCCACTACTTCAGGAATTTCACCCTTCATATGTGCAGCAAAGGCATGTGCTTCAGGGGGGAACACTGAATCCTGTTTAATAACTTGTTCTTGCTTCCAAACAGTGCCTTCTCCTTTGTCCATTGGCCCAGCATCCCTATTTGAAGTAAGAGAAGTTCGCCTCCGTAGCCCTTCACCGCCAGGAGAAACATTACTAAGAGTTGCAACCGAATTCATGCTACGAAAATTTATTTGTAAGTTAAGCATCTCAGATTTCATCTTCTCCACTTGCAAGTTGCGCTGATGTTTCTTCTCCTCAGCTTCACGAATCTGTTGTAACTGTGCAGTTTTGCATGCAGCCTTTTTCTCTTGCTCACGTACAATAGCACTAATTTGCTCTGCTTCGAGATATCGTGACACGTAATCAGACTCGTGGGAGGAAAACATATAGGACTTAAGTGATACCAATATAAATATGACAATCTCAACAAGTGCAGATCTGGACGTAATTCGAAACCCATAGTCATACTTGTAAAATCCAATGACTTCATAAATGTAGCTCACAGTATTGCACTTCCCAGAACTAAACTCCCCTACAAAAGGTGATTGGTAAGCAAGAGAAAGAACAATGACCACAAAGTTGTAGATACGCAAGAACTTGAATATTTTATTCTTCTTCTTGAGAATTTCAAGCCTCATCCGGAAAAAAACAAGAGCAAAAGCAAGATAACCAAGGTGCAGAATATCAAACTCCAGAGTTCCAGTAATCAAAATCAACACAAGGACAAGGTCTAATAGATGGCAATAACAATAAAGCCTAATATAGTCAAGAAAGGTCCACATGCTTTTGGTTTCAAAAGAGAGATCTCGCCAAACAAAAGAATTTTCACGTTGAGACAGGATTTGCCAGTACGTTGATGACCCAGATAAACCAGACAAGAGATCTGCACGAAGCTTGAAGCAAGCCAGAAGAAATACCAAAAAATAGCTGATAAGCATTCGGGGGTCATCAATGATCAGTCCTGTAGGAAAAAAGGGAAATTAGGAGCAGATTAGTCTGAACATACTTTAAAGTGCACATACAATAAAAATGAACAATGAATAGATAGATAAACATGAATCACTGACAGACAGGCATAACACGAACTCTTCCGAGCATAAGCCGATTTAAGCTAAGCTGGAAAGCAGTCTAAAAATTGATCAAACAACCATATCAAATGTACCACTTCTTTTAGACAGAAAAAGGATAAAAACATGGCCTTGAAACATGATGATGCCAAAATAAGATTCATTAAGATAGTCAAATTTTCTTCTCCCCATCGAAAGCTAAGTTTAAGCCGGGCAGTTAAGTAATAAGCAGATTAAAAGAGAAATACCCAGCCAACAGCTCCTGCAGTACTGAAAATATGAAGCTGAGCTTTTCCAGCAGTCATGGCAACGTATTTCAGACTGACTTGGTTGATTCAGAGGAAACATACTCTTCCAGATGGCAAAATACTCGAGGATGAGAACCAAAGCAAACAAGAAGACAAGAACTGGCCATAATTTTTGTGTAATCTGCCGATTCAAAACAATACAAACAGCAAGCACTGCAATATATAGAATAGAGATGGCATTCAACAAAGCAAAACTTGCGAGAAGCAAAGCAATCATGTTAATCTCAAGGCCATAAAGGCTAAACATGTTCTCGATCCAGAATTTGAAATATATTTTTAAGAGAGCCTTCTGTGTTTCAAATCTCTCTTTCTTTAATGCAAGGATGCGCTTCTTGTTCCACTTATGACTCTCCTTGGTGCTTCCCCAGAAATATCCAAATGAAAATTTTCTCACATTATTAACCTCAGAACTTCCTGCTCTGGAGGATATAGGATGAGGTGCTTGAGAAAAAGAAGAGTTCAAAGATGACCATGAATTGCTTGCTACAACACTGTCTTGTCTTATAGGTCCTACCCCAACACTAGAAGATGGTTCATCTTCCCCATTAGACATGAAGCCCTTGGTGAAAGTATCCTCCGCTGATAAAAATAAAGGACATGGCTCTTCCCATTTGTCTTTGTTTGAAATACCATTTGGCATATTATCCATCCACCGGAAGACATTGTATTGAAGGATGCATGCAGCAATTACCAGCACCTTTCCCCTCAAGCCCGATTCTATACCCCAAAATCCTGGCTCATACACATGAATACCCAAAAAGTGTGACAAAACAGAATGCTTTTGCCCTGGAAACATTCCAGCTTGTTTACCCCACATCTGAAAAAGATACTCTGTTGTCACCAGAAATCCTGTATAAACTAAGAATGATTTGGATGGGATCAGAGAAACCTTAGGTAAAGTTGAACATATGACAAGGCCAAGTAGATATAAGAATCCAAAAGCACAAATAGGAGACAAAGATGCATAGAATAATGAGACAAACAGGATCTTCTGGCTGTGCAAAATCAGAAACCGCTTGGTGAAGCCAAGAATACCAGAACCTAAAGGATTGGGACAATGAGTTCTGTTGAACTTGCTCTGCCTCCTTTCATAGCTATAAAGTTGCATCACAATTAGAACAGCTAGAGATTGCCAAATATTATCCAACAACGAAGCTTCAAGGTCACAACCCAAATAAAAATAAAGATCTATAAACCCAGAGAGCCAAATCTTAAAGCTGGTAAAAACACTTAAGCTATAAACAAAAATGAACACCATGATTGCATATATTTTTAATGGAAACCATAGACGTCTTTTCGTTCTCTCAACAAGTTGTCTTCCGATAATCCAAACAAGGAGAAGGAAGATGTATCCAAATGATATATAGTTGGGTATCACCATGTAAACTGTAAGAAGAATGGTCATCAAAGCAATGTAAGTTCCACTTGATCGATATATTGATAAAAACTTCTGCCCAATTTCGCTAAGGAATGATGCTATCCTCCTCTCTGAATAACATCAAACAAATAATTACAAAAACGATGTCAATAGAGCTGCAATGGTAGAAGGTAATCGAAATATTGGTAGACACGTTCGTAGCAGCAAAAAAAATATGGCCTAATGCTATCATGAATATTCCTATAAGTCCAATTTCATGAGAAATCAGTCATCTCATAAGTGCCTTATGTTCAGGTAAAAATCAGCTAGAAAATAATAGAAAAGCATTTAAAATCATATTTAGATCTGTAAAACCCGCATATCATAATGGGATGAGACCAACTTGTTCTAGTTTTAGTTTGCTACAATGTTTGAATGAAATGTAAAGCATGAAATCAATTGAATAAATTGTTTTCTACTTAGATTACAACTACAGACATAAGATAGGCAATTTTACTACTTAGTTTTTTACACCCAATGCACATAATATTTCAGCATTTACTTAGATAAGGAAAAAAAAGAGTGACTAAATATTAAAATAATTTTAGCATTTGTAACTGATAGCGGAGGGTTTTTCTTTTTCAAGTTTTACAGTTAAATTTGGATAGAAACTTTGACATGCGTAAAGATTATACCATATGAAGGATTATCATGGCAGTAGGATGTGCTTGGGGATGCATAGACTGACAAGAGGACAGACTTGTTCAGACCAGCTCTCAAGATGCTAAACCCAACAGGGGGGCTAGGGGTGTGTTGCACAATTGCTGAGAATGAAAAGAGCATCTCAAACCCATGGTTATGAATTGCACAGAAGCAGCAAGCAAAGCTATTTCCAGAAAGTTCAATGAAATGCTATGTTTAAGGAGACCTGCACAAATTCAGAGAAGATTGTTTACTTTCTTTCGCTTTACCGCGCAAGAGTTTCATTTTAAGTAAACAACCTAAAAGCATCAAGAAAGTTCATTAATAACCACAGCTATATCATACAAATCAACTTAAATGACCTAAAACAAATACATACCTAACTGTGACATGATTTCCAAAATTATGGAGCCTTTTTGCTCCAAAGCATTAGAGATCAAATCAATCTGAAGAAGATACAATAATGCAAAGTGAGCTTCACAAAGGAGAATCAGAGACTGGCGTATCTTCCTGCTGATGTTGTGGCTCAAAAGATAGATCAAAAAGAAAACCACTGAAGCAGAGATAAAAATATGAAGCCATTTAGAGAAACTGCCATGTATAAACTCACATTAATAATACAAATTTGCACTTGCTTTTATGAACTGTGGAAGAACAATGGAAAGCAAGGTCTTATGTTAAAGGTAAAATTATAATTATGTGTAGAAATCATAGTAATTCTCTGTAATCTTATTATTTTCAATAGGACAAATTACATCTTTATATATAAATTATCTCTTTGAAGTAGGAAACACTTAAGAAAGGAAAGATACTAATCCTAGGATGTGATCCCTTAAAATATGGGATTGTATTAATATATTTATAGAATCCCTTAACTAAAGGAATGAAATCAAATCATAACAAATCATATCTCTATAATTCCTACACTCCCCCTCAAGCTGGAGAATATACATTGTATAATCCCAACTTGAATAGGAATTTATTGAAAACAGGCTTTGGCAAAGCCTTAGTCAGAATGTCTGCAACTTGTTCTTCTGAAGGAATGTATGAAAGTGTGGCTGTCTTTTTGTTAACTTGATCAGCAATAAAATGCCTATTAATCTCAACATGCTTTGTCCGATCATGTTGAACTGGGTTCTTGGCAATTTGAATAGTAGATTGATTATCACACAAAACTTCAAAGTGATCTCTTGATTAGTGACAAGTTCTTTTAGTAGTTTAAGTAGCCAAATTCCTTCGCATATTCCCAATGCTTATGCTCTGAATTCAGCTTTAGCACTACTTCTTGAAACGACAGATTGTTTCTTACTTCTCCAAGTTGTAAGGTTTTCCCAAACAAAGATGCAGTAGCCACTAGTGGATCTCCTTTCAGTAAGGTATCCGGCCCAACTAGAGTCTGTAAAGATCTTAACAGTTCTGTCTTGTGTCTTCTTAAACATTAAACCGTGTTCTGGAGTTTTTTTCAAGTACTTGAGAATTCTATTTGCTGTTGCCATATGCTCTTCAGTAAAATTAGTCATGTGTTGACTTATCACATTTACAGGAAATGCTATATATGGCCTTGTCAAGGATAAATAAATTAGTTTCACAACTAATCTTTGAAATTTCTCTTTGTCTACTAAGGACCCATCTTCTTTGTTAAATTTCAAGCTTGCCTACATTGGTATATCATTCGGCTTACAACCAAAAAACCAGTTTCTTTGAGTAAATCAAGTACATATTTTCTTTGGTTGATCACAAGTCCTTCTTTTGACCTTGCCACCTCCATTCCTAGGAAATACCTTAGCTTTCCCAAGTCCTTGGTTTCGAATTCCTTATTTAACAACTTCTTCAAATTGCAAATCACTTCTTCATCATCTCCGGTAAGAATTATGTCGTCTACGTACACAATAGAAATAGCTTTCTTATTTGTAGAGGTTACCTTGATGAAAAGAGTATGATCGGCGAGGGACTGCTTGTAGCCGTTTTTTAGGATGACTTTAGTAAACCTCTCGAACCAAGCTCTGGGTGATTGTTTTAACCCGTATAGAGACTTGTTGAGCTTGCAAACCTTGTTGCTACCTTCAGCAGACTGTAAGCCAGGTGGCATTTTCATATAGACTTCTTCTTCTAGCTGGTTATTAAGAAAAGCGTTTTTTACATCAAGTTGATGTAATTGCCAATCGCAATTTACAGCCAAACTTAGGAGTACTCGAACAGTATTCAGCTTCGCCACAGGTGCAAAATTTTCTGTGAAATCTATCCCATATGTTTGCATAAAACCTCTGGCCACTAGTCTCGCTTTGTATCGTTGGATACTGCCATTAGAGTTATACTTTACAGGAAATATCCATTTACAACCAACAACCTTTTTTCCTTGAGGAAGGTCTGTAACAGTCCAAGTAGCATTTTTCTCTAGTGTAGAAATTTCCTCTTCAACAACCCTTCTTTATTTAGAATCCTTTAGAGCTTCAGTTATGCTTGTGGGAACCTGTTCTTTATCCAAGGTTGCTATAAATGCTTGAAAAGAAGGCATCAAAGAATTATAACCAGCAAATTTTTCAATAGGATGCTTGGTGCACTGTCTAACCCCTTTTCTAATAGCAATAGGGAAGTCATCTATAGTAGAAGTAGACTTACTGATTTCTTCTTCTATTTCGGCAGCTGGACCCAAATCCAATTCTCGGCAAGAATCAAATTGCAAAACAGCCTCAGGAATATGTTTTCTTTTCCTTGTATAGAAACGAAGTTGTTTGATTTGTGTTGTTTGTGGAAGATTTTGAATGGGAGTAGGTGTATTTTCAAGAAAGGTATTTAAAGTGGGTATGGGTGAAGTAGTGATAGGTACTACAGGTGGATCAATGGGAATAGTTACGGGTGACAAATCTATAGGTAAAGATAAGGATGATGGCAATTCTGAAGGTTGAGAATGAAAAGTGGGTGGAGATACCTGACACGGCTGAAAATCCCTCCATGTCTCCCCCTGAATTTCAGCCCGAGTGAAAAAGGGATCCTACTCATAAAAAGTGATATCCATAGTGGTGAAAAATCTTTTAGAAGGAGGATGATAGCATTTATAACCCTTCTTGAGTGAAGAATACCCAACCAATACACACTTTATAGACTTGGGATCTAACTTGGACTTATTAGTAGCAATGTTTTGGATAAAAACAGTACAACCAAAGATTTTAAGAGGTAGAATGGTGGATATATGTTTAAAATGTGGAAAGTATTGCAAAAATATAGATTGAGGTGTTTTAAAGTGTAAATTCTTACTAGGCATTCCGTTGATTAAATATGTGACAGTTAATAAGGCTTCCCCCCACAAATATTTTGGAAAATTAGTGGTAAATAGAAGTGAACGAGTAACTTCAAGGAGGTGTCTATTTTTCCTTTCGGCAACGCCGTTTTGCTATAGGGTTCCAACACAAGAACTAAGCTGAACTATACCCTTTTCCCTGAAAAAAACACCCAAAGACTAGCAAAAAATTCACTGCCGTTATCAGATATAAAGAGCTGGATTTTGGTTCTAAATTGAGTGAGAACCATGTTATAAAATTGGGCAAAAACACCAGCAATTTCGGATTTATCTTTGAGCAAATAAGTCCAAGTTATCCTACTGTGATCATCAATAAAAGTGATAAACCACTTACAATTATCAACATTCTTCACCCGAGAAGGGCCCCAAATATCACTGTGGATCAAGGCAAAAGGTGAGAAGGCTTGTAGTTAGAAGGAGAATAAGATGATTTAGTGTGTTTAGCAAGAAAGCAAACTTTGCAAGAAAAAGTTGGCTTTTTATTAATGAATAGAGCAGGAAACAACTTTGCAAGATAATGGAAACTAGGATGTCCTAAACGAAAGTGCCATAGCATAACGGTATCATTTTGTTCTAAAGCAGTCAACGATTTAGAGATCTCGGTTGTAGTAGTTGAAGGGAGGATGTAGAGGCCATTCTGCAAGCTGGCTTACCAATCATCTTCTTCGAGTTCAGTGCCTGCAAAGTACAGTCAATATCAGTAAAAATTGCAGAGCAGTGCAAGTCGATGGAAAGCTTACGAACTGAAATGAGATTGCAAGCCATAGTTGGTACAAAGAGAACATTTTTAAGTGTCATATGTTCATTGAGAACCACAGTGCCATGACCTTCTATTTTGCACATGGAACCATCAGCCGTTTTGACTGCCTTACCGACGTTTGGGAAAAAATTATAAAACAACTCCTTGTTACCAGTCATATGATCCGTTGTACCAGAATCGAGGATCCAATTAGAAGTCAACTGAGAGGATAAAAAAGCTGTAGGATAAGGGTTACCTTCTGGTTCTTTTATGACCAGATTACTCTCATAAGGCCCCTGAAACTTTTCAAACAGTTTCTGAAGTTCATCAATCTGTTCTTTGGTGAAACGAGTGACAGAGTTGGCAGCGACTAGGCTAGATTTATTATCTTGAGAGGTCTTGGACTTCCAGTCCTGAGGTTTACCATGAATCTTCCAACATTTCTCTTTGGAGTGGCCGAGCTTTTTGCAATGTTCACACCAAGGTCTCCCCCGTTTCGAAGTATTAGATGATTGATGAGTAAGGCAGATCCTTCAGGAGTGGAATATGGTTCATTAGGCAACATCACACACCGACGACTTTCTTCCTTCTTGACAATAGCGAAAGCCTCTCAAAGGGAGGGAATAGGGGAAATAGCCAGTACTCGGCCACGAACCTCGTTCAATTCCTTGTTTAAGCCTTGGAGAAATTGAAAAAGTCTTCGCTGAGTTACAATTTTCTGGTAAAGGGTAGCATCTCTTGGATCTGCCCAATCATGTTGTGGATACAAATCTAATTGTTGCCAAAGGCCAATTAAGGTATTGTAGTAGAGAGTGACAGGCATGGTTCCCTGTTTAAGAGTGGCTGCTTGATCTTCAATGTGATATAACTCGGCAATATTATCAGTGCTAGAGTATGTTTCGCAGACTGCACTCCAGATTTCAGCGGCTGTGTTTTATAGAAGAAAATTTCTGCTGATACTCGGGATCATGGAATTGAGGAGCCAAGTCATAACCTGACCATTGTCACGCATCCACTTAGAAAAAACATTGTCAGTCGTAGCAGGCTTCTGGATTTCACCAATAACATAGCCCAATCTTTCTGTCTAAGAGAAAAATCTTAACCGATTGGGACCATTCAAGAAAGTTTTTAACATTCAATCGATGGCATGTAATAACCAGACCGGATGAATTTGTTTGAGTGTTAGAATCAGAAAGATTTTCTGGATTTGAAATGATCTCCTGAGTTAACGAAGGAGATGTAGGAGAAGAAGTTACGGACATGGTCTAGGTTGGAAAGAAATCGTAACCTAAGCTCTAAAGTAGGAAATACTTAAGAAAGGAAAGATACTAATCCTAGGATGTGATCCCTTAAAATAAGGGATTGCATAAACATATTTACAGAATCCCTTAACTAAAGGAATGAAATCAAATCATAATAATTTTTTTTTGATAGGAATAGGAGGTCTCGTTAAAAACCTCCCTCATCGTTGCCTCTAAAGAGGAGACAACAAAATGAAGGAGGAAAAGAGTACCTCAATTTATTAATAACCCGGAATTACATAAGATACACTTTACACTATAAACCTCCTAACAGAACAGAACATAACATATCTAAAGCTAAAAGCGATCAACCTATTCCCTCCTTAGCTAGCTTGTCCGACTCCCAATTACAGCTCCTAGGTATCCATCTAACCATAATGTCCTTAGCAGAGAAGGCACAAATGTCCCCAACGAGGGACCTGAAAAAAGAAGGGGCAGTAAAAGGCCTCAAAATCCATTCCACTACCGATGAACAATCACTCTCTAACACTAGTCTTCCTCTCGCCGCCATTGGGAAGAAAGAAATAAATCAATTCCCTCTTTAATTGCTTTCAACTCAGCCAACATAGGAGGACCTGGTCCCACAACAGTAGAAAAAGAGATAAAATCAGAGCCATTCGAGTCTTTAAGAATTCCTCCTATTCCTCCCTGTAAGCCATCAATTCTTACCGCCCCGAAAATCAAATCATAACAAATCATATCTCTATAATTCCTACATCATGCTCAAGCAAGGACTAGAACAAACAAGGTTTAATAGAACATACAATACACAGCATGGATAAGTCCAGGTTTCATTGCAATGATAAATATCAGTGCAATCATGATAGCTCGAGAACATTTGCGTAGTCCCCATGCAATTGTAGCCACAATGAACACCTTGGTCTCCCCATCCACTGCAAATAAAGGGCATAAGGAAGTGATATATAGATTAAAGTGGATAAGAGAAGTCTAAAGCAATGCCAGATATAACAAAATAAAGCATGACGAAATAATGAGTTTTATGTGCTGTCAGGAAGACAAGATCGAAATTAAATCTTAAAGCTGAAACAAAAAACTAACTCCTCAAACTCACTGTTGTAAAATAGAAATCTAACTCCATAAATGCACAACCCTAGAAATATATCTCTCCAATGTAATTCTAATAGTCTAAAGCCAACCTAGTGATGGTCCCCAAAATGCAGATGCCAAGAAAAAGGTACATAGAACTCAGAATATACAATTCATACCTTCAACAGCAGAGTTGTTGCTTGATGATAGTGCATTCTCATCAGATAAATAGAAGAAAACTGAATTATTTACAAGATTACCCAATGCAACCAAAATTCCAAGACAAAATTGTGCAAGCAAAAAAAATCCAGGTATGGGATAATGCCAAAACCCAACCATCTCCCAAATTTCCATATCCTGCACAAGCACTTATATTGATCAAAACATAAGAAAAAATTTGAACCATTTTAATTTATGAAAAAAGAAGAATTTACACACTCCAAAGAAAGGAGTACCTTCCCAAAATTCCTATTCAAGAATGCAAATGCCACGTTGAATATATAGGTGCTAACAGCCCACAAAAGAATGAAGACAAGGAGAAGTCCATTTAAGCGATGCAAACGAGATAGGGAAGGGAAGGCATAAACAATGTAGCCAACATATGCCAGTAACCCAAAAGCACATATACTAGCAAAATGAAAACTCCAAAAAGAAAGAGCAAACAAGGATACCTGTAAAAATTTCCATTGACAAGTTAGACAATTTACATATCAACCTTAATATTGATAAAATATAAAAAGACCCATGAGAATATAGCAACATTTGGTAAAAGGTAGCAATCATACTGGAAAACCGTAAGTGAAAAAGTTGATGGTGAATGTCCGGAAAGCTGTTCGTCGTAGTAAAACATTGGTATGCCTTACACCGGAACTGGAGAATTGGAATAACTCATTAACAAACTGAAAACAACCTATTATTTAAAGCATGAATTTTTCTTTTTTCTAAAAAAGAATAGAAGCACAAATGATACATGAACATCTTGTGCAATGTATCAAGATCCAAAAAAAACATGATGGTGAAAACATCAGTACATATAATAAATCCAGGAGAACAGGAAAATGAGATGTAATTGAGTGCTGGCAATTAAAATACACAATTGTTGCTTCTCATTCTGCCAAATATTATTGTGTAAAGTAGCCAATTCATTATTTTGAATCAGAAAACTTGATCTTGTATCCTCCCACTACAACTTCTTTTCAGGACAACTCAATCAAAAAGAGAGAAACTTGCCCAAAATAGTAAAGCAGCATACCTAGTTAGTTGGATTAATAAGCAACTTCTAGATTAACTAAATCTATGAACAAATCAAGTACCCTAGAGTTTGAAATTTATGGTGTGCAGAATATTTGTCTTTCATTTTAAGAATTCAAAGTATATAACAATGAAGTATGTTACCTTGATTCACGAATGAAAAATGAATGCTTTGAAGGAAGCAGTTTCTCTGTCAAGTTACTGTCTCGCATGGACATGATAAAATCCATTTCCTCCAAATCACATTTGACATATGATAGCTGCAGTACAAGTTGGAATGTTTAAATAGCGGAAATAGACAACAAGGCATAAGCAGCACAGAAATATTTAAAAGGCCAAAATAGAAGGCAAATAACAAATATTTTTTCAAAATATTGTTATATTATGTGGTACGGGAAAACCCAAACTTCAGGTAACCGTTAGCATATCTGTATAATTGCTAAACAAAACTTAACACTAATGGTAAAATTAGAACATGTATTAAGCATATGGGGGAGCTGCTCAAATCTTGTTCTCCGTTATATTCTTAGTAATTATAATTTGACGTGTCAAAAACAATTAAGAACATAAATTATATAAACATGTGGTTTCCAACTTGGAAGTTCTCAAATTTTCAACAGCGACCTTACTGAAGTGAGGAAATTGAACAAAGTTTCCATCCATAATGTCATTAATGTCGTCAAACTCCAAAGGCTGGTTTGCATTTGAATAGTTCAGACCATCTTAAATTTGTTATATGGTGAAAAGACTAAATTAGATGGACAAATGTCGGACACAAGAAAGACTAGTCAATTTCATGGTATAAGATTCTAGGTTGAGAAAAGGGTGTTTTGCACTTCATTGAAAGATTCAGCTAGAATCTTAGAACAGAATCAGACCTATGGTAAGAAAACAAGTACGTACCATGATGTAAAAAAGTACAAGAGAAACAGCAGAGCAAATTTCAGTCCACTCAGATGTTGAACATATTTTGAATAGACCAACAAAATCAGCTATCCGCTGCAACATACTTGAGAACTCTACAGGGAGTTGATACACATAAAGGAAGAAAATGCTGAAGCCTGCGTAAAGCTGGAGAGCCTTCCACAACCTTGACAAGTACGAGAACATAAGCTAATAAAAGCATTAACAAATGATAAAAACAAATTCATTGACAAAGAAAATGAAATAGAACAATAGTCAGTGGTCTGCAAAGAGTCAAGAAGCTATCACCTGAATAGCCCCAGAAAATTGCTTGTCAAAGACCAATCCACTAGCCCAACACAACTACCAATGAAAAATGGCAGAGAAATCCAGGAGGGATGGCTAATTCCCACAACCAGCTGAACAGCAGGTAGAAGCAAACAGGAAGCAACTTTAAGATGGGAACCTTTCATGAAGTAAACCATGGAAATAATTCTATATCAGTTTCGATATAAATATAAATGTCTCAGGTAATTAGAAAAATAAAATAAATCTCATTGTAATTTGAAGTTCAGGAACTGAAGCAATAAGAAGATCAAGAAAGAAACGCTTTAAGATATTTTAAACTTTTCTATCTTTTACTCTAGTGTCAGAGACCGGAAAAGCACTGACTAACTGAAAACAGCACAGGCTTAATGGGCATTAGATTTCTATCTAAAGTTACAAAGTTGACTGCAACACAATTAAAAGGCACAATCATTTCTGTGGCAAACCAGTGAAATAGCAACCTACCAGACAGGCACATTATACATTATTAATTCATTCTGCACATACATTTGATTTTACCGCAGAGACACAACTCAATTACAGTAGAACTGTAATGCATAAAATACCGATAATTGGTGCAAGAAGAAAATGCAACATCCTATTTTATTACCAAATGAAAACCCACGACTAAAAATGAAAAGAACTTTTCATTGAATAAAAGGTAAAATAATGTTTATAGAAGTTCTAGTAGTAAGCTTTCAAGTAGGCTACAAGGGTAATTTACATCCTAGATCACAAAAACTTAACTTCAACTTTCATTTAGATCACAAACCTTTAGTTTAATCAAATTACTTCATTAAACTTTCATTATTAATTAGTCAAGTCACTTATGCTAACACTGTAAAATAATTTTAACGAAAAACTGAATTGGCACTTTTACATAACATATTTTTACATATCATTATCAAATAATGTTTAATTGACAATTCAAATATTTTTGTTAGAAATTTTAGTTCCTTTTTCTTTTTTGAATTTATTTAAATGAAAGGTAACAGAACATTATTTAAATTATCAATAAAACATTCTTTGATGATGATATGTGAAACATGTTAGTAAAAGTGCCGATTTCAGTTTTTTCGTTGGAATTATTTGACGGTAGTAGTATAAGTGACTTACTTTATTCATAATAAAGTTGAACGATGTAATTGGGTTAAATTGAAAGTTTGTGATCTAAATAAAGGTGAAAATTTAGTTCAGTGATCTAGAATGAAAATTTCCCTAGGTTACAGAGATCAATAATTGGACCTCCAATTCACAAGGTCCAAAAGTGCACAAGAAAAATGTTCCAATAGTCAAAAAGTTAGCTATCATTGATAAACAAAAAAAAAGGAGAATAAAAAGACTTCGCTACTGCTTTAGAAGAGGGACAATTGGGAGGAGTGTTAAACATGATTTAGTCATGAAAAAGTGAAAAAATCAGCCGTAGCTCATATCCTCTGCATGCAATGAGAAATCCTAAAGCATTCATATCAGGTTGCTAAACTGAGCCTGTTTTGTTTTGGGGGGAGGGGGGGGAGTACATAGTGCAACTCAACAGAAATAGAATAATAAGGAACACCTACAAACCTAAATGTTCAACAACTGTTAAGAAATCACCCCAACAAGAATACTGCCTTGCAACAAGACCAAATCTGTTCCCGTGTATATCAAGCAAAGCATCAACTGCCACTAGCAGTTGTGTGACCAAGAAATATATCACAGTGGGAGATTTCCAAGACTGGATTCTGCAAAAGCATACCCAAATAGCCAAGAAGTCAGAATATGCGGAAACACAGATGGGACAATAGAATTAGAGAAACAAAATATATTCTTACATCATAAAACCAATTAGCTTCATCCACCAAGCATTTCCTACACTTTGTTTATAACCTTCAACGGCCCATATAACAAGATATGCAGCTTGTGAAAGAAAGACAAGGAGGGAAAAAACGATGACAGGCCATAGTAACAAATATTTCCTCCTGAAACGGAATCCTACAGGAAAGTAACCCCACATTCCGTTATGAGTAATGACAACAACTTTAAATAAAGCAAATTTTCCCAGAAAATCTTCATTGGTTACCTATTTTGGGTGCAGTGTACTGAATAAGAAGGAAAGCTATCAAATCAACAAGAGAGATCAAACTCCAATTGAGCAACGCAGCTTCAAGAAAGAAAAGAACATGAAAAAAAACAATTAATTACTTCGATAGCAGAGAACATATGAAGTTTTCACTTTTCATGTGACTCTTAACTAAAAAATACATTCTACACTTGCCACCTTTTCAGGTTCCATAGTAAGGAAAATCGGATAATAAATTACATGCAGAATAAAAACGAAGACTGCATTATGAGCTGTGCCATAAGCTAATTTTAAACTAGGTTATCCAGGTATTAGATTTTGTAAGTTTCATAAAACTTGAAATGAATACATTTGATACCGGTCTAGTTCAAGATAGACCTATCCGAAAACAGATGTGAATACCCAAACAATAGATTAAATGAATTGAAGGTTGCATATAAATGCAAAGAGTAGTGTTCTCATCATGAACTTGTGAGCAGGAAACAAAATCCTTAATCTAGCACACCAGCTAGAATAAAATAAAAGGTCATTTAGACTCTCCTCAACTGCCTAACACATCCCTCATGGCAATTGGAGTAATTTCTTCATGGGATAGAATCCAGGAGTAAAATTTAATGTGGGCTACTAAATCATACTGATAGACAAACGCACCCAAAAACTTACCTCAAATAATACATGGATAAAGCAGATTCCAACACAAAACCAACATCATAAAAGGAATTGCTAATAAAAAAGAGAATATGGGACGAAGGAGGAGAAGAAGAAATGCTCAGTCTTTCATATCAATTTGTAAGGAGTGAAATTAAAGTAACGAGAACAAGAAACAAAGCATACCCGTCAGAAGCAGCAGAGGCAAGGCAAACCTAGCAAGAAAACTCCCACCCATGAGATTAGGACTTCAATTCCACCAACAACCAGATCGCTTCACAGAAAACGCAGAACCGGTTCATGGGTTTTCAGTTTTCATTAAAATCAGTGAAAACCCATTTCACGTCAAATTAAAAATTTCCTCCAACGTAATGAAAGAAGAAATTTTTGACTTGAAACCCGAAGAAACTTCGGGTGACGTGTTTTTGCAGTAAAAGAACGTATCAGAGGGAATAAAACAGAACTAGCTACGGTTTTCTAAGGACAAACTCTAATCATCAATATGACCTAAAGTGTGTAAATATTGAAAGAGAATAAATGATAAAAAATAAAAAGAAATAAAAAAAAAGTAAGATTATGAATATAAAAAGAGTAAATCGTATCATAGTTCATTCAATTATTACCAAAATTACAATGGGCCACCCAATTTCAAAACCTTATAAATAAGTCATTCAATTAATCGATTATCACAAATGAATCACTATCAGATCATGTGCCACCATACTAATCATCATGGGTCATCGTATATAGTGATCAATGAACCCAAAATTATACCATAAGATTTATTTTTATCCCATTCAATATATTGGATTAGATTCTTGAGAATCTCTCTTAAAAGTCATAAAATCACCTTAAAAACTTAAAACTTCTTGAATCTCGATATACATCATCCTTCACTAGATGGCCTTCTTCTCGAGATATGTTCTTTTTTCTCAACGAACACAACCTCTCCGTTATTTGGATTATCAAATATAGCCTTCAATCTTCAAGAAGCCCCAAAATGAATTTTTCCCGATTAATTGAATGACTCGTTTGTGGCTTTTTAAAATTTAATGAATATTTGTAATGTTATTAATAAGTGGTTGTTCAATCATAACCTTACTAATAATGAAATGACTTATGGTGTTATTTACTTAAGGGTAAAACAACTTAAATGACCTCTGCCACCCAACCCACTACGGGCTCATGTACCACATTATCGTGATCAACACAAACTTGTATACGAAAGAAACCAAATAAAAGACAAACAAGCATGTGAATTACTTGAGATTTTTATAAATATTTTCTTTATCGAAAGAAAGAGCTCCATAATTAAAACATTTTCCAAAATAAGGTAGGTTTCGACTTGCATTACTCCTTATACATTTCAAACAAAGTACCTTTAGACTCATAAAAGTAAATATACATGAATATGAGACCCAACAAAAGAATCTAGAGGTATACTCTAAAGCGGTGTCGGGGATTCCAATAGTGATGACGCTCCTAGCGGATATCCATTACTCCTAACTTGAGAAGGAAACATTTGAAAGAGTGAGCAAAAATGCTCAATAATGAACAAATGTTCCATAAGGTTCATATGGTATAAATTTATGTAAGCAAGTAAAAATAAATATGCACATAACTCATTTTATTCCGGCTTCGTAGTTAATACTTCCAAATAACACCCAAAATGATTATGATTGGGTGCTCCTGTGTGAGACACTCTAACCCTTCGGGGCTTCCATTTGAGTCACCCAAAATGATTATGATTAGGTGCTCTCGTAACACCCAACCACATAGGCTAACATGGATATTTTGAGTGCACATTAGATTCGAAGCAAATCGAACAAACAAAATCTAATCATGCGCACTAAGTGGAAACAAATACGAGTAAAAATCTGAGACACAATGTATCATAACAAGATTCCACAAAATCAGGCTATCAACAAACATACAATTAAACATTGCGAAGAAAACAAAATCATACAACATAGTTGTAAATTAGTCATTTTACATACCATAATTAATTCAACAATAAATACATAAATTAAGTTCACCATGAATCATTACTAATAGCCAATTAAACACATGCAAAGTTTTAGATCAATCGAACGCTAAACAGAAACCTAATTAAACAAGCAATTCTAAGGACCAAAACATACATAATGCAAAAGTACATACGAGCAGCAAACATGCAATTGACACTTCCATTATGTAATTAAGTTTATTTAAGGGTGATGAACCAAGTCTCGCCAAATTCCAATTTAAAATGAAGTACATACTATGGTGAAATTAAGACTTAGAAACACTTAAAACCTTTAAGGAACCAAATTTTACCCTTTTCACCTAGCAAACAACGAATGGATTGATTTTTTTTCACGGCGTATTGGTCCTTTGTAAAGAAGTAAGTTTTGGATCGATCCTTTAGGTAAGGGATCGATCCTTTCAGTTGAGGGATCGATCTTTTTTCTGGAAAATACAGATATTTCAGTTAAACATGCAAGAACAAGCCAAAAAAACTTCCATGCAATTGATCCTATGACCTATGAACATGCTTGAACATACTTTAACCAGTTAAAACATATCAAAACACATGTGTAGCATGCTTCATAACATCATTTAACACAACATACAATAATTTAGCATCAAAAGTCAAATAATGCATATAAGGTCAACTTTTACACAAGTCACATAACCATATTGTGCATTTTAAGTCATTTTGTATAAACTATGAACCTAGCACATTCTATAAACATATTGACACATGTCCAAACATACAAAACAACATTCCAAAGCAAATGGTAACAATTGAGTATTCAAACAACATAGCATCGAGAACACTTTCGCATACAACATTACTAAAGATCAAGATTATGCATGTAACACCCCAAATCCCAAGTTAAAAGTTTTGGGCTAATCTGAGTCGGCCTTGGATTAATTTCTAGCTTGTGGGAAGATTTGACCCAAGTTGAAGTGACTTTGGACTTTAATTTAGCCCAATAGTGAGCAAAGAGGGTGTTTTTAATATGTAGTAAGGATTAAAGGGACTAAGGAAGCAATTATACCCTTATTCAAAAATAACATTGAATTCCATTAAAATTGAGTGATATCACCGTCTGAGCAAGCCCATATTTTTCTTCATTGCCTTTATCTTTTTACAAGCTTTCATCACTTCTTCTTCTTCATCCTTCAAGTAAGATAGTTAAAGGAGGTAACTTGGTATCATTTCAACCCTAGCTCAGCTACACCAAGGTAAGAAACAAATCCAACATCTTTAAAGCTTTCATTTGAGCCCTCAACTCCACATTTTCACCATGGCAACCAATAACGGGTTTTTGTGGGGTTTAAGAGTTTTTAAGATTTCAGGTCGTTTTTAGTAATTTATAGGCTTAAGAAGTATATTGTGACAAAATTGTGTTCGTTACCATTGTATAATATTTATCGTAACAATGAAATTTCGTTACTATAATTAACTTATCACAATATTTCTTCACGAGAAGTATATTTTGTCATAACTAACTTATATTTAAACATCAAATATAAATGGTTTTTGTGACGAAAATATATAAGACAACAAAAATTATTTTGTCACGATTACTATTTCGTCATTAAATGTAAGTTACAAAGACAAAATATTTGTTAAAATAAAAATAATTATTTAATCACAAAAGTAAATTTCGTCACAATTAACTTAAATTATAACATCACACAAAAAAGTTTGCGTGACAAAAATACATATTACAACAAAATTTATTTTTTCACTACTTTTATTTCCTCACTAAATATTTTTTTATAACTTTTTACTGTGACTAAATAATTTGTTATTGTGAAAGAATATTATTTGTTACAAATTTTTATAATAAGAAATTAATATTTGTTATAAATTGTTATTTTGATTAAATAAATTTGTCACAATTTTTTATTTTGACAAAATATTATGACAAAATAATTTTTGACATAACTTTTTACTTTGATTAAATTTAACGTGTTATTGTGACTAAATTATTTTGTTACAATTTGTTATTGTGAAAGAATATTACTTTTCACAATTTTTTATATTGAGAAATTAATATTTGTTATAAATTATTATTTTGATTAAATAAATTTGTCAAAAATTTTATTTTGACTAAATATTTTTGACATAATTTTTTATTTTAATTAAATTTAATTTTTTATTTTGTCTAAATAAATTATCATAATTTTTTGATGTTACAAAATAGCATTTTATTTAAATTTGTTATTATAACTAAAATAATTTATTATGATAACTAAAAATATATTTTAAAATCTTATAACAATAAAAGTAATATTAAATATCATTAAAATAAACATAAAATGTTTATAATAAATTTGCGAAAAAAATAAAGTCCTTCCTATAAATAATAGTAAATTAAAATCCACCATGAAGATCCATAAATTCTTTCACACCTACGTGTAAATAAAAAAAAGTTAAATTATATCAATTAGAGGGAAGACATCTTTAATCTTGTCGATTATATAAGATTACAGTATTTTGGTACAAAACCCAGGAACTAACCAAAGTTCTCTAAGGAAAATGAAGGATAAAACAATGATCTAAATTTTGGAAGAAACGAAGACCACTTCTAAAAGTAAATATTGCATAAGCATAACTGGTTTAACTTTCAGTTTATAGAAAGGTTCAACTTGCAAAAGAGATAATGACCATGAAACTGAAGCCAAGAGAGTAATACCCAGTTGTACATACCATAACTCCTCCCATATAGTCAGAGAAATAAGATGGCGCTGAACATAGTCGGGAACATTATTAGCATCTTCCTTATACATCTCAGCAGACACTTCCAGGGAATCCCTAATAGTCAAAACATCATTCCGAGTTGTTGCACGATTGATAGTTGTTTTGAGCTGAAATTGTGCATTAATGTATTCAGAAAAATGAGAAAAAAGGAACATTTAAAAAAAGAAAACATTATTACAAGTTGACTGGGTTATTCCTCTTCACATGTCTCGTTAGTAAACTGGGAAGTTGTCTGTCAACCAAAACCTAATGGAGGACTGGGTTTAAGATCCATGAGAAAACAGAATTACGCTTTTCTAATTAAAATTTGCAATGGACACTTATCCAACCCAACGTCGCTATGGATTCACATTCTTAAAGAGAAATACAAAATAACCGATTTCTGCCCCACTTCGATCGATCGACCTAACTGTTCATCGCTTTGGCACTCCATCTCTAAAGCTTGGATTGACTTTTGAAAACACGTTGCATGGTCAATTGGATTCTAAAATAGGGCTAGTCAACTTGAATAAGTCTAAATTTTTGTACTCGACTAGATTAGACTCGACTCGATCGAAAGCTCAACTCTAGTCGGACCATTTTAATATGCCATAGGCGCAAAGCAAACAGGGAAGAAGGGGTTTCGCAAACATGTCAAATTTTTTATGGTATACTTTACCTTGTTTAATTTTATTTACACAAAGATCAACAACAGAAATCTAGTCTCAAAAGATGAAAACTGAGAAATGATCATCATATACCTAATTTCCATGCAATATACATTCCTAACTCGTTAAATCAATTAGTCAAACAAGCTTACCTCTTTTCATCCAGAAGCTTCTTGATCTCTAGGCTACCCTGGTAAGAGGCAGACCCATCCTCCACGTCAGACTCTCGGTTACCAAGAGTGTTTAAAGCTCTCTTTGCATAAACTGTAAAAGCAACTGTGGTGATAATTGCTATGATGAAGGAAACAACATTGTATACGATTTCCACAGTGGTGAAGTGATGGTTACCGTATCGAGAATAAACCTTAGATATCATCAATAAATGAGACCAAAAATTGGTCCAAGTACGATTTAAACACACGATTCCTCAAATTTATGAATGCTTCATGGCCAATTGTCAACACAAAAGGCATCACTACAAGCTCATAGTGATCATATCGAGTTTTGTAGCCTGTCTTTGGAACATCTTCCTCTTTAATCATCAACTAATAATACTCAGATCGAAGATTAATCTTCGAAAATACTAGAGTATCTTTAAATCAGATAGATCATTGATCATTGGAAAAGAGTATTTATTCTTCACCGTCACTTTATTTAGCTAAAGGTAATCTATACATAATTGTATCGATTCATCTTTCTTTTTAACAAAAACTACTGGTACACCTCATGGCGATACCCTTGGTCTGATAAAACCCCAATCAAGTAGCTCATGAAGTTGTGCCTTTAGCTCTATGAGTTAGGTCAGAGCCATTTGGTAAAGGGCCATTGAGATAGGTACTGTATCACAAAAATATCAATCTTAAAACTTTACTTTCCGATCAAGTGGTAATCCAAAAAATTCATCAGGGAATACATTTGGAAATTCCCAAACTATTCGGAATATCCTCCAATCTAACTTCAAATATTTAGTTGTCAATTTCATTTAACAGAAAAGTTGAACAGCCTTTTAACTTCAATTTCATTTCCGTTACTGCTCATTTCAGAACCCTTAATATCTTTCAGAATTAATTACTTCTTGTGACAATCTATCCAACCATGATGTGGAAGTAACCAATTATTGCCCAAAATGATCTCAATCTCGTCAAGTGATAATTCCATAAGATTCATCAGGAATACCATCCTTTGAACCTTTATCAAAACAATTCTACTAATCCACTTTACTCTGGCATTAAGACCCAGTGGATTCGTTCCTATAAATAAATTCTAAGAAAATAAAATTTTAAGGTAATTTTTTTATACAACCCATTCATGCATTCTACTCTTAACGGTAAATTGCTACTTTACCACTTGTAGTTATTCCTTATAATTTTTTTCTTGTAGTATTACTTCAGTTACTATAATCTTGAAACCTTTCAAGTCTTTCAGATCAACAAGTACTCTCATTCAAACTCATTTTAAATCCTTTCGAAGTATAGCATAATTATCATATGATTCACTAAGAACTTAGCTTTCTTTAAACCTTTAGCAGACAATTTACTTACCTGTAGAAACCCCAAAATCACTAGTAAATTCAATAATCTCTGGATCCTTATTAGACTCAACTTCTCATGTAACCCTTTTAAACCTTCTAATAGATTCCTCTAATTCAGTAACCTCAATAAACATTAGGGCTTTTCTTCTACAGAATGAAGGAAAATCCCTTGCAGCTCAAACTCTTTTAGGGTGATATACTAAAGTCCTCTCGGGTATGTATGGATCTATTTCAATCTCGATATTCTTTTTAACATCATCAACTTTTATACCCCGAGTCTTAACTTCTAACATCCAGCACATACATTTTCAAAATCACAATAGTAAGAAGAAACATCATCAATAAAAATCACTTAACCATACCGAATTAGTAATCTCGACATCCTAGTGGCATGCACACATTTTCACATAACATAAGCTCAGTTTAGGCCAATAATCAGCTAAACCTGTAGCTATGTTACCAATAAATGTAACACCCATAATTCATATACATCTCAAAATACGAGTAAAAGATGTTACATCAACCTTACAGACATTTCGTTGAACATAAATGCTTAAAAATTTGTTTCATTACAAAACACCCTCTTATCAACTTTACATATATTTCGTTGTTCGCAAAATATCATAAAATAATATTTAACCTCAAATTTGAATTTAGGCAGCGACTAGAAAGTTTAGTGGTTGTATCCCAAACTACTCAAAACTGCCTAAATACTGCTTAATTTGAAAACCACTTAAGAATATAAAACGTGAATATAAATAAACTACCCAAAATAGATGATCCTATTTTACTATTATAGGCCATTTTAAAATTAATACGATAAAGTAAATAGACTGATATTGTATGCATGCTACTAATAATTCAAAGACAAGATGCCTTACTGTACTGATAATAGGTACGATTTTCTAGAAATATGCTCAAGATGCTCCTCACTTCACGTTCATTCCTCTTTTCATACCTACACATAAAAATCATCACGCGCTAAATAAAACTTAGTGAGGCCCCAAAATTTTGGTTAGTGACCAAAATATAAGTTTTGAAAATTTAGTAGCTAAAGTATAATTTGGAAAAGTTTAGGGACTAAAGTAATAATTTTCCCAAAATAAATTTTTATTCCATAAATGATTTTTTACTCTTGAAAGCGAGGTTTTATTGAAATTAGATTCTTGATTCAGAATTTATGTTAAAAACTAGAAATGGTTAAAGTCCGATATGAATTTGATAAATCAGATCAAATAGAAATTTTGGGAAAATTTGAAGGATGATAAATTAGACAAAAAATATTATTTCCACATTTTAAAAAGATGAAAAATAATATGAACTATTGGATTTGAGAACTTATTTCCATGTTTAATTTGGAACGTTGGATCAAAGTGGCAAGATTGCAATTCTTGGAAAAATTGCATGGTTATATTGGAAAAGGATAAAATATTTTGTTCATATTTGACTTTATAAAGATGATAAGGGTTATGTGGCTTGGTATGGATTTAATTATCAAGTTTCATTTATGACAAAATTGTCATTTCTCATTAAATGAATTTTATATTCATTTAAGTTTAAATACATGATAAAATTAACATGAAATTAACTAAAATTTCATGAAAACTTGGTCATCTTTTTTCTCCATTTTTGTGGCCTTCATACCCTATGTAAGAGAATTTTTATTTTTCATTTTTAAGCCAATTTATTAGGTTTTTGGATTAAGACGTGAAATAGAAAATTGTTCTATTCGATGAGTTCTATCATTTGGTACCATTATTGCATGCTAATCTTGCTTGATTTCCCAAATTCTAGGCTTTATGTTCATATTAGGGTTTATGGAATTGATAATAGATTTTAAGGTTTTTGAGATTGGTGAATCATTTCGAAGCTTGTTTGATGATTAAATCATGATCAAATCTCCTGGAAATGCATTTGGTAGTTTCAACCTAACCCTAAAAATTAGGAGAAGTTGTGATTTGATGAAATTTTATTAGGGCTTTGATTATAGAGTTTTTATAAGGTTGAATAGAGGTTGATTTCATGCTCGAATTGAATCAAAACTAAGTGAAATCATGGAACGTTAGACTTTTACTATTCAACCTTGGATTTTGAGGTTGAGAAAAATTATGGAAAAATTATGTAGGGATTGTGAATGATGTATGAAGTATTCTTTAAGCCTTAGAAAAATTTGGGAACCATTTTATAATTTTATGAAAGTTGAGGGATCTATTTGGTAATTATGGAAAATTATGGTATCTATGTGTAATGGTTCAATAGTTGATTTACTATGCTGGAAATTAATATTTGAGTGTTGAAATTGATGTTAGAATGTGAAATTAGATTATTTTTTGAAGTTGGTAAAAGTTGAGGCTTAAATTACAAATATGGAAAAGTTGGAAGCTTAAGTGAAAATGTTTTGTGGAATTTTGATCAAATGGATTTTTAATGGTCAATTGGATGTGTTAGGGTCAAGATTTATGCTGTGCCATGGAATTAGTATCAAATGAGCATAGAAGATTTTTAGGAATTTATTTTCTAATATGTGCTTATGTTAGTAAGATTTTAACATGTGGTTCGAATTTGTATATGTTTTATAATGGAGCTCATTTAGATTGTGCGCTTGAAATCAAGATAAAAATATTATTAAAGTTAAGGAGAAGCTTAAGGATGAAATGTGAATATCTAAGGAAGGTTTGCAAGCTAAGGACACTAGGTGAGTGCAAATTTAATTTGTACTTATGTTATCGATCAAACATTGGCTTGTGATGAGCCAGTGAAAGAGTTACTCTAGTAATAAATGACTCCTAATTGTTTTGTGTTTTGTGGTTCATGAATATTTGTTCATTTGGTGAGCTAATATAATTAGTGAATAAGCTGAAAATGCAAATTGCTGAAAATGCAAATTGGTGAAATATGCCTAGAAATTATGTCTGAACAGTAAGTTTAGAAAATCACCATAAATTATATGGAAGTTATTATAGTATGAATCTTATACCGTTGGATTTGTATATCAGTCTTATTTTATGTAAAAAAATCGACTACTAATTTCGAGGAGTATAAAAATATATGAATTTTTAATTGAGAATAGGTCAAAAAATAGGGCAGCGGATTCTGCTCAAAACATATTCTGTAAGTTAACTTTGTTTATTTTTTTATAAATTGTATAAATTGAACTAGAAGAAGTTTTTATAAGGTTCGATTCATATTCGAGTCTAGTTTCTATTGGGTTAAACATAATAATTTTTGAGTGAGTAGATTAATACATCATAATTTTCTTTAAAGTTAGTACAAACTGTCAGAATACGAAATTGTGATGAACTTCTTAATAGAAGCGAATTTAATGCAGATGATCAAGCTTAGAGCATACTGAGGCTTATATTTTGACTAGTATAAATAGTGTTAAAGTGAGTTTATTTACCATGTACTTATATGATATAAAAGGACGACTTGCAATGAGTCAACCTCGAGTAGCCAAAGTATAATTTGGAAAAGTGTAGGGACTAAAGTGAGAATTTTCCCAAAATGAATTTTTATTCCGTAAATGGATATTTTACTCTTGAAAGTGAGGTTTTATTGAAAACATATTCTTGATTTGGAACTAATGTTAAAAACTAGAAATGGTTAAAGTTCGATATGAATTCGGTAAATCGGATAAAATAGATATTTTGGGAAAAATTGAAGGATGATAAACTAGGCTTAAAAATATTTATTTCCACATTTTAAAAATATGGAAAATAATATGAACCATTGGATTTGAGAACTTATTTCAATGTTTAATTTGGACCGTTGGATCAAAGTGGCAAAATTACAATTTTTGGAAAGTTGCTTGGTTATATTGGAAAAAGGATAAAATATTTTGTTCATATTTGAATTTATAAAGATGATATGGATTATGTGGCTTGGTATGGATGTAATTATCAAATTTCATTAATGGTAAAATTGTCATTTCTCATTAAATGAATTTTATATTCATTTAAGCTTAAATACATGATAAATTAACATGAAGTTAACTAAAATTTTATGAAAACTTGGTCATATTTCTCCTCCATTTTGTGGCCTTCATACCCTACGTAAGAGAATTTCAATTTTTTATTTTTAAGCTAATTTATTCGGTTTTTGGATTAAGACGTGAAATAGAAAATTGTTCTATTCGATGAGCTTTATCATTTGGTACCATTATTACATGCTAATCTTGCTTGAGTTCAAAGATCCCAAATTCTAGGATTTATGTTCACATTACGATTTATGGGATTGACGATGAATTTTGAGGTTTTTTAGGTTGTAGAATCATTTCAAAGCTTGTTTGATGATTAAATCATGATCAAACCTTCTAGAAATGCATTTGGTAGTTTTGGCCTAAACCTAAAAATTAGAGTAAGTTGTTATTTGATGAAATTTGATTAGGGCTTTGATTGTAGAGATTTTATAAAGTTGAATAAAGTTTAATTTCATGTTCGAATTGAATCAAAACCAAGTGAAATTATGGAACCCTAGACTTTTACTATTTAGCCTTGGCTTTTAAGGATGATAAAAATTATGTAGGGACTGTAAATGATGTAGGAAGTATTATACAAGTCTTAGAAAAAAATTGGGGACTATTTTGTAATTTTATAAAAGTTAAGGGACCTATTTGGTAATTATGAAAATTATGGTATCTTTTTGTAATGGTTCAATAGTTGATTTACTATGCTGGAAATTAATGTTTGAGTGTTGAAATTGAAGTTAGGATGTGAAATTAAATTATTTTGGGAAGTTGGTAAAAGTTGAGGCTTAAATTATAAATATGGAAAAGTTGGAAGCTTAAGTGAAAATGTTATGTGAAATTTGGATTAAATGGAATTTTAATGGTCAATTGGAAGTGTTAAGGTCAACATTTATGCCGTGACATGGAATTATTATCGAATGAGCATCGGAAGATTTTTAGGAATTTATTTTCTAATGTGTGCATATGTTAGTAAGATTCTAACATGTGGTTCGAATTTGTATATGATTTGTAATGGTGCTCATTTAGATTGTGTGCTTGAAATAAATATAAAAGGTTATTAAAGTTAAGGACAAGCTTAAGGATGAAATGTGAATCTCTAAGGAAGGTTTGCAAGCTAAGGATACCAGGTGAGTGCAAATTTAATTTGTACTTATGTTATCGATCAAATATTGGCTTGTGATGAGCCAATGAAAGATTTAATATGGTAATAAGTGACTCCTAATTGTTATGTGTTTTGTGGTTCATGCATATTTGTTCATTTGGTGAGCTAATATAATTAGTTAATAAGCTGGAATGCAAATTGGTGAAATCTGCCAAGAAATTATGTTCTGAACATTAAGTTTAGAAAACCACCATAAATTATACGAAAGTTATTAGAGGATGAATCTTATATCGTTGGATTTGTATATCAGTCTCATTTTGTGTAAAACAATCTGATACTAATTTCGAGGAGTATACAAAATATATGAATTTTTAATCGAGAATAGGTTAGAAAATAGGACAACAGATTCTGCTCAAAACAAATTCTGTAAGTCAACTTTGAATATTTACTATAAATTGTACAAATTGAACTAGAATAAGTTAGTTATATGATTCGATTCATATTTGAGTATAGTTTTTGGTAGTATAAACATAATAATTTTGAGTGAGTAGATTAATACAGAATAATATTTCTTTAAAGGTAGTGCAAACTGCCAAAATACGAAATTATGATGAACTTCTTAATAAAAGTGAATTTAAAGTAGAGGATCAAGCTTAAAGCTTAATTAGGCTTATATTTTGAATTTTATAAATATTGTTAAAGTGAGTGTATTTACTATGTACTTATATGTTATAAGGATTACTTACGATGAGTCCACGTTGAGTGTTTTTACTAAGCATGTTTTTAACTCTTTATTGAAGGATTTTAAGATATGAACTGCCCTAAAACAATTGGATTTATTTTACTCTATTTAATATCTATTGGTGTTTCAAAATAAATGTTTAATCTGCGTTTTGGGATATAACAACCTATTGTATGTATATTGAGAGTCATAGGTGCATTTCGACATACTTTGAGTATGATGGTTATCGATCGATTTTGTTTAATGCATTATTTTATTTTCACACTATTACTTTGTTTACTTGTAGTAGTACTTTGTGTACCATGGCACTGTGTTCAATGATAGTGTTCATAATAAGCATTGTTAATACCTTGAATTAGGTGGTTATCGATAGATTTTTTTAATGCATTTGGTGAATTTTTGTATTAGTATTTTTGCTTACTTTCGGCACTATGTGTGCATCGATTTTTTCATAATGAGTTTGTGAATTACCATTTTGATATATTAATATAGTGTTGATGTTACTATGATACCTATATTTTCGTTTAGCACTTATGTGCCTTGCATTCTCACCTGTCATATTAGGCTGTTAATGGATATTTTTAATAGACCGATTGATAAGTATGCTATGCATATGAAATAATGTTTCACAGGTTATGTGACGAAAATTTGGTTTATCAAGTCACTTTTATGCGTTTATTTATGTTTTATACGATTTGATTCTTATTTTGATCTTTTATGGCATACTTATGCTTTAAAATGTTTGCTTACTCTTATTATGCCTCACTAAGTGTATACTTAGCTTGTTATGATTTTCACGAGTAGGTAAATTAATGCGGAAGGAGTAGGGAGCTGAGCTTGGTATCTATTACTAAGGAATATGTACAGTTAACAGTAATGACATCAGACTATGTTTCAAAATTTTCTAGATGACATGTATATGGGTATGAAGTGTTTGCAAACTAGAAGTATGGTTAGTATTAAATATAAATTAGTATAAATATATATTATGATACTAAACCATGATTTAAAAGGTATTTTAAATGGGATATTAAGCTAGACAATTTTATTTATTTATGAACAAAGCATAACTGCTTGTTACAACCTGAGATCGGATTTGAATTAGAAGTTGAAATATTATATTTTGAATTCCTCTGATTATTTATTTTACAATAAATGTACAAATATGGGATTTGTGAATGAAACTAGATTTTACCTATTTTGATTTATAAAATATTTTGAATATTTGACGTGACATCTTTAACTCATAAGAGTACAATATATGGGTTAAGGGTGTTACAAACATAACTAGGTGAGATAAAAATTAAATATCATAAAATATTTAAAAACATAAATTTGTAATATAATTAAAACATTGAAACTTTCAAATCGAGCCATTCAATCCTTATTTTCATATTTGAAAACCTAAAAATCATCATCTTATGATTTTATCAAAAATCATGTAAGTCAATCATCAGATATATCAAACATCAGACTTTCTTTTCATTCATATGTATATTTTAGAACATTCATTTCATTTCCATATTCTTTTCTTTCATGTACTTGTCATAACTTTCACATTTACTTTCATAGCCCAATGTACATGCAAGAGAATGCAAGGTAAATGAGTCAGACAAGTGTGCACAATAAGCACTTCACGATGCTATCATCAGAATCAGAATATGCACTCCAAGTGCATTCATATCATTTGCAACAACAATGTTACCTATAATGTACGCAAATGCACCAGATCATAATCAGAATCACTCCACCTCGTGAAATGCCGATTGCACCTACGACTCTCAATGCAACATACAATGGGCTTTCAGATCATATCTTATCTGTTTCATAATCAATATTTCAAATTCAAAATGATTTTTACTTCAACTTCATCAAAATAGAACGTGGGTAGTTCTTACCCTAAATCATCCACAAACTTTATATAAACATCATGTAAATAATTCATATTCAAAATAGAGAACATACTTTAAAACAATACGAGGTTGACTTATCACAAGTCGTCCTCAATCAAATTAATTAAATAAACTAACAATAATCACTTTGAAATTTTATTTATAAATCAACATATAAGCCTCACTAAGCTTTAGGTTTAATCATTTACTTTCGATTGCTCTACAAAATTTATCGAAATTTCATACTCTGGCAATTTGCACTACCTTTAAAGAAGTATAAATTTGTATTAATATACATATGTAAAAATGATTTTGTTTATACCACTAGAAACTAGACCCGAATATGAATCTAACCATAAAAGGCACTTTTACTTGTTTAACTTGTACAATTTATAGCGAATTTTCAAATCTGACTTACATAAACTGTTTTGAGCAAAATCTGCTGCCTTGTTTTCTGATGTATCCTCGATTAAAAATAAATATATTTTCTTATACACCTCGAAATCAATATCCATTTTTTAAACAAAACTAGATTGATATATAAATCCAACTGTATAGAGATCATCCTCTAATCACTTTTTTTTATAATTTATGGTGATTTTATAAACTTACTATTCAAATCATAGTTTATGGGTTGTTTCCCCTAATTAACACCCTTAGATTATTCCATAAGTCTATTAGCTTACCAAATGAACAATTATACAATAAGTACAAATTAAATAATATTTAATAGTCACTTTTACCATAGTAACTCCATCATTAGCTCATTGCAAGCCAATCTTCGTTCGATAACATAAATAAACATTAAATATGCACTCACCTTTGCCTCACTATCGAATATTTTCTACGATAATGTTCTCAATCCCACACCTTTTCCTTCTCTTTCGAGTCACTTTGATCACTAGATTTATCATAGTTTGACAATGCCATATAATAACATAAAATATTCAAACTATATGATTGCATCGTACAAACATAATCGAAACTTAATAATATAAAAGTCTGTAGAAATGAATCGATACTTAATCGATATAAAACTAAATCATAAATCCATAATAATTTCAATCCTTCCAAAATCCTCATTCGATTTTGTAAATATCGATTTTCATAATCAACCTTTCCTTTTAAGTCATAATGATCCTTCACCATTATGGTCATTTCACATAATTTACTAAATTTCCAGCACTTTGATAATATACTCAATTCAATACCTTAACATTCAAAAGCTTGCAATTTCATCCTATATTTCCTTAGACTTTTTGAATTCAACCACCTACTTTAATAAACTTACAGTTTGATCCCAAACTAATATTTAACTCTAAAAATCAGAACGCTAATAAGATTTTCCAGCATTGTCATTTCTTAACAGAATTATACCATCACTTTTAAAAACTCACAATTAAGTTACAACTATTGAGACTATTCGAATTCCATCATCATACTTATCCATATTTGCACTTTGATCATTAATCATTAATCTAACTTAAAATTCCAACATTTCAATATTAAAATTCAACATTGAGCACCTCAATTAACACATTTATGTAATAAAGTCCCACAATTATCAAAACTTGTATAATAACCCTTTTTATATTTCAAGCTTCCAAAATTGATGCAAATTGATATCCAACTCATATAGAACACATCTAAAATCAATTCTAAACCATGGGATTTTTTCAACATTTCCCCCAATTTATTTACCTTCCAAAGTATTTAAGGTAAATTTTCCATTTAATTTCAAGCATGAATTCAACTTTTTTACATCAAATTCATGCTATATTATTCATTAGAACATCAAATTAACTCAAAAATCCCAACATCCTCCAAAACCCTAATTAGGTGAAATGGTATATAAACATCTACACATCATTTTGATCATCACACATGCCTTAGAATTAATCTACAACACCAGTAACATAATAATCTTCCATCAAATTCTCAAAATCAAACATGTTCCTCAACCACCCAATTCATGAATCTCAACATTTAAACATGATTTCCATGTAATTTTTATACCAAATGATAAATAATTTCAATAGGATTAATTCTATATCTAATAGCTTAATCAAACAATCAACCATAAAACTTCAAAAATAAAAATTGAAATCCTCACCTATTTGGCTATTGAGCTCACGACAAATGCTTGGGGAAGATGCTGATTTTTTCATGTAATTATCACTTAAAACACTCGTCACCTTTATAATATAATTAAACTTAAAATTCAATTAATAAGAAAATTTAATTTCATCGTTATTTAATCAAAATAATTACCAGTTGCCATTGAAATTTCTTCCATTAAAATATTCTATAGTCAAAGATGAACCAATTTGGCTTTGACTTTCTCCTTTGGCCATGAATGTTCAAAAGGTGCATTTTAGTCCACCAAAATTCCACTGTAATGCCAAATATGACAAATTAACTTCAATTCCACTGATTCATGCTAAATTTCACTAATCTAAAGTATGAAAATAATATTTCCAACCCTTATATAGTGTCATTAACGTTTTTGTGAAATTATGGTTCGATCTGATTATCCAATTTTTATCCCAAACTTTATCGCTTTATAGCTTTTTATACATATACCATATCGAAATTCTGATTCCTACAAAAATTCTCATTTTATGCAAAATTTTTCATATACATGCGAAAATGTATAACTTTTGAGAATTACATTTTTGGTCCATAACTTTTACTAAGTTTATACTTTAGCTACCAGACTTTAAAAATTTATGTTTTAGTCATTGAAAAGTTTTTGGGGTATTAAAATTCTCCCCCCTTAAAGAAAATTAGTCCTCAAATTTTCCATAAGTATTTACATACCTTAAGTATAAAGATGATAAACTTGTTTTTTCATATCCTTTCTCGTTTCCAAGTTGTTTCCTCAACTTTATGGTTCCGCCAAAGAAATTTTACTAATGGAATTGTTTTGTTCCTCAGCTCTTTAACTCCATATACTAATATCTTCACTAGTTCTTCCTCATACAAAAATCTAGCTGGATCTCAATTTCTTTCAGTGTAATAACATGCGAAGAGTCTGCCGTCACTTCCCAAACATCAATACATGAAACACATTATGAGTTTTTTGTCCGTCTCTGGAGGTAATGCGAGTTGATATGCTAATGAACTAACTCTCTTAATAATTTCATATGCCTAATGAATCTAGGACTCAACTTTCCTTTACTCCCAAATCTCAAAATCTTTTTCCAAGGTGACTTTGAGAAATACTTTATCATCTTCTTAAAACTCGATTATTTTTCTCATTCTTCCTCATACAAAAAACTAGTTGGATCTCAATTACCTCCGATTTAATAACTTGCGAAGATGTTGATCGAAACTTCTGAAACATCAATACATGAATCACATTATTAGTTTTTTGTTCATCTCCGGAGGTAATGCGAGTTGATACGCTACCAAACTAACACTTTTAATAATTTCATACAACCAATGAATCTAGGACTTAACTTTCCTTTTCGCCCGAATCTCAAGATCTGTTTCCAAGGTAACTTTGAGAAATACTTTATCATAATTTTTTGAAGCTAGATATCCTTTATTTTCAAATCATATGATGATTTCTATCTGTCAAAAGCTATCTTGTGATTATGTTGATTAACTTTTACTTTGTCCTCCACTTCTTTGATCAAACCTGAACAATATTTCGATCTTTTAACTCGAACCAGTTCAATGGTGTTCAACACTTTCTTTCACACAATTTTTTAAAATGAGCTATCTTGATATTTGACTGATAACTGTTGTTATAAGCAAACTCTGCTAAAGGTAATTAGTTTTCCCAGGATCCTTTGAAATCATTAACGCACACTCTTAGAATGTTTTCAAGTATATGAATGATTCACTCAAATTGACCATCTATTTGTGGATAAAATTCGTATTAAGTTTAGTCGAGTTTCTAGAACTGCAAATAGAGATTTACAAATTCTCTGAAAAACCTTGGATTCCTTTTGGAAAATATCAAGACAAACACTCCATGTAGTCGTACAATCTCCCTGATGTATAACTCAACATACTTATCCATAGAGTAATTTGCTCGAACTGGAATAAAGTATGCTATCTTAGTCAACCTATCCTAAGAAATCTCGAACTTCAGAATATTCTTCAAAATTTTCCATTCTACTATAATTTGTACTTTCTTGAACTCTACTCAATTTCTTTCTACTGTAATCACATGACTAAGAAAAACAACTTACGTAAACCATAATTCACAAATTGATAACTTGGCATATAACTTTTTATTCCACAGTGTCTAAAGTACAATGCGAAGATATATGTCGTGTTCCTCTTTAATCTTAGAAAAAACCTAAAATATCATCAATAAACGCGACCATAAATTAATCCAAGTACGATTTAAACACCCGATTCCAAAAATATATGAATATTGCAGGGGCATTAGTCATCCCAAATGGTATCACTATGAATTCATAGTGATCATATCGGGTTTTGCAGCCCGTCTTCGAAACATCTTCCTCTTTATTCATCAACGAATAATACCTAAATCAAAGATTAATCTTCAAAAATATTAAAGTATCCTTAAACTAATCAGATAGATCATTAATACTTGGAAAGAGTATTAATTCTTCATCATCACTTTATTCAACAAGGGTAATCTATTCATAATTGTATCGATCCATCTTTCTTTTTAACAAAAACGTACAAGTGCACCTCATGTTGATACCCTTGGTCTAATAAAACCCCCAATCAAGTAGCTCCGAAGGTTGTGATTTAGCTCTCTGAGTTTGGTCTAAGCCATTAGATACATGGCCATTAAGATAGGTACAATACTCACAAAATATCAATCTTAAACTCCACTTTTCGATCAAGAGGTAATCCAGATTATTCATCAGGGAATACATCTAGAAATTCCTGAACTATTCAAAATATCCTCCAATCTAACTTTAAATATTTAGTTGTCAATTTCATTTACTAGAAAAGTTGAACAACTTTTGACATCAATTTCATTGTCTTGACTGCATATATCACATTGAGCAATAATTTTTACTTTTCTTTGATTACTATTATTTCGGAATCCTAAATACTACTTAATTTGAAAACCACCTAAGAAAATAAAACGTGAGTATAATACTCATACATAAATTTAAATATAAATAAACTACCCAAAATAAATTATCCTACTTTATTATTACAGAACATTTTAAAATTAATACGATAAAGTAAATAAACTGATATAATATGCATGCCAATAATAAGTCAAATATAATATGTCTTACTGATACTGATATTAAGTACGTTTTTCTGAAAAGATGCTCAAGGTACTCCTCACTTCATATTCTTTCCTCTTTCCGAACCTACGCATGAAAATCATCATGTGCTAAGTAAAATTAAGTGAGGCAGTAAAATACCTAGGTGAGATAAAACATAAATATCATAAAATATTTAAAAACATAAAATTGTAATATAAGTGAAAACATTAAAACTCTAAAATCGAGCTATTCAAGCCTCATTTTCCTCTTTGAAAACCTGAAAATTATCATATTATGATTTTATAAAAAATCATGCAAGTCAAGCATCATATATATCAAACATTTCACTTTCTTCTCATTCGTATATATTTTCAGAACATTCATTTCATTTCCATATTCTTTTCTTTCATATACTTGTCATAATTTTCACTTTTACTTTCATAGCCCAATGTATATACAAGAGAATGCATCAGACAAGTGTGCACAATAAGCAGTTTACAATTCTATCATTAGAATCAGAATATGCACTCCAAGTGCATTCATATCATTTGCACCAACGGTGGTACCCAAAATGTACACAAATGTACCAGATCATAATCAAAATCACTCCATCTCATGGCATTCCAATTGTACCTACGACTCTCAATGCAACATACAATGAGCTTTCGGATCAAATTTTATTCATTTCATAATAAATATTTCAAATTTAGAATCATTTCTACTTCATCGTCGTCAAAATAGAACGTGGTCAATACCCTAATCATCTAAAAACATTATGCAAACATCATGTAAATAATTCATATTCAAAATATATAACATACTTTAAAACAATACGAGATTGATTTATCACAAGTCATCCTCGATCAAATTAATTAAATAAACTAACTGTACTCACTTTGACACTTTATTTATAAATCAAAATATAAGCCTTAATAAGCTTTAGGTTAAATCCTTTGCTTTTGATTGCTTGGACTACAAAATTTATCGAAATTGCATGCTCTAGCAATTTGCACTACCTTTAAAGAAGTATAAATCTGTATTACTCTAATACTAAAAATTATTCCGTTTATACCACTGAAAACTAGACTCGAATATAAATATAATCATATAAGACACTTCTTCTAGTTCAACTTGTACAATTTATAGCAAATTTCAAAGTTGACTTAGAGAAACAGTTTTTAGCAGAATATGTTGACCTATTTTTTGACCTATCCTTGATTAAAAATTCATATATTTTTGTATGCACCTTGAAATCAATAGTTGTTTATTTTAAACAAAACTAGACTGATATACAAATCCAATGGTATAGAGTTCATCTTCTAATCACTTCTGTATAATTTATAGTGATTTTCTAAATTTACAATTCAAGTCATAGTTACTAGGCTGCTTCTCCTAATTAACACCCTTAGCTTATTCCATAAGTCTATTAGCTTACCAAATGAAAATTTATACATGAATAAAAAATCACATAATATATAGGAGTCACTGTTTACCATAATAACTCCATGATTGGCTCATCGGAAGCCAATGTTCGTTCGATAACATAAATACACATTAAATATGCACTAACCTTTGCCTCACCATCGACCATTTTCTATGATAATCTTCTCAATTCCCCACTTTTTCTTCCTTTTCGAGTCACTTTGATCGCTAGATTTATCATATTCTGACAATGTCGTATAATAAAATAAATAGTCAAACTGTATTTTAGTATCGTATTAACATAATCGAAACTTAATAATATAAAAATCTACAGAAACGAATCGATACTTAATTGATATAAAAGTAAATCATAAATTCATAATAATTTCAAACTTTCCGAAATCCTCGTTCGGTTCCATAAATATCGATCTTCATCATCAACTTTTCCTTTTAATTCATAATAATCCTTCACCATTATGATCATTTCACATAATATTCTAAAATTTATAGCACTTTGACAATATACTCAATCTTAATACCTTAACATTAAAAAGCTTGCAATTTCATTCTCTATTTCCTTAGACTTTTCGAATTCAACAATAAACTTGCAGTTTGATCCCAAACTAATATTTAACTCTACAAATCAGCTTGCTAATAAATTTTCCATCATTGTAATTTCTTAACAAAATAATACCATCACTTTTAAAAACTCATAATTAAGTCCCAACTATTGAGACTATTCAAATTCCATCTTCATACTTATCCAAATTTGTACTTTGATCCTTAATCATTAATCTAACTTAAAAATGCCAACATTTCAATATTAAAATTCAACATTAAGCACTCCAATTAACACATTTATGCAATAATGTCTCACAATTCTTAAAACTTGTAAAATAGCCCTTTTAAATTTCAAGCTTCCAAATTGATGCAAATTGATCTCCAACTCATATAAAACACTTCTAAAATCAATTCTAAACCATAGGAAATTTTCAACATTTTTCCCTAATTTATTTTCCTATGGCCTAACCTTCCAAAGTATTTAGTCCATTTAATTTCAAGCATGAATTCAACTTCCTTACATCAAATTCCTGCTATATTATTCAATAGAACATCAAATTAACTCATAAATCACAACATCCTCTAAAACACTAATTAGGCTGAATGGTATATAAGCATTTACACATCATTTTGACCATCACACATGCCTTAGAATTAATCTACAACACCAATAACATAACAATATTCCATTAAATCTTCAAAATCAAACATGTTCTTAAACCACCCAATTCATGAATCTCAGCATTTAAACATGTTTTCCATGGAAGTTTTATACCAAATGATAATAATTTTCAGGAGGATTAATTCTCTATCTAATAGCTTAATCCAAAAATCAACCATAAAGCATTAAAAATCAAATTGAAATCCTAACCTATTTGGCTATGGAGCTCACGAAAAATTCTTGGGGAAGATGCTGATTGTTTCATATAATTATCACTTAAAACACTTGTCACCTTTATAATATAATTGAATTTAAAATTCAATTAATAAGAAATTCCAGTTTCACCTTTACTAAATTGTGATAATTACCAATTTCCATTGAAGTATCTTCCATTAAAATATTCAATAGTCAAATATGATCCAATTTGGCTTTCACTTTCCACTTTGGCCATGCAAATATTGAAAATTGCATTTTAGTCACTAAATTTGCATTGTTCAGCCAAATCTGACAAATTAACTTCAATACCATCGATTCATGCTAAATTTCACTAATATAAAGTATGTAAATAATATTTCCATCCCTTATCTAGCATTCTTCAAATTCTGGTTAAATTCCAATTTGATCTGATCATCATATTTTTATCCCTAATTTTGCACTTTATAGATTTTTATACAAAAACCATACCAAAATTATGATTCCCATGATAATTCTCATTTTAGGACAAACTGTTCATTTATAGGATAAGATATATAACTTTTTAAAATTACTTTTCTGGTCTCTAAACTTTTTCAAAGTCTATACTTTAGCGACCAAACTTTAAAGAAAATTTACGTTTCAGTCACTGACAAAATTTTCCTTATGTATTTACATACCAAAAGTATGAAGATGAGAAAACTTCTTTTTCATATCCTTTTCTCGTTCGTAAGTCACTTTCTCAACTTTATACTTAATTCAATACCTTAACATTTAAAAGCTTGCAATTTCATCATCTATTTCCTTAGAATTTTTGAATTCAACCACCTACTTTAATAAACTTGCAATTTGATCCCCAAACTAATATTTAACTCTACAAATCATCATACTAATAAATTTTCCAGCATTGTAATTTTTTAACAAAATAATTCCATCACTTTTAAAAACTCACAATTAAGTCCCAACTATTGAGACTATTCAAATTCCATCATCATACTTATCCAAATTTGCACTTTGATCCTTAATCATTAATCTAACTTAAAAATTCCAGCATTTCAATACTAAAATTAAACATTGAGCACCCCAATTAACAAATTTATGCAATAATGTCCCACAGTTCTCAAAACTTGTAAAATAGCCCTTTTTCAGTTTCAAGCTTCCAAATTGATGCAAACTGATCTAGAACTCATATAAAACACTTATAAAATCAATTCTAAACCATAGAAAATTTTTCAACATTTTCCCCTAATTTATTTGCTTATGGCTGAACCTTCCAAAGTATTTCGTCCATTTATTTACAGCGTACATTCAACTTCCTTACATCAAATTCATGCTATATAATTCATTAGAACATCAAATTAACTCATAAATCACACCATCCTCTAAAATACTAATTAGGCCAAATGGTATATAAGTATTTACACTTCATTTTGACCATCACACATACCTTAGAATTAATCTACAACACCAATAACATAACAATATTCTATCAAATCTTCAAAATCAAACATGTTCTTCAACCACCCAATTCATGAATCTCAACATTTAAACATGATTTCCATGGAAGTTTTATACCAAATGATAAAAATTTTCAAGAGGATTAATTCTCTATCAAATAACTTAATCCAAAAATCAACCATAAAGCTTTAAAAATCAAATTGAAATCCTCACCTATTTGGCTATGGAGCTCATGGAAAATGCTTGGGGAAGATGCTGATTTTTTTCATGTAATTATCACTTAAAACACTTGTCACCTTTATAATATAATTGAATTTAAAATTCAATTAATGAGAAATTCCAGTTTCACCTTTACTAAATTGTGATAATTACCAATTCCCTTTGAAATACCTTCCATTAAAATATTCCATAGTCAAATATGAACCAATTTGGCATTCACTTTCCACTTTGTCCATGTAATTTTTGAAAATTGCATTTTAGTCACTAAATTTGCACTGATCGGCCAAATATGACAAATTAACTTTAATTCCACCGATTCATCCTAAATTTCACTAATATAAAGTATGTAAATAATATTTTCAACCCTTATCTAGCACTTTTCAAAATTTTGGTGAAATTCCAATTTGATTCGATCATCATATTTATATCCCTAACTTTTTCACTCTATAGCTTTTTATACAAAAACCATACCGAAATTATGATTCCCATGAAAATTCTCATTTTAGGAAAAAACTGTTCATTTGCAGAATAAGATATATAACTTTTTAAAATTATATTTTTAGTCCCTAAAATTTTACAAAGTTTATACTTTAGCCACCAAACTTTAAAGAAAATGTACGTTTCTATCACTGATAAAATTTTCCTTACGTATTTACATATCTAAAGTAAAAAAGATTAGAAAACTGCTTTTCCATATCCTTTTCTCATTTCTAAGGCACTTTCTCATCTTTATGGTTCCGCCAAAGAACTTTTACTAATGGAATTATCTTGTTTCTCAGCTCTTTAACTCGATATGCTAATATCTTCACTAGTTCTTCCTTATACAAAAATCTAGATGGATCTCAATTTTCTTCATTGTAATAACATGCGAAGAGTCTTCTGTCACTTCCCAAATATCAATACATGAAACACATTATGAGTTTTTTGTCTATCTCCAAAGGTAATACAAGTTGATATGCTAATGAACTGACTCTCTTATCAATTTCATACGGCTAATGAATCTAGGACTCAACTTTCCTTTACGCTCGAATCTCAAAATCTTTATTCAAGGTGACTTTGAGAAATACTTTATCATCTTCTTAAAACTTGATTTCCTTTTTTTATCGTTCTTTCTCATACAACAATCTATTTGGATCTGAGTTTCCTCCGGTTTAATAACTTGTAAAGAGGTTGATCAAAACTTATGAAACATCAATACATGAAACACATTATTAGTTTTTTTGTTCGTCTCTAGAGGTAATACGAGTTGATACGCTACCAAACTAACATTTTGATTAATTTCATACAGCCAATGAATCTAGGACTTACCTTTTCTTTTCGCCCGAATCTAAAGATTTGTTTCCAAGGTGACTTTGAGAAATACTTTATCATCTTCTTGAACCTAAATATCATTTCTTTTCAAATCATATTACGATTTATATCTATTAGAAGGTATCTTGAGATTCTCTTGATTAACTTTTACTTTGACCTCCACTTCTTTGATCAAGCCTGAACCAACTATATTTCAACCTTCTATCTTGAACCAATTCAATGGTGTTCAACACTTTCTTTCTTACAATGTTTAAAAATGAGCCATCTTGATATTTGACTGATAATTGTTGTTATAAGAAAAGTCTGCTAAAGGTAATTACTTTTCCCATCATCCTTTGAAATCATTAATGTACACCCTTAGCATGTTTTCAAGTATATGAATGATTCACTCAAATTAACCATCTATTTGTGGATAAAAGTTGTACTAAGTTTAGTCGAATTTCCAAAACTGCATATAAAGATTTACAAACTCTCGTAGTAAACCTTGGGTCCCTTTCGAAAAATATCAAGACGCACACTCCATGTAGTCATACAATCTCCATGATGTATAACTCAACATACTTATCCATAGAGTAATCTGCTCGAACTGGAATAAAGTGTGTTGTCTTAATTAACCTATCCTAAGAAATCTCGAATTTAGGAATATTCTTCAGAATTTTCCATTCTACTATAATTTTTACTTTCTTGAAATATACTCAAATTCTTTCTATTGTAATCTCATGACTAAGAAAAACAACTTACGGAAACCAGAATTCACAAATTGAAAACTTGGCATATAACTTTTTATTCCACATTTTCTAAAGTACAACGCGGAGATGTATGTCATGTTCCTCTTTAGTCTTAGAAAAAAATGAAAAATATCATCAATAAACGTGGCCACAAATTGCTCCAAGTATGATTTAAACACCCGATTCCTCAAATCTGTGAATGCTGCAGGGGCATAAGTCAGCCCAAAAGGCATCACTACGAACTCATAGTGATCATATCGGGTTTTGCAGCTCGTCTTTGAAACATCTTCCTCTTTATTCATCAACTAATAATACCCAAATCAAAGATTAATCTTCAAAAATATTAGAGTATCCTTAAACAGATCTGATATATCATTAATACTTGGAAAAATTATTTATTCTTCTTCATCACTTTATTCAGCAAGGGTAATTTATTCATAATTGTATCGATCCATCTTTGTTTTTAACAAAAAGTGCCAGTGCACCTCATGTTGATACCCTTGGTCTGATAAAACCCCAATCAAGTAGCTCCTAAGTTTGTGCTTTAGCTCTCTGAGTTTGGTCAAAGCCATTAGATACAGGGCCATTATTATTGGTACTTTAAAAATATCAATCTTAAACTCCACTTTTCGATAAGGAGGTAATCCATATTATTCATCAGGGAATACATCTGGAAATTCCTGAACTGTTCAAAATATCCTCCAATCTAACTTTAAATATTCAGTTGCAATTTCATTTACAAGAAAAGTTGAACAACCTTTTGACGTCAACTTCATTGCCATTACTGCAAAATCACATTGAGAAATAATTTTCACTTTTTGTCCGATCACTATTATTTCGGAACCCTTCATGTTCTTAAGAAATAATTGCTTCTTAAGGCAATCTATCCAACCATTATAAGGAGGTAACAAATTATTTTTGAAGATGATCTCAAACTCGTTAAGTGTCAATTCCATAAGATTCGTCAGGAATACCATCCTTTGAACCTTTATCAAAAAATTAATACTTATCCGTTTTACTCTGGCACTAAGACCCAACTGATTCATTACTATAAATAAATTCTAAGAAAAGGCCATTTTAAGGTAATTTTTATACATCTCATTCATACATTCTACTCTTAACGGTAAATTGCCACTTTACTTACAACTCCAACTCCAACTTTTCTTACCCTGAAGCGTAACTTCTGACATATAATGCATACATTTTTAAAATCACATTATTGAGGAGAAGTATTATCAATAAAAATAAATTAACCATATTAGACCAGTAATCTCGACATCCTAGTGGCATGTACACATTTTCACATAACATAAACTCGATTTAGGCCAAGAATCGGCTAAATTTGTAGCTCTGATATTAATAAATGTAATACACATAACCCATATATGTCTCAAATACGAGTTAAAGATGTTACATCAACCTTACAGACATTTCATTGAACATAAATGCATAAAAATTTGTTTCATTACAAAACACCCTCTTATTAAATTTACATTTATTTAATTGTTCAGGAAATATCATAAAATAGTATTTAACCTTTTAAAACAAATCTAAGTTTAGGCAACCACTAGACATTTTAGTGATTGTCCCAAACTACTAAAAACTTCCAAAATACTAATTTGAAAACCACATAAGAAAATAAAACGTGAATATAATACTCATGCATAAATTTAAATATAAATAAACTACCCAAAATAAATTATCATAGTTTATTATTACATGCCTCTTTAAAATTAATACGATAAATTATAAAGACTGATATAATATACATGCCAGTAATAAGTTAAAGATAAATGTCTTACTGATACTGATATTAGGTACGATTTTCTTAAAAGATGCTCAAGATGCTCATCACTTCACGTTCTTTCTTTTTTCCGAACCTACGCATGAAAATCATCATGCGCCAAGTAAAACTTAGTGAGACAATAACATACCTAGGTGAGATAAAACATAAATATCATAAAATATTTAAAAACATAAAACTTTAAAACATTGAAACTTTAAAACTGAGCTATTCAAGCCTCATTTTTACTTTTTGAAAACCTGAAAATCATCATCTTATGATTTTATAAAAAATCATGTAAGTCAAACATCATATATATCAAACAGTTCACTTTCTTCTCATTCGTATATATATATTTCAGAACTTTCATTTCATTTTCTCATTCTTTTCTTTCATATATTTGTCATAACTTTCACATTTACTTTCATAGCCCAATTTATATACAAGAGAATGCAAGGTAAATGAGTCAGACGAGTGTGCGCAACAAGCACTTCATGATGCTATCATCGAAATCAGAATATGCACTCCAAGGGTATTCATATCATTTGCACCAACGGTTCTACCCATAATGTACACAAATGTACTAGATCATAATCAGAATCATTCCACCAAATGGCATGCCAATTGTACCTACGACTCTCAATGCAACATACAATGGGCTTTCAAATCGTATCTAATTCGTTTCATAATCAATATTTAAAATTCAAAATCAGATTTACTTCATCATCTTCCAAATATAATGTGGGGTAGTTCATACCCTAAATAATCCACAAACTTTATACAAACATCATGTAAATAATGCATATTCAAAGTAGAGAACATACTTTAAAACAATACGAGGTTGACTTATCACAAGTCGTCCTCAATAAAATTAATTAAATAAAATAAAAGTACTCACTTTGAAATTTTATTTATAAATCAAAATAGCCTCACTAAGTTTTAGGTTTAATCATTTGCTTTCGATTGCTTGAACTAAAAAATTTATCAGTATTTTATACTATGGCAGTTTGCACTACCTTTAAAGAAGTATATATATGTATTAATATACATGTGTAATTTTTTTTCTATTTATACCAATGGAAACTAGACTCGAATATGAATCTAACCATATAAAGAACTTCCTCTAGTTCAAGTTTTACAATTTATAGCAATTTTTTCAAAGCTGACTTACAGAAACTGTTTTGAGCAGAATCTGCTGCCCTGTTTTTTGACCTATCCTCGATTAAAAATTCAAATCTTTTTATATACACCTCAAAATCAGTAACTGTATGTTTAAAAAAAAACAAGACCAATATACAAATCCAACGGTATATATATCATCCTCTAATCACTTCTGTATAATTTATGGTGATTTTCTAAACTTACTATTGAAAACATAGTTTCTAGGATGCTTCCCCTAATTAACACCCTTATCTTATTCCATAAGTCTATTAGCTTACCAAATGAACATTTATATATAATTGATAAATCACATAATATTTAGGAGGCACTTTTTACCATAGTAAATTCATCATTGACTCATTTCAAGCCAATGTTCGTTCGATAACATAATGCACATTAAATATTCACTCACCGTTGCCTCACTATCTAACATTTTCTACGATAATCTTCTCAATCTCGCACTTTTTTCCCTTTCGAGTCACTTTGATCACTAGATTTATCATTGTCTGACAATGTCTTCTAATAACATAAAATATTCAAATTGTATGATAGTATCGTACTAACATAATAAAACTTAACAATATAAAAGTCTATAGAAATGAATCGATACTTATTCGATATAAAACTAAATCATAAATCCATAATCGATTTCATCTTCAACCTTCACTTTTAATTCATAATGATCCTTCACCACTATGAGCATTTCACATAATTTACTAAAATTTATAGAACTTTGATAATATACTCAATTCAATACCTTAATATTCAAAAGCTTGCAATTTCATCCTCTATTTCCTTAGACTTTTCGAATTCAACCACCTACTTTAATAAACTTGAAGTTTGATCCCAAGCTAATATTTAACTCTAAAAATTAGCATGCTAATAAATTTTCTAGCATTTTATTTCTTAACAAAATAATACCATCACTTTTAAAAACTCGCAATTAAATTCCAACTATTGAGACTATTCGAATTCCATCATCATACTTATCCATATTTTCACTTTGACCCTTAATCATTAATCTAACTTAAAATTCCAGCGTTTCAATATTAAAATTCATCATTGAGAACCCCAATTAACACAATTATACAATAATGTCCCACAATTCTCAAAACTTGTAAAATAGCCCTTTTTCTATTTCAAGCTTCCAAATTGATGCAAATTGATATCCAACTCACATAGAACACTTTTAAAATCAATTCTAAACTATAGGAAATTTTTCAATATTTTCCTCAATTTATTTCCTTATGGTCGAACCTGCCAAAGTATTTAGGGTAAACTTTCCATTTAATTTCAAGCATGAATTCAACCTTCTTAAATCAAATTCATGTTGTAGTATTCATTAGAACATGAAATTAACTAAAAAATCCCAACATCTTCTAAACCCTAATTAGGTTGAATGGTATATAAGCATTTACACATCATTTTGATCATCACACATGCCTTAGAATTAATCTACAACACCTATAACATAATAATCTTCCATAAGATCTTCAAAATCAAATATGTTCTTCATCCACCCAATTCATGAATCTCAACATTTAAACATGATTTCCATGTATTTTTTATACCAAATGATAAAGAATTTCAAGAGGACTATTTCTCTATCTAATAGCTTAATCAAAAAATCATCCATAAAGCTTTAAAAATCAAATTGAAATCCTCACCTATTTGGATATGGAGCTCAAGTCAAATGCTTGGGGAAGATGATGTTTTTTTCCATGTAATTATCACTTAAAACAATTGTCACATTTATAATATAATTGAATTTAAAATTCAATTAATGATAAATTCCAGTTTCATCTTCACTAATTCAAGATAATTACCAATTGCCATTGAAATATCTTCCATTAAAGTATTTCATAGTCAAAGATGAACCAACTTGACTTTAACTTTTTACTTTGGCCATTTATTTGAAAATTGCATTTTAGTCACTAAATTTCCACTGTTCGACCAAATCTGAAAAATTAACTTCAATTCCACCAAATCATGCTACATTTCACTAATATAAAGTATGTAAGTAATATTTCCAACCCTTATCTAGCATTCTTCAAATTTTGGTGAAATTCGGGTTCTATCCGATTATCCGATTTCTATCCTGAAATTTATCACTTTATAGCTTTTTAGACAAAAACCATGCGGAAATCTTGATTCCCATGAAAATTCTCATTTTAGGACAAACTTGTCATTTATAAAATAAAATATATAAATTTTTAAATTAAATTTTTGGTCCCTAAACTTTAAAAAGTTTATATTTTAGCCACCAAACTTTAAAGGTAATTTACGTTTCAGTCACTGACAAAATTTTTGGGTAATACAATTCTTTCCCCTTAAAGTAAATTTGTCCTCTAATTTTCCTTACATATTTACATACCTAAAGTATAAAGATGAGAAAACTACTTTTTCATATCATTTTCTCGTTCCCAAGTCGCTTCCTCAACTTTATGGTTCCGCCATAGAACTTTTAAAAATGGAATCGTCTTGTTCCTCAGTTCTTGAACTCCATATACTAATATCTTCATTGGTTCTTCCTTATATAACAATCTAGCTAGGTTTCAATTTCCTTCGGTGTATAACATGCGAAGAGTCAGATCGACACTTCTAAAAGATGAATACATGAAACACATTATGAGTTTTTTGTTCGTATCTAGAGGTAATGCGAGTTAATATGCTACCATACTAACTCTCTTTATAATTTTATACCACCAATGAATCTAGGACTGAAATTTCCTTTTCGCCCGAATCTCAAAATCTTTTTCCAAGGTGACTTTAAGGAATACTCTATCTTCTTATCCATAGAGTAATTTGTTCGAACTGGAATAAAGTGTGTTGTCTTAGTCAACCTATCCCAAGAAATTTTGAACTTCATAACAATCTTCAGAATTTTCCATTCTACTATAATTTTTACTTTTTTGAAATAAGCTCCACTTCTTCCTACTGTAATCACATGACCAATAAAAATAACTTACGTCACCAGAATTCATAAATTGACAACTTAGCATATAACTTTTTATTTCGTAGTGTCTAAAGTATGATGCGAAGATGTGTGCCATGTTCTTCTTTAGTCTTAGAATAAACCTAAAATATCATCAATAAACATGACCACAAATTGATACAAGTTTGATTTAAACACCTGATTCCTCAAATCTATGAATGTTGTAGGGGCCTTACTCAACCCAAAAGACATCATTACGAACTCATACTGATTATATATGGTTTTGTAGCCCGTCTTCGGAACATCTTTCTCTTTAATCATCAACTAATAATACCCAAATCAAAGACTAATCTTCAAAAATACTAAATTATATTTAAATTGATCAGATAGATCATCAATCCTTGGGAAAGTGTGTTTATTCTTCACCGTCACTTTATTCAGCTAACGGAAATCTATACATAATTGTATCGATCCATCTTTCTTTTTAATAAAAAGTATGGGTGCACCTCATGGTAATACCCTTGGTCTAATAAAAGCCCAATCAATTAGCTCCTAAAGTGATGCCTTTAGCTCTCTGAGTTCGATTGAAGCCATTCGATACGAGGCCATTGAAATAGGTAATGTACTTGAAAAATATCAATCTTAAACTCCACTTTCCGATCAGGAAGTAATCCAGATAATTCATCAGGGAATACATCTGAAAATTCCTGAACTATTCAAAATATCCTTCAATCTAACTTCAAATATTTAGTTGTCAATTTCATTTACCAGAAAAGCTGAACAACCTTTTGAAGTCAATTTCATTGCCATTACTGCAGATATCACATTAAACAATAATTTTCACTTTTTCTCTGGTTCCTATTATTTTAGAACCCTTCACATCTTTTAGAAAGAATTGTTTCTTACGACAATCTATCCAACCATGATTTAGAGCTAACTAATTATTGCCCAAGATGATCTCAAACGCGTCAGGTGATAATTCCATAACATTCATCGGGAATACCATCATTTAAACCTTTATCAAACAATTTCAACTTATTCACTTTACTTTGGTACTAAGACCCAACAAATTCGTTGCTATAAATAAATTATAAGAAATGCCTTTTTAAGGCAAGTTTTTTATACAACACATTCATGCATTCTACTCTTAACGGTAAATCACTACTTTACAACTTGTAGTTATTCTTTATACATTTTTCCTATAGTCTTACTTCAGTTACTATAATCTTGAAACCCTTCAAGTCTTTCAGATCAACAACTACTCTAATTCAAACTCTTTTTAAATCCTTTCGAAGGATAACATAATTATCATCTAATTTACTAAGAACTTAGATTTCTTTAAACTTTTAGAAGACATTTTACTTACCTGTAGAAACCACAAAATCAACAATAAATTCAATAATCTTCGGATCCTCATTGGACTCAACTTCTCTTGTAACCCTTTTAAACCTTATAATAGATTCCTCTAATTCAGTAACCTCATTAAACACAGGGGCAATTTTTGCATAGAATGGAGGAAAATCCCTTACAACTTCAACTCTTCTAAGGCGAAAAGCTAAATTCTTATCGGGTCTGTTTGGATTGATTTAAATCTCGATCTTCTTTTTAGCATCAACAACTTTCTTACCATGAGTCTTAACTTCTTTTATCTAACACATACATTTTGAAAATCCCATTAGTAAGGAGCATCATCAATAAAAATCATTTAATCATACTATATCAGTAATCTTAACATCCTAGTGGCATGTAAACATTTTCACATAACATAAGCTCGGTTTAGGCAAAGAATCGACTAAACCTACATCTCTAATACCAATAAATGTAACACCCATAACCAGTAAACGTCTTGAAATATGTGTTAAAGATGTTACATCAACCTTACAAACATTTCATTGAAAATAAATGCTTAAAAAATTGTTTCATTACAAAACACCCTCTTATCAACTTTACATCTATTTCGCTGTTCGTGGAAGATCATAAAATAATATTTAACCTTTTAAAACAAATTCAAGGTTAGGCAGCGACTAGACGGTTTAGTGATTGTATCTCAAACTATTCAAAACTGCCTAAATACTACTTAATTTTGAAAGACACTTAAGAATATAAAACGTGAATATAATACTCATGTATAAATTTAAATATAAATAAAATAACCAAAATAAATGATCTTAGTTTATTATTAAAGGCCATTTTAATATTAATACGATAAAGTAAATAGACTAATATAATATACATATCACTAATAAGTCAAAGATAAGATGTCTTACTGATACTGATATTAGGTACAATTTTTTGAAAAGATGCTTAAGATGTTCCTCACTTCACATTCTTTCCTCTTTCCAAACCTACATATGAAAATCATCACGCACTGAGTAAAACTCAGTGAGGCAGTAACATAACTAGATGAGAACAAACATAAATATCATAAAATATTTAAAATATATCATCTTATGATGTTATCAAAAATCATGTAAGTCAAACATCAAATATATCAAACATTTCACTTTCTTTTCATTTTTATATATTTCAGAACTTTCATTTCATTTCCATATTCGTTTCTTTTATATACTTGTCATAACTTTCACATTTACTTTCATATCGCAATGTATATGTAAGAGAATACAATGAACATGAGTGAGATGAGTGTGCGCAATAAATACTTCACAATGCTATCATCAGAATTAGAATATGCACTCCAAGTGCATTCATACCATTTGCACCAACGGTGTACCCATAATGTACACAAATGTACCATATCATAATCAAAATCACTCCACCTCATGGCATGTCAATTGTACCTACAACTCTCAATGCAACATATAATAGGCTTTCAGATCATATCTTATTCGTTCCATAATCAATATTTCAAATTTAGAATCATTTTTCTTCTTCATCATCATCAAAATAGAACATGAGCATTTCATACTCTAAATCATCCACAGACTTTATACAAACATCATGAAAATAATTCATATACAAATAGAGAACATACTTTACAACAATACGAGATTGACTTATCACAAGTCATTCTCAATCAAATTAATTAAATAAACTAATTCTACTCACTTAAACAATATTTATAAATAAAAATATAAGCCTCACTAAATCCTTTGCTTTCGATTGCTTCGACTACAAAATTTATTGAAGTTTCATACTCTGGCAGTTGCACGACCTTAAACAAGTATAAATATGTATTAATATACAAACTCAAAAATTATTTTGTTTTTTCCATTGGAAACTATACTCGAATACGAATTTATAAGACACTTTTTCTAGTCTAACTTGTACAATTTATAGCGAATTTTCAAAGTTGACTTAAATAAACTATTTTGAGCATATCTGCTGCCTTGTTTTCTGACCTATCCTCAATTAAAAATTCATATATTTTTGCATACTCGTCAAAATCAGTAAACTATACGGATATGGGAATCCAAAAATATAGAAATCATTATCTAATCACTTATGTAAAATTTATGGTGATTTTCTAAACTTATTGTTAAAATCATAGTTTCTAGGTCGCTTTCCCTAATTATAACCCTTAGCTTATTCCATAATTCTATTAGCTTGCCAAATAAACATTTATGTAACACCCATAACCCGTATACGTGAACCAATACGAGTTACAAATGTCACAACAGAAATTCAAAACATTTCTTTAATTGAACTGAGTAAAATTTTGTTTCATATCTTGAACAATTATTATAAAATAATTATTCAGAGAAAAATCATAATATAATATTGTTGGTTACCAATTCAAAACCAGTTTCAAGCAGTGATTGATAGTTATGTTCTATTTTCATAAAATAAATAAGATTGTCTAACACGTTTGATTTAAAACCCAAATTAATTTTTTGCTAAGCATAGTTTAATATATAATATTTATCCATACTATTAATTATATTTAATACTAACTATATTAAGAAATTGCAAACATTTTATTCTCGTATACATGATAGTGTTGGGACCATCGACTCACCCCATGGCGCAACAAAAACAAAATTTTGACGTCTTACCAATGATCCAAGTACGATAAACTGAAATCGGGAGGAAATGATGCGAATACTTATAGCGAGTTCCTTGAAAAACAGCAAAGACAACAACAACTAATGGTGGTGATGACCAGTTCGAATTGTAAGCCTCCACAAAACCACGTCTCAGCCTCTGCTCAATTTTTTCGATTGAGGGCAATATTTTCTTTTCCCATTTTTTTGAGAAAAACAACTGAAGATGATGTAAAAAAGGTTGCTAGACCTTACACCTCCTTTTATATCCAAGTTACCCTAACATATTAGGAATTTTATTATTTTGAATTAATTAAATATTTATTTAATTAATTAAAATTAAATATTCGAGATAAATAAAACATATGTATATCAAATATACATATATTAACTCTAGATATATTTTAGTAACGTACAACCAATTGTACATCTTTGCTCATTTCAATCCTAGGGTGTGACCCTATAGGTTCTTGTAACATTAGCAGTAATTATTAGAAAAATTCTAATATTACATACAATTAGTGACATCTAGCAATATATCATTGTCACCTAAGTTACAAGAAAATATGATTCGACATATCATCTTCGTGATGAACTCTTTTATGTATTACATCCTTTTGTCCTTTATATCTAGAATAGACACAAGTCTTGGAATAGTCACACTTGTATATCCCGTCTATTGTTTCTTGATATCTAGAATAGACTTAGCAAATAATTTGTGACATCTCATATGAACTTATTCGAGCATGACCATACATTTCTAGTTTTACTCAATCAAGTGGCCTGTGATATATTTCCTATTATGTAGGAAGGACAAATCATATCTTAATCATACACACCCACTACACATATCGAGATATATTCAATAACAGTATTTATAGAGCAACCAGTTATGAACCATATTTAATTGCATCAAAACATACACCAATATATGTTGGGATAACATTGATCTCAAGTCTGATGATCACATATATAGTCATCACCATGACAATGTTATGACTGTCACATATAATCCAAGACATACGTTCTTGATGGGTCAATCCAAACATTATTCTCTAACAATATAATCATGTATCAATTATGACATCTCTATGTCAATGACAACTCATTGTCATCAATCAATAACATGTTGGTCTTAAGCGTATTATTATTGTCCATGCCCTTAATAATACTTGACTATGGATCTTTTAATAATAACAATTATGTTATTGTATGGACTTTATTATCTTCCAATTTATGTTAAACACAAATATATAACTGAAAATAATAGCGGCAATGCCTTTATTCAATAAAATCGATAAATAAAATGTATCATTACAATCATCATATGATTGGTCTTTGGGCATACTCTAACAGACATCTATAACTTTTGGAACACAGTAAGATGTCATCATCGTTACCTGTAAATATTTCCTTGGTGATTGATGCCAAGCTCATCTCCTTACTCATTTTCTTTCTTTTTCATACGCGTGAAAATAATCACACGCTAAGTATACACTTAGCGAGGTAATAATATATTCAAAGCAATGCAACATATAAATATAAATGAGTAATAATATTCAATGCAATGTTATCACTTTACCTGCATTCCAACCGTGTTACCATAAATTAACATGATATAACTAATATAAAGTTTTTAATAATATACTTGCATTTATCCCGTAAGCTCGTAAGCTTATTTGTTTGTTATCATTTATTAACAAAAAAACCATAGGCAAATTTAAACCCTGATGACCCTGATATTCGAGTGAAATATATACACTGTAGTGCTAAACCTTCACTAAGGTTACGCTCTAGTGGTAATCCGGATTTGACACATAAGGTCGTGCCCACCACCTACACTAGGTTTACACTTTAGTGATAATCCAGATATGACACATAAGGTTATTCCCTCTACCTGCACTTAGTGTCCTTATACACTAGAGCTAATATAACCTGCAACTGCTATACTATATGGCATGCTAATTATACCCTGACCCTCAATGACTTACTTGGGCATATAGTCTACTTTTTTATTCCATCCATGGAAATATATATTAATATAATTTTAACATTGGGCACTTCATACCCGAAGTAACATTCGTAATAAACATCATATATATTCATGATAAAAATCATGTATATAATAAACAGTGATCAATGCATTTTATATTCATCTTTTGACATATTTAGAATATGTCAAATATATGATATATGACATAAATATCATGCCAATATAAATAAGGTAAAATTATCGCAAGTCTACCCAATTATGTATAAAACATCCATGTATTATGTTATGTATGCATTGCACTCACTTTGACATATATACAAGTCAAAATGTAAGCCTCACTAAGATTTAACTTGATTTTTTGCTTCCTATTTGGTTAAATCCAAATTGGTCATAATTTCATATTCTGGCAGTTTGCAATGCCTTTAAAGAATATTATTCTATATTAATATAAACGTTTAAAATTATTCTGTTTATACCAATGGAAACTATACTCAAATATGAATCTATCCTCAAATAAGAATCTATCCATATAAAGCACTACTAGTTCAAATTGTAAAAATTTATGGTAAATTTTTAAAGTTGACCGCTGAATCTGTTTGAGCATAATCTGGTGCCCCGTTTTCTGACCTATCATCGGTTAAAATTCATATTTTTGTATTTACCTCGAAATCATTTTCTGTTTGTTCTAAAAAATTATACCTGTATAACAGTCTAACGGTATAAATATAATCCTCTAATCTTTTTTTTAGAATTTATGTAATTTTTTAAACTTACTGTCTAGAACATAATTCAAAGCAGATTTCACCAATTTGCATTTTCAACTTGTTCACTAATTCTATTAGCTCACCAAATGAACGTATATGTCTGCATCACAAATCACATAAAATTTTAGGAGTCACTCCTTACCATAGTAACTCTGTCACTGGCTCATCGCAAGCCAATGTTTGTCGATAACATAAGTCAAATTAAATTTGCACTCACCTGTGTCCTTAGCTTGCAGCATTCCTTGGAATTCTCATTTGATCCTTAATCTACCCTTAGCTTTAATAATATTTGATATGATTTCAAGAACTCAATCTCTAGATGAACATCATTACCAAACATATACGAATTCAAACCAAATGTTAGAATCTTACTAACATAGGCATAATTTGGAAAAATAAATTCCTAACAAATTTTTTATGCTTATTCGATACAATTTCCATGTCACAATATAAATTTGTACTTAATACTTCTAATTGAACATTCAAGTTCCTTTTTATCCCAACTTCACATAACATTTTCACTTAAACTCCCAACCTTTCCAATTTGTGATTTAAAACTTAACTTTTACAAGCTTTCAAAAATAATCCAAATTTCACATCCTAACTTCAATTACAACACTCAAACATTAATTTCTAACATAGTACATCAACTATTTAACAATTATATAACAATACAAAACTTTTCCAAAATTATTGATTAGGTCCCCTAACTTTCATAAAATTATAGAATGGTCCCCAAAATTTTATAAGGCTTGTAGATACATCCTACATGATTTCCATCCCCTACATAATTTTTCCATAGTTTTTGTCATCCTCTATAGTCAAGGTCGAATGCTTTGTATTTCAAGATTATGGTTTTCATGATTTTACTTGATTTTGATTCAATTCAAGCATGAAATCAACTTGGATTCAACCTTATGAAATCTATACAATTAAAACCCTAAATTAATTTCATCAAAAAAAAATCTTTCTTCCAAGATTATGGATAGGCCGAAACTTCATATGTTCATAAGATCATGTACAAGTGATTTTAATCATCAATCATGCTTGGAAATGATTTTACAACCTCAATAACATTAAAATCCTTTATCAATTCCATAAACCCTAATGTCAACATAAAACCTAGAATTTGGAATCTTTGAACACAACCCAAATTAGCAAACAATTATGGTACTAAATGACAGCGTTTTTCGAATAAATCAATTTTCGATTTCACGGCATGATCCAAAATCTAAAGGAAATTGCTCAAAAATGAAAAATAAAAATTCTTTTACCTTATTCATGGGAGTAACAAAATGTTGGTTGAAAATGGCTAAGTTTTCATGAAGTTTCTAATGAATTTCATGTTAATTTAACCTTTATTTAAGCTTAAAGGAATAAAATATTCATTTAATGAGAAATGTATATATTGCCATTAATGGAACTTGATATTTACAATAATACCAAGAAACATAACCTTACCATCTTTCCAAATTCAAAGATTAAAAAATATTTTACCCTTTTTCCAATCTTAACATGAAACTTTCCAAAAATTGCAATCTTACCACTTTGATCCAACGGTCCAAACTAAACATGGAAATAAATCTTCAAATCCAATGATCCATATTTTCCATCATTTTAAAATGTGGAAATAATATTTATAAGCTTAATTTATCATCCTTCAAATTTTTCAAAATTTCTATGCGATGCAATCTATCGAATTTTTACCAGACTTTAAAACTTTATAGTTTTTAACACATTTCCAAATCAAGACTCTGATTTCAATAAAATTCCACTGAAAAGATTAAAGTATCCATTTATGAAATAAATTTTTTTTTGGTAAAATTACCAATTACTCCCAAAAGTTTATACTTTGGCCACTTAACTTTCAAATTTTACATTTTGATCACTAACCAAAATTTTGGGGTATTACAATTCTACTTTTTCAATATGTATCTAATGTAAGTAGACAAGGATACTGCTTTTCCATATATTGTTCTCTTTTCCGAATAACTTTTTCAACCTTTGATTTCTCTATCAAACTTTAATATGTATTGGTTCTTTTTCATATGTCAAATCTATACGAATCTCTATTTTCTCTAGGGTGATAATATGCGAAGGATATGATTGATATTTCATGAGCATCAACACATCAAAAACATTATGGATCTTTTCCATTTTCGGTGGCAATTCTAGGTGATAAGTCACTGATCAAACTTTCTTTTTTTCTTTTATTTTTATAATCTTATAAGTTCCAATAAATATCGGAATCGAATTTCCTTTGCGTTCGAACCTCAATACTTTTTTCCCAAGGTGATAATTTAAGAAATACTTCTTTATCACCTTCCTAGTATTCAATCTCTTTTATTTTGGAGTCTACGAAAGATTTCTGTCGATCAATAACTATCTTGAGATTATCTTAAATGATCTTTTCCCATTACAAGGTCCATTGTAACTCATTCCTATTCCCACTAAGGGATAGAAACCAGTTACAATAATTCAGAAGGCACTTGATGCTTTACTTTAACTCACTGCATATCAGCCATTTAGAAATAAGCTCGATGATAACTTTTTTCTGTACCTGCTTTAAAACTCTTTCCTCCATAATATAAACACTTATCAGATTTAAAGTCTTTAGTTTCTCCTTTTCTTGCTTGCTCTATCTTTGACAAGCACGACAATTTTCATCTTTCATCTTAAGATCCTTTATTCGATCTAGCAATATAGGTTTTAAATTTAATTATACAATCAAAACACTATATTAAAGACAATCACGTATTCACTCAAAATAGAAATGTCTTTCGTCTTTATCGTATCATCCACCACATTAATCTTTCCAATTTGTAGTTGATAAGAATGTCATCATTCTTTAAGGAATTCAATCTATTTCCTTACTTTTCACTCATTTGAGTCAACACATACTTTTATTTTTTAGATCCATATAGATATAATGTAACTCACCATGCAGATAGTGGTGTTGTATCAACAAAGTAAACACTACTAGTTCTAACTCGAGATCGTGAGTCAGATAATTTCTTTCATGATTCTATAGTTGCTTTGAAGCATAAACAAAAACTTTTCCTCTTGTATGAACACACATCCCAAACCATTATGAGACTCATTACAATGATTCACATAATCTTTTCTAGATTCTAATTATACTGACTTTGGGGCTTATGTCAGAAATCAAATGAATAACACATCTTTGTATGAACACACATCCCAAACCATTATGAGACTCATTACAATGATTCACATAATCTTTTCTAGATTCTAATTATACTGACTTTGGGGCTTATGTCAGAAATCTTTTTAATATCTCTAAGTTTTCTTGGCACTTAATATTCCAAATGAATAACACATCTTTCATCAATAGTTTGGTCAGAGGGAATATAATCATCGAAACGTTCTTTATGAACCTTTGATATTAACAAACAAATCCCAAGAAACTTTGAAATTTGAAATATTCTTTAGAATTTATCATTCTCGTGCTTCCTTGATATATATTCTTATCCCCTTATCATTTTTCTCCTGAATAGTTGGAAGAGCTATACAAAAATAGACATCGTGTTCTTCACTAGTCTTAGAACAAATCAGAATAATATCAATGAGCACTACCATAAATTAATCCAAGTATAACTAAAATACTTGATTTTTCCAATCCATAAGTGTCGTAGGAATATTCGTTAAACCAAATGGCAGTATTGCAAACTCGTAGTGTTCATATCAAATTTTGAAAATTATCTTAAGAAGATCTTCTTTCTCATCTTTAACTAATATCATCTTGATAGGAGATCTGACTTGGGAGACACCAATGTACCTTTTTAACTGATCAAAATATTATCAATCATTGAAAGAGGATACTTTTTCTTCTTTGTTACCTTATTTAACGGAAGATAATCCATACATAATTTCATAGACTCATCTTTTCTTTACAATAACACTAGTGTGTCATAGATGACACGCTTAGTCTTGTAAATTCTCGTTCTTAACAATACTACTAACCATGCCTTTAATTTTCTTAGCTCAATTAAAGTCATTCAATACAATCTATAGAAATAAACGCAATACTGAGAAGCATCTTTATTTTACTTTCTACATCTCTATCTAGAGGTAATTCAGGTAACTCTTGTAGATACACAATTGTATACTCTCAAACAGTTGGAATATCTTCCAACTTACCTATGAAAGTTTGAGTGTCCACCTCATCTGTTAAGAAGGCTTAACAACCTTATAACAATAACTCATAATAGTTACTGCCAAAATCCCAGTAGGGAACATGATTACTCTCTTTCTCGACCACTAATATCTCGAAACATTTTGACTTCTTTAAAATCAATCGCTTTAAGCGATAATTCATCATGACATGGTAAGGGAAATCAATCTATTTTTTTAAATTTACCTATGAAGGGTAATTCTATCAACTCCATTAAAACTCAACACTTTGAATCCTTACTGGACAGTTATTGTCTACAAATATACTTACCCTCGCCTTCAAACCTAAAGGGTTAGGCGCACGCATCACTTATGCATGAATGAGGGACTTTCTTAAACTTACATTGACATTTCCTATTGTGCCAAAACATCAATTTCTTAGATTAAATAGTATAATTGTGGCTAACAACATTACAATCATTATTAGCTTATTTTTTGGACCTCTTGCTCGATCATGTTCTTCAAACCCTCGAATACACACAACTTTCTCATACATTATATTTATTCACCTTTATAAGTAAAGAGTAGCATTAATGTAACACTCTAATTTAGGGGCTAAAATTAAGAAATTATAAAGTGGTGGATTTAATTGGTATTTTGAAGGAAACAGTGGGTTAAATTATAAAATTTTAAAGTTGGCAGACCATTTTATGAAGTGTAGGAAGTTCAGTGGTTAAACTCTTGGTTTAACCATTTTTATTTATGAGATGATATAAACCCCCCATTCCCGTATGTTTTTGGAAAATTTTTCCAGTTTTCCCTCTCCAAAACCCTTCTTTAAACTCCGATCTACTCGCCGTTCGACCTCCGATCGACGAGCCGAAACCACCATCGTGTTTGTTGTCGAGCGAGAAACAAAACCCCTCAAAGCTTTTGTCGTGAATCGTCGTTGTTCGTCGTTAATTTTAGTCGGAAGTATCGTCGGTAAAAACTGAATTTTAGTTGGTTTTTCATCGATTCACGACGATCGGGACATCCGTTTACGACATCTCCCGCACCATCGTGTTCCTTGTTCCGTTTCGAGTCTGCCGGTGTCATCCTTGGTCTCCGTCGACGGCGGCGCGTGAGGAGGTGAAGCGGTCAAAGTTTTCGATTCATTGAAATCGAGCTCCCCGCCGTTCAAAATTGTGAACTGAGCTTTGTAAGTATCTCTAAATCGCTCAAAATATTTTTTAGGATTTTTTCCGGGAATTTATCACTGTTCACGCGCCCCAACGCTGACCTGACCCGACCCGACCCGTTGACCCAACCCGACCCGTTGACCCGACCCGCTGACCTGACCCGACCCATTGACCCGACCCGATCCGTTGACCCGACCCGTTGACCGTTGACCGTCGTTGACCACTGTTGACCAAAACTGTGACGGGCTTTGACCGGGCATTAAACGACCTTTGACTTTGACCGAGTATACCTATCCTTACATTTTTCGAAGTTCCAAATCTGATTCCGCAGTCCGTTTCTCGAAATTCAGACCCGAAGGCCTCGAAATTGCCAGTCAAACCCGTTGACTTTGATTTTGACAAAAAATTTTGAATTTTCGAAAAGTCATATTTTATGCTTTCGACGTCCTGAATCTGAATCAGAAGTCTGTTTTGCCAAATTCGAACCCGGTAAGCTATTTTTCAATGATTTATCACCTGATTCGATCCGTTTATCGCAATTAAGCTCCGTTTCTGATATAATTTATGTTAATATCTATCTGAGGAATTACTGGAAGTTGAATTGAAGATCAAAGGCGTTCAAATGGAATTTTTATGTTCGATCAGTATTGCACGGAAATCGAGGTAATACTTTACTACCTCTTTATACTTTATGGAATATGTGAATATTGGTAAATGCATGATTAAGATAATGTTGGTCTCATTTGTGTAGTTAATTAGTTTCTATACTTGATCTGAATACGGTAAAAGGGTTCAGTATGATTTGGTTCAGGATTTTATAAGAAAATGAGGGATTGTTAGAATTAAATTACAAGTTCTGTGCTTAGTGATAAAGAAATCAACATGGATTTGTAACTTATAGTTTATTTCATCAAAGGTTAAATGTAAAAGGTATTTGGTTGGGAAATTATGATAATACTCTGGTAGGGTAAACGAAAATACCCTTAAGTTGTAAGTCAAGAATGTCCTTGGAAGTTGATACTCTGAAAGGATATATTGATATGATAAAACTACATACGTGTTTAAGAAATGCTAGATTTTGCTTACGAAATATGGATAACCGGTTTTTAAACCCTAGAGGGTTTATGCAAGATATTAGAATTCTATAAAGGAATCATTTCAAGATAAGAGAATGTTTGAGAAAGCAATTGATCATAGGATCTCTAAATTATAATTATTTTCGTTAAGAGCTAATATTGAAATTATCTGGTAAGAAATTACGGAAATGCCCTTGAGAGGTAAAATAGTCTGAGTTGACCCTGAATGAGAAAGTACTTTGAGGATTTGTACTTAACTCGATTAAGTACGAATTTAATTGTTAAGATCCTGTATTCGTATAGAAAAATTCATGATATTCCTTTTGTAAAATTTGAGAATGCACTTGACCCGAAAATATTCGAGTAATGAGTAAATACCTGAAGAATAATTTATCGGGGGTATTATGCTATCAGAATTATTCGAAAGGACTGAAATAAATGATAAGATTGAATTTAATAGTAACATCGGACGGAAGAAAAGGATTAAAATACATTGAATCTATAAAATGACCAAAATAGCTCCCTCGAGCTCTGAAATGAATGGAAATTGAACAAAATTACCAAAATACCTTATGACCTAAGACCTAAAGGATTAATTGGAATCCAAATAAACATGGGTGTGGTACTGATCTTAAAAGTTATGGATCACCTATTAAGCCGAGCAACCAATGCTAGTGTTATATCAGTACCTGAACGACATAGATGTCACTTGAATGCATGTTTGTATTTTCATGTTTGGCTCGATGATAGTTTTGGAAGTATTCAGCTCAGCTCAACTCTAGAACGCATTCAATAGTAAAGAGTTGATATTTGTTAGACAAATCGACCACGAAGATCAAATTAAATTGAACGAAAGTACAGTATGTGTCTAAAATTCAAAAACGTCTAGATTACCCTGAAAACCCTCGAATATTACGGGAATGGACATAACTGCTAAATAAATTAGGTAAACTCAATGAATGAGGATTTAGTAAGTGATTTGGATAAGTCTGGAAACTCTGATGAGTTTACATAGTGTACAATTACGATGGTTTATGATTAAAATAATCAAGTACGTCAGCATTATATGATATTGTGGAAGCGTGGAAATGAAATAAAGACATTGGAAGATTTATTTAGCGATGATTCTGAAAATGGTCTATGGACAAGAATTTGTGGTATTAAAGAGTAAATACCCTGGAAGAACAATGAATTGACCAATCGACAGGCATTATATCTGGGAACTATTCACCTAAGAGTTGTTCGATAATCCGATCAATCGACATAGAATATAAATGTCCTGAACCTTCATTTCTTCCTTATCAGCTCAAGTCACATTCTGAATAACTGATGATTCTGTCAATTATTGAACTCTTCCAATAGTGATTCTGAATTCCGTTATTCTATCGGTATACTGAAGATTCGTGTTCCTCTACTTGTTAAGATTATCCAATAGCTTTGAATACTATCTGTAAATTCTGGTGTGTTCCCTATTCATATGAATATTTTACCTGATTTTCGATTTGATTTATGATCTGATACTTGACATGGATTCTGATCTGATATCTGACATGGATTTTGATATGATACTTGACTTGATTCTGATCTGATACTTGACTTGGATTTTGATATGATACTTGACGTGAATTATGATTTGATTTTTGATATATTCGTTTACGGACGGAACATGTTTTATTTGGGGGATTAATGTTAGAGGAAGAATACCTGGAGGTTCCTTGGCTGTGTGCTCAGGGCCTTACTTACCGGTTCCTCGGCTGTGAGCTCAGGGCCTTACTGGACGTGACGGGGTTGTATGGTTCTGGGGAACCTACACATTTTGTACGTGACGGATGGGGGTATATATATATATGTTTTAAAAGATCTGTATCATTTTACTGGTTTTATGGGAACACACTAGATAACCTATTCTGATCTCCTGAACTCAGTCATCCGAAATATTTGTCTAAACTGAAAGTTCATTGTCCGTTACCATCTGAAATATCAGTAGGATCTCTGCTCAGCATAAAAATCTGTAAATGTTCGGAAATATAAGGATGTATTTATCTGTATCTGCACGTTCTTCAGCATCATCTGGTAGTTCTGTATTACTGAGCTTTTCGAAGCTCACTTTATTACTCACCTTTCCAGGTTAAAAGAATTGTACTAGTGCATCTATCGACTTCAATAAGGGAGTTCTTCCGGCGTTGTTGCAGAGTATGGTACATGTGATTAGGGGGCATGTAATTGTATTTTGATTTATATATGAGTCTGGAAATTTGTTTTATTTTTAAATAGTGACAACTGGTTTTATAAGTTACACGTTTCAATAAAAGTTTTAAATTTTCCGCTATTTTTATAGTGGGTCACTCCGGTGGCCCAAATGTGACACCTCGAATCGGATCTGGTTACCCTTATCAGTCTGTGGGGGTTACAATTAATCTAACCTTATAATAACCAAATCAGTAACAATGACATCCTAGTAGCATGTATACACCTTTGTACTCAAAACAAGCTCGGTTTAGTCTTAGAATCGGCTAAACCTATAGCTCTGATTCCAATAAATGTAACACCCAAAACACGTATACGTGAACCAATACGAGTTACATATGTCACATTAGAAATTCAAAACATTTCTTTAGGTAAAATTAATAAAATTTTGTTTCATTCAAACATCTCAAGTTCCATAACTTGAAAAATTATTATAAAATAGTTATTCATAGAAAAATCGTAATATAATATTATTAGTTACCAATTCAAAACAGTTTCAAGCAGTGATAGATAGTTCTGCTATGTTTCATAAAATAAAAATGATCATCCACCACGTTTGATATAAAACCCAAATTAATTTTATTTACGCATAGTTTAATATCATAATATTTATTAATACTATTAATTATATTTAATACTAACTATATTAAGAAATTGTAAACATTTCATTCTCGTATACATGCCAATTATAACTTTTAGAACACATTAGGATTTCATAATTGTTACTTGTAAATATTTCGTTGGTGATTGATGCCAAGCTAAGCTCCTTACTCCTTTTCTTTCTTTTTCCTACGCGTGAAAATTATCACATGCTAAGTATACACTTAGTGAGGCGATCATATAATTATTCAAAGAAAAATAACATATAAGTATAAATATAAATGAGTAATAATATTCAATGCAATGTGATCACTTTACTTGCATTCCAACCGTGTTACCATAAATTAACATGATAAAACCAAATATAAAGTTTCTTACTAATATACTTTCCATTTATCCCGTAAGCTAGGAAGCTTATTTGCATATTTATCATTTATTAATCAATAAACTATAGTCCTATTTAAAACCTGAGGACCCTGGGTATTCGAGTCAAATATATGCACCGTAGTGCTAAACCTGCACTAAGCTTACGCTCTAGTGCTAATCTGGATATGACACATAAGGCGTGCCCACCACCTACACTAGGTTTACACTCTAGTGCTAAAATGGATATGACACATAAGGTTGTGCCCTCCACCTGCACTTAGTGTCCTTACACACTAGTGCTAATATAAACTTGTAGCTGTTATACTCTATGGCATGCCAATTATACCATGTCCCTTAATGACTTACTTGGACATATAGTCTATTTTTTAATTTCATCCATGGCATTGTATATTAATAAAATTTTAACGGTTGGCAGTTCATACCCGAAGTAACATTCGTAATAAACATCATATATATTCATGATAAAAATCATGTATATAATAACCAGTGATCAATTCATTTTATATTCAACTTTTGACATATTTATAATATGTCAAATATATGATATATGGCATAAACATCATGCCAATATATATAAGGTAGACTTATCACAAGCCCTAACCAATGATGTATAAAACATCTATGTATAATGTTATGTATGCATTGCACTCACTTTGACATTATATACAAGTTAAAACGTAAGCCTCACTAAGCTTTAACTTGATTCTTTGCTTCTAATTTGGTTAAATCCCAATATTGGTCATAATTTCATATTCTGGAAGTTTTCACTACCTTTAAAGAAATATGTATTAATCTACACCTTTAAAAATTTATTCCGTTGTACCAATGGAAAATAGACTCAAATAAGAATCTATCCATATAAGGAAGTCATTTATTTCAATTTGTACAATTTATGGTAAATTTTCAAAGTTGACCGACATAATCTGTTTTGAGCAAAATACAATGCCCTATTTTTTGACCTATCCTCGGTTAAAAATTCATATTTTTCACATATACCTCGAAATCAGTTTTTGTTTGTTCTAAGAAAAAGTAGATGGATATATTAGTCTAACGGTATAAAGATAATCCTCCAATCTTTTTTTTAGAATTTATGAAAATTTTCTAAACTTACTGTCCAAAACATAAATTCTAAGCAGATTTCACCAATTTACATTTTCAACTTGTTCACTAATTCTATTACCTCCCCAAATGAACATATATGCATGCATCACAAATCACATACATTTAGGAGTCACTCTTTACCATAGTAACTCTATCATTAGCTTATCGCAAGCCAATTTTTTTTATAACATAAGTACAAATTAAATTTGCACTCACCTGGAGTCCTTAGCTTACAACATTCCTTGGAATTTCTCATTTCATCTTTAAGCTTCTCCTTAGATTTAATAATATTTGATCTTGATTTCAAGAAATCAATCTCTAGATGAACATAATTACCAAACATATACAAATTCAAACCAAATGTTAGAATCTTACTAACATAGGCATACTTTAAAAAATAAATTCCTAACAAATTTTCTGATGCTTATTCAATACAATTTCCATGTCACAACATAAATGTCGACCTTAATACTTCTAATTGAATAGTAAAGTTCCTTTTTATCCCAACTTCACATAACATTTTCACTTAAACTCCCAACCTTTCCATATTTGTGATTTAAAGCTCAACTTTTACAAGCTTTCCAAAATAATCCCAATTTCACATCCTAACTTCAATTTCAACACTCAAGTATTAATTTCCAGCATATTAAATCAACTATTGAACAATTACACAATAATCCACAACTTTTCCAAAATTATCAATTAAGTCCCCTAACTTTTATAAAATTACAAAATGGTCCCTAAATTTTTCTAATGCTTTTAGTACACTTCCTAAATCATTTCCAGCCCATACATAATTTTTCTCATCCTCTATAATCAAGGTTGAATGTTTTGTATGTTCAAGATTAGGGTTTTCATGATTTTACTCGATTTTGATTTGATTCAAGCATGAAATCAACTTTCATTCAACCTTATAAAATATCTACAATAAAATACCTAACTTAATTTCATCAAAAAAAATCTTTCTCCCAAGATTAAGGTTAGGCCGAAACTTCATATGTTCATATGATCATGTAGAAGTGATTTTAATCATCAATCATGCTTGGAAATGATTCTACAACCTTAATAACATCAAAATCCTTCATCAATTCCATAGACCCTAGAATTTGGGATCTTTGAACAAAACCATATTATCAAACAATAATGGTACCAAATGATAGCATTTTTCGAATAGAACAATATTTTATTTCACAGGATGATCCAAAATCCAAAGGAAATTGCTCAAAAATGAAAAATAAAAATTATCTTTCCTTGTTCATGGCAGCACGAAATGTTGGCTAAAATTGGCTAAGTTTTCATGAAATTTCTAATGAATTTCATGTTAATTTAACCTTTATTTAAGCTTAAATGAATAAAATATTCATTTAATGAGAAATGTCCATTATGCCATTAATAAAACTAGATATTTATAATAATACCAAGCCAAATAACCTTATCATCTTTCCAAATTCAAAGATGAACAAAATATTTTACCCTTTTCCAATTTTACCAAGGAACTTTCCAAAAAATGCAATCTTGCCACTTTGATCCAACGGTCCAAACTAAATATGGAAATAAATCTTCAAATCTAATGATCCATATTATTTTCCATCATTTTAAAATGTGGAAATAATATTTCTAAGCTTAATTTATCATCCATCAAATTTTGACAAAATTTCTATTCGATCCGATCTATTGAATTTTTATCGGCCTTTAATATTTTAGTCTCTAACCAAAATTTTGGGGTATTATAATTTATACATGAATCACAAATCACATAATCTGTAGGAGTCACTTTTTACCATAGTAACTTCATCATTGGCTCGTCGCAAGCCAATGTTCGTTCGATAACACAAATATACATTAAATATGCACTCACATTTGCCTCACTATCGAACATTTTCTACGATAATCTTCTCTATCCTTCACTTTTTCCTTCTCTTTCGAGTCACTTGGATCACTAGATTTATCACAGTCCGACAACGTCATATAATAACATAAAATACTCAAACTGTATGTTAGTATCACACTAACATAATCGAAACTTAATAATATAAAAGTCTATAGAAATGAATTGATACTTAATCGATATAAAACTAAATCATAAATCCATAATAATTTTAAACTTTACAAAAATACTTATTCGATACCATAAATATCGATTTTCAATATCAACATTTCCTTTTAATTCATAATGATCCTTCACCATTATGATCGTTTTACATAATTTACTAAAATTCCCAACACTTTGATAATATTCTCAATTCAATACCTTAACATTCAAAAGCTTGCAGTTTTATGCTTTATTTCCTTAGACTTTTCAATAAACTTGAAGTTTGATCCCAAACTAATATTTAACTCTAAAAATAAGCATGCTAATAAATTTTCCAGCATTGTAATTTCTTAACAAAAAATACCATCACTTTTAAAATCTCACAATTAAGTCCCAACTATTAAGACTATTCGAATTCCATCATCATACTTATCAAAATTTGCAATTTGATCCTTAATCATTAATCTAACTTAAAATTCCAGCATTTCGATATCAAAATTCAACATTGAGCATCCCAATTAGGACATTTATGCAATAAAGTGTCAAAAGTCTCAAAACTTGTAAAATAGCCCTTTTTCAATTTCAAGCTTCCAAATTGATCTCCAACTCATATAGAACACTTCTAAATTCAATTCTAAATCGTAAGAAATTTTTCAATATTTTATTTCCCTATGGTCGAACCTTCCAAAGTATTTAGCGTAAACTTTCCAATTAATTTCAAGCATGAACTCAACTTCCTTACATCAAATTCATGTTATATTATTCATCAGAACATCAAATTAACTCAAAAATCCCAACATCCTCTAAAATCCTAATTAGGACGAATGGTAAATAAACATCTACACATCATTTTGATCATCACACATGCCTTAGAATCAATCTACAATACCAAAAACATAAAATCTTCCATCATATCTTCAAAATCAAACATGTTCTTCAACCATCCAATTCATGAATCTCAACATTTAAACATGATTTCCATGTAATTTTTATACCAAATTATAAAGTATTTCAAGAGGATTATTTCTCTATCTAATAGCTTAATACATAAATCAACCATAAAGGTTTGAAAATAGAATTGAAATCCTAACCTATTTGGCTATGGAGCTCACATCAAATTCTTGGGGAAAATGCTGATTTTTCTTTCTTTCATGTAATTATCACTTAAAACACTTGTCACCTTTATAATATAATTGAATTTAAAATTCAATTAATGACAAATTCCAATTTCACACTTAAGGAATCATGATAATTACCAATTTCCATTGAAATATCTTCCATTAAAATATTCTATAGTCAAAGATGAACCAATTTGGCTTTGACTTTCTATTTTGGCCATGCAATTTTCAAAAACTGCATTTTAGTTACTAAATTTCTACTATTTGGCCAAATATGACTAATTAACTTCAATTCCATTGATTCATGCTAAATTTCAATGATATAGTATATAAATAATATTTCCAACCCTTATCTAGAATTCTTCAAATTTTCGTGCAATACCGTTTGATCCGATTATTCGATTTTTATCTCAAACTTTATCACATTATAGATTTTTATACAAATATTGTACCAAAATTATGATTCCAACGAAACTTCTCATTTTAGGACAAACTGTTCATTTACATGCTTTTTTAAAATTACATTTTTGATCCCTAAACTTTTACAAAGATTTATTTTAGCTATAAAGCTTTAAAAATTTATGTTTTAGTCACTTACAAAATTTTGGGGTATTAGAATTGTTCTTTCTTGAAGAAAACCTCCTCAAGTTTTCCTTATGTATTTACATGCATGAGTTATAATGATGAGCAAACTATTTTTTTCATATCATTTTCTCGTTACCATGTTGCTTCCTCAATTTTGTGGTTCCGCCAAAGAACTTTTACTAATGAAATCGCCTTGTTCCTCAGTTCTTTAACTCCATATACTATTATCTTCACTGGTTCTTCCTCATACAGCAATCTAGTTGGATATGAATTTCCTTCGGTATAATAGCATGAGAAGAGTCTGATCGACACTTCTGAAACATCAATACATGAAACACGTTATGATTTTTTGTCTGTCTCCGGAAGTAATACGAGTTGATACGCTACTGAACTAACTCTCTTAATAATTTCATACGTCTAATGAATCTAGGACTTAACTTTCCTTTTCGTCTGAATCTCAAAATCTTTTTCCAAGGTGACTTTGAGAAATACTTTACCATCTTCTTAAAACTCGATCTCCTTTTTTTCTGGTTCTTCCTCATGCAACAATCTAGTTGGATCTAAATTCCCTACGGTGTAATAACATGCGAAGTGTCTGATTGACACTTCTAAAACATCAATACATGAAACACATAATGAGTTTTTTGTTCGTATTTGGAGGTAATGCGAGTTGATACGCTACCAAACTAACTCTCTTAATAATTTCATAAGGCCAATGAATCTAGGACTCAATTTTCTTTTTCACTTAAATCTCAAAATCTTTTTCCAATGTGACTTATAGAAATACTTTATCATCTTATTGAAAGTTGATCTCTTTTCTTTTCAAATCAAATTATGTTTTCTGTATGTCAGCAACTATCTTGAGATTGTCTTGATTAACTTTTACTTTGTCCTCCACTTATTTTATCAAACATGAACAAACTATATGTCGATATTTTAACTCGAACTAGTTCAATGGTGTCGGACACTTTCTTTCATACAATGTTTAAAAATGAGCCATCTTGATATTTGACTGATAACTATTATTATAAGCAAACTCTGCAAAAGGTAATTACTTTTTCCATGATCCTTTGAAATCAATAACACACTCCATTGGCATGTTTTCAAGTATATGAATAATTCACTCAGATTAACCATCTATTTATGGATGAAAAGATGTACCGCGTTTAGTCGAGTTTCCAAAACTGCATATAGAAATTTCTAAATTCTCGGAGTAAACCTTGGGTCCCTGTTGAAAACTATCAAGAAAGGCACTCCATGTAGTCGTACAATCTCCCTGATTTATAAATCATCATACTTGTCCATAGAGTAATTTGCTCGAACTGGAATAAAGTGTGATGTCTTAGTTAACCTATCCCAAGAAATTTCAAATTTCAAAACATTCTTTAGAATTTTCCATTCTACTATAATTTGAACTTTCTTGAAATCTACTCCAATTCTTTCTACTGTAATCACATAACTAAGAAAAACAACTTACGGCATCCAGAATTCACAAATTGACAATTTTGTATATAATTTTTTATTCTGTAGTGTCTAAAGTACAACACGGAGATGTGTGTTGTGATTCTCTTTATTCTTGGAATAAACCTAAAATATCATCAATAACGAGACCACAAATTGAACCAATTATGATTTAAACACTCGATTCCTCAACTCTGTGAATGTTGCATGGGTATTAGTTAGCCCAAAAGGCATCACTACGTATTGATCATATCGGTTTTTATAGCCCATCTTCAAAACATCTTCCTCTTTAATCATCAACTTATAATACCCAAATCAAATATTAATTTTTGAAAATACTAGAGTATCATTAAACTGATAAGATAGAATATCAACCCTTGGAAAAGAGTATTTATTCTTCACTGTCACTTTATTCATCTAAGGGTAATCTATACATAATTTTATCGATCCATCTTTCTTTTTAACAAAAAGTACAGGTGCACCTCAGAGTGATACCCTTGGTCTAATAAAAACCCAATCAAGTAGCTCCTGAAATTGCCTTTAGCTCTTTGAGTTTGGTCTAAAAATATTCGATAGAGGGCCATTGAGATAGGTAATGTTCTAAAAAAATATCAATCTTAAACTCCACTTTCTGATCATGAGGTAATCCTAATAATTCATTAACGAATACATTTGAAAATTATCAAACTATTTGAAATATCCTCCAATCTAATTTCAAATATTTAGTTGTCAATTTCATTTACCATAAAAGTTGAACAACCTTTTAACGTCAATTTGTTGTCGTTACTGTAGATATCACATTGAGCAATAATTTTCACTTTTTCTTCGATTACTATTATTTTGGAACCCATCACATCTTTCAGAAATAATTTCATCTTGCGACAATCTATCCAACCATGATGTGGAGGTATCCTATTATTAGCTAAGGTGATCTCAAAATCGTCAAGTGGTAATTCCATAAGATTCATCGGGAATACCATCCTTTGAACCTTTATCAAAAAATTTCTATTTATTTGCTTTAATCTTTCACTAAGAACCTGCAGATTTGTTGCTATAAATAAATCCTAAGAAAATACATTTTCAAGGCAATTTTTTATACAACCCATTCATGCATTCTACTCTTAACGGTAAATTGTTACATTACCACTTGTAGTTATTCTTTATACATTTTTTTCTTGTAGTCTTACTTTAGTTACTATAATCTTGAAACACTTCAAGTCTTTCAGATCAACAACTGCTCTAATTCAAACTCATTTTAAATCCTTTCAAAGGATAACATAATTATCATCTAATTCACTAAGAACTTACATGTAGAAACCCCAGAATCACCAGTAAATTCAATAATTTCTGGATCCTCATCAGGCTCAACTTCTCTTGTAAGCCTTTTAAACCTTCTGATAGATTCCTCTAATTCAGTAACCTCTTTAAACGCTGGAGCATTTCTTCCACAAAATGGAGCAAAATCATTTATAATTCCAACTCTTCTAAGGTGAAATACTAAATTTCTCTCAGGTCTGTTTGGATTGATTTCAATCTTGATCTTCTTTTTAACATCATCAACTTTCTTACCTTGAGTCTTAACTTCTGACATCTAACACATACATTTTCAAAATCACATTAGTAAGGAGCAAAATCATCAATAAAAATCACTTAACCGTACGATATCAGTAATCTCGACATCCTAGTGGCATGTACACATTTGTCACATAACATAAGCTCAGTTTAGGCCAAGAATCAGCTAAACCTACAGCTCTGATACTAATAATTATAACACCCATAACCCATATACGTTTCAAAATACGAGTTAAATATGTTACATCAACCTTACATGCATTTCTTTGAACATAAATGCTTAAAATAGTTTATTACAAAACATCCTCTTATCAACTTTACATCTATTTCATTATTCGTTGAAAATCATAAAATAGTATTTAACCTTTTAAAATAAATCTGAGTTTAGGCATCGACTAGACAGTTTAGTGATTGTATCCCAAACTATTCAAAACTACCTAAATATTACTTCATTTGAAATCCGCTTAAGAATATAAAACGTGAATATAATAGTCATGCATAAATTTAAATATATAAATAAAACTACCCAAAATAAATGATCCTAGTTTACTATTGCAAGACATTTTAAAATTAATACGATAAAGTAAATAGACTGATATAATATACATGCCACTAATAAGTCAAAGATAGGATTTCTTACAAATATTGATATTAGGTACAATTTTTAAAAAAAATGCTTAAGATGCTCCTCACTTCACGTTCTTTCCTCTTTCTGAACCTACGCATGAAAATCATCACGCACTAAGTAAAAATTAGTGGAGGCAGTAACATAGCTAGGTGAGATAAAACATAAAAATAATAAAATGTTTAAAACATAAAAATGTAATATAATTAAAACATTGAAACTTTCAAACCTAGCTATTAAAGCCTCATTTTTCTCTTTCAAAACTTAAAAATCATCATCTTATGATTTTATCAAAAATTATGTAAGTCAAACATCAAATATATCAAACATTTCACTTTCTTTTTATTCATATGCATATTTCAGAACTTCCATTTCATTTCCATATTCTTTTCTCTCATATATGTGTCATAACTTTCACATTTACTTTCATATCCCAATGTATATGTAAGAGAATGTTAGGTACATGAATCAGATGAGTGTACATAATAAGCACTTAACGGTGCTATCATGAGAATCAGAATATGCACTCCAAGTGCATTCATATCATTTGTACCAAAGGTGCTACCCATAATGTACACAAATGTACCATATCATAATCAGAATCACTTAACCTCATGGTATGTCAATTGTACCTACGATTCACAATGCAACATACAATGGGCTTTCAGATCATATCTTATTCGTTTTATAATCAATATTTCAAATTTAGAATCATTTTTACTTCATTATTTTCAAAATAGAATGTGGACCGTTCATATCCTAAATCATTCACAAACTTTATACAAACATCATGTAATTAATTCATATTCAAAATAGAGAACATACTTTATAACAGTACGAGGTTGACTTATAACAAGTTGTCCTCAATTAAATTAATTAAATAAACTAATTGCACTCACTTTGACACTTTATTTATAAATAAAAGTATAAGACTCACTAAGCTTTAGGTTTAATCCTTAGCTTTAGATTGCTAATTTATCAAAATTTCAAACTATGGCAGTTTGCACTACCTTTAAAGAATTATAAATCTGTATTAATATACATAATTAAAAATTATTCCGTTTATACAAATGGAAACTAGACTCAAATAAGAATCTAACCATATGAATAAATTCTTCTAGTTCAACTTATACAATTTATAGTGAATTTTCAAAGCTGACTTACATAAACTATTTTGAGCAGAATCTACTGTCCTGTTTTCAGACCTATCCTCGAATAAAAACTCATACCATATCATATACACCACAAATTCTTTATCCGTTTGTTTTAAACAAAACTAGACTGATATAAAAATCTAACATTATAGAGATCATTCTCTAATCAGTTTTGTATATTTTTTTATGATTTTCTAAACTTACTCTTCAAATCATAATTTCTAGGTAGCTTTCCCTAATTAACACCCTTAGTTTTTTCCAAATTTCTATTAGCTTAGCAAATGAACATTTATACATGAATCATAAATCACATAATATTTGAGAGTCATTTTTTAGAATAGTAACTCCATCATTGGCTCATCGCAAGCCAATTTTTATTTGATAACATAAATACACATTAAACATGCACTCACCTTTGCCTCGCTATCGAACATTTTCTACGATAATCTTCTTAATCCCGCACTTTTTCCTTCCCTTTCGAGTCATTTGGATCACTAAATTTATCATAGTCTGACAACGTCATATAATAACATAAAATATTCAAACTGTATGTTAGTATCATACTAACATACTCAAAACTTAATAATATAAAACACTATAGAAATGAATCAATACTTAATCGATATAAAACTAATTCATAAATCCATAATAATTTCAAACTTTCCAAAATCCTCATTCGATTCCATAAATATTGATTTTCATCATCAACCGTTCCTTTTAATTAATAATGATCCTTCACCGTTATGATCATTTCACATAATTTACTAAAATTTCCAGCACTTTAATAATATTCAATTCAATACCTTAACATCCAAAAGCTTGCAATTTCATCCTCTATTTCCTTAGACTTTATGAATTCAACCACTTACTTTAATAAACTTGTAGTTTGATCACAAACTAATATTTAACTCTAAAAATAAGCATGCTAATACATTTTCCAGTATTGTAATTTCTTAACAAAATAATACCATCACTTTTAAAAACTCACAATTAAGTCCCAACTATTGAGACTATTGGAATTCCATCATCATACTTATCCAAATTTGCACTTTGATCCTTAATCATTAACCTAACTTTAAAATTCCTCACAATTAAGTTCCAAATATTTAGACTATTGGAATTCCATCATCATATTTATCCAAAGTTGCACTTTGATCCTTAATCATTAATCTAACTTTAAAATTCAAGCATTTCAATATTAAAATTAAACATTGAGCACACCAATTAACACATTTATGCAACAATATCCCACTATTCTCAAACTTGTAAAATAGTCATTTTTCTATTTCAAGCTTCCAAATTGGTCTCCAACTCACATAGAACACTTTAAAATCAATTTTAAACCATAGGAAAATTTTCAATATTTTCCCCCAATTTATTTCCCTATGGTTGAACCTTCCAAAATATTTAGGGTAAACTTTCGATTTAATTTCAAGCCTAAATTCAACTTCCTTACAACAAATTCATGTTATATTCTTCATCAGAACATCAAATTAACTCAAAAATCCCAACATCCTCTAAAATCCTAATTAGGTCGAATGGTTTATAACCATGTACACTTCATTTTGATCATCACACATGCATTGGAATTAATCCACAACACTAATAACATAATAATCTTCCATCGGATCTTCAAAATCAAACATGTTCTTCAACCACCCAATTCATGAATCTCAACATTTAAACATGATTTCCATGTAACTTTTTATACCAAATGATAAATAATTTCATGAGGATTATTTCTCTATCTAATAGCTTAATCCAAAAATCAACCATAAAGCCTTAAAAATTAAATTGAAATCCTCACCTATTTGGCTATGGAGCTCACGAAAAATGCTTAGGGAAGATGCTGATTTTTTTCTTTCATGTAATTATCACTTAAAACACTTGTCACCTTTATAATATAATTGAATTTTAAATTCAATTAATGAGAAATTCCAGTTTCACCCTTACTAAATAGTGATAATTACCAATTGCCATTGAAATATCTTCCATTAAAACATTACACATAGTCAAAGATGAACCAATTTGGCTTTGAATGTCTACTTTGGCTATTTAATTTTAAAAAATTGCATTTTAGTCCACTAAATTTCAACTGTTCGGTTAAATCTGACAAATTAACTTCAATTCCACCGATTCATGCTAAATTTCATTGATCTAAAGTATGTAAATAATATTTCCAACCCTTATCTAGCATCCTTCACATTTTCGTGAAATTTTGATCCGATCCGATTATATGATTTATATCCCAAACTTTATCGCTTTATAGTTTTTTATACAAATACCATATCAAAATTCTGATTCCCACAAAAATTCTCATTTTAGACCAAACTATTCATTTACGTGATAAAATATATAACTTTTTAAAATTATATTTTCCTTAAACTTTTACAAAGTTTATACTTTAGCCACCAAACTTTAAAAGTTTATGTTTATGTTTTTGTCACTAAATTTTTTTTGGTTATTACAATTCTTCCCCCTCAACCTTATGGCTCTGCCAAAGAACTTTTAGTAATGGAATTGTTTTGTTCCTCAGTTCATTAACTCCATATACTAATATCTTCAATAGTTATTCCTTATACAACAATATAGATGAATCTCAGTTTCCTTCGATGTAATTACATGTGAAGAGTTAGGTTGAAACTTCTGAAACATCAGTACGTGAAACACATTATGGGGTTTTTATGTCTACAGAGGTAATGCGAGTTGATACACTACTGAACTAACTCTCTTAATAATTTCATATGACTAATGAATCTAGGACTCAACTTTCTTTTTCGGCCGAATCTCAAAATCTTTTTCCAAGGTGACTTTCAGAAATACTTTATCATCTTCTTAAAACTTGATCTTTTTTTTATTCTTCCTCATACAACAATCTAGATTGATCTATATTTCCTCTGGTGTAATAACATGTGAAGAGCCTGATCGACACTTCTGAAACATCAATACATGAAACACATTATGATTTTTTGTTCATCTCCGGAGGTAATGTGAGTTGATACGATACCAAACTAACTCTCTTAATAATTTCATTCAGCTAATGATTTTAAGACTCAACTTTTCTTTTCGCTCAAATCTCAAAATCTTTTTACAATGTGACTTTGAGAAATTTTTTATCATCTTCTTGAAACTCGATCTCCTTTCTTTTCAAATCAGATTATGATTTCTGACTATTAGAAGCTATCTTGAGATTGTCTTGATTAAGTTTTACTTTTTCCTCCACTTTTTTGATCAAACCTGAACCAACTATATTTCGATCTTTTAACTCGAACAAGTTCAATGGTTTCCGACACTTTCTTTCATACAATGTTTCAAAAGGAGCCATCTTGAAATTTGACTGATAATTATTGTTATAAGAATCTGCTAAAGGAAATTATTTTTCCCATGATCCTTTGAAGTCAATTAGACACACCCTTAGCATGTTTCCAAGTATTTGAATGATTTTCTCATATTGACCATCTATTTTTGGATGAAAAGTTGTACTAAGTTTAGGCTAGTTTCCAAAACTACATATAGAGATTTCCAAATTCTCAGAGTAAACCTTGGGTCCCTTTCAGAAACTATCAAGATAGGCACTCCATATAGTCGTACAATCTCCCTGATGTATAACTCAACATACTTTTCCATAGAGTAATATGCTCGAAGTGAAATAAAGTGTGTTGTCTAAGTCAACCTATCCCAAGAAATTTCAAACTTCAGAACATTCTTCAAGATTTTCCTTTGTGCTATAATTTGTACTTTCTTGAAATTTATTACAATTCTTACTATTGTAATCACATGACCATGAAAAAAACTTACAACAAACAAATGTACTCACTTTGACACTTTATTTATAAATCAATATATAAGCCTCACTAAGCTTTAGGTTTAATTCTTTGCTTTCGATTGCTTCGACTACAGATTTTATCAAAATTTCATACTATGGCAGTTTGCACTACCTTAAAAGAAGTATAAATAGGTATTAATCTTCATACTTAAAAATTATTCTGTTTATAGTACTGGAAACTAGACTCAAATACAAATTTAACCATATAAGGAAATTCCTCTAGTTCAACTTGTACAATTTATAGCGAATTTTTAAATCTTACTTATAGAAACTATTTTGACCAGAATCTATTGCCCTGTTTTCTAAGCTATCCTCGATTAAAAATTCATATTTCTTATACACCTCAAAATCAGTATATGTTTATTTTAAACAAAACTATACTTATATAATTATACAAAGGTATAGAGATCATCATCTAATCACTTCTATATAATTTATGGTGATTTTCTAAACTCACTATTCAAATCATAGTTTCCAAGCAACTTTCCCTAATTAACAATCTTAGTTTATTCCATATTTCTATTAGCTTACGAAATGAACATTTATACATGAATCAAAAATTACATAATATCTAGGAGTCACTTTTTTTTTACCATAGTAACACCATCATTGGCTCATTGTAAGTCAATGTTTATTCAATAACATAAATACACATTAAACATGCACTCACCTTTGCCTCACTATCGAACATTTTCTATGATATTCTTCTCAATCCCGCAATTTTTGCTTCTATTTCGAGTCATTTGGATCACTAGATTTATTGTAGTATGACAACATCATATAATAACATAAAATATTCAAACTATATGTTAGTATTGTACTAACATAATCGAAACTTGATAATATAAAAATCTATAGAAATGAATCAATTCTTAATCGATATAAAACTAAATCATAAATCCATAATAATTTCAAACTTTCCAAAATCCTCATTCGATTCCACAAATATCGATTTTCGTAATCAACCTTTCCTTTTAATTCATAATGATACTTCACCATTATGATCATTTCACATAATTTACTAAAATTTCTAGCACTTTATAATATACTCAATTCAATACCATAACATTCAAAAGCTTGCAATTTCATCCTCTATTTCCTTAGACTTTTTGAATTCAACCACTTACTTTAATAAACTTGCAGTTTGAACCCACACTAATATTTAACTCTAAAAATCAGCATACTAGAAAATTTTCAGTCATTGTAATTTCTTAACAAAATAATACCATCACTTTTAAAAACTCACAATTAAGTGCAAACTATTGATACTATTCGAATTCCATCATCATACTTATCCAAATTTGCACTTTGATCCTTAATCATTATTCTAACTTAAAATTCCAGCATATCAATATTAAAATTCAACATTTAGCACCCCAATTAACATATTTATGTAATAATGTCCCACAATTCTCAAAACTTGTAAAATAGTCCTTTTTCTATTTTAAGCTTCCAAATTACTCTCCAACTCATATAGAACAGTTCTAAAATCAATTCTAAACCATAGGAAATTTTTCATCATTTTCCCCCAATTTATTTCCCTATGGACGAATATTCCAAAGTATTGGGGGTAAACTTTCCATTAAATTTCAAGCATGAATTCAACTTCCTTACATCAAATCCATGCTATATTATTCATCAAAACATAAAATTATCTCAAAAATCCCAAAATCATCTAAAACCCTAATTAGGTCGAATGGTATATAATCATCTACGCATCATTTTGATCATCACACATGCCTTAGAAATAATCTACAATACCAATAACATATTAATCTTCCATCAAATCTTCAAAATAAAACATGTTCTTCAACCACCCAATTCATGAATCTCAAAGTTTAAACATGATTTCCATGTAATTTTTTATACCAATTGATAGAGAATTTCAAGAGGATTAATTCTCTATATAATATCTTAATCCAAAAATCAACCATAAAGCTTTAAAAATCAAATTGAAATTCTCACCTATTTGGCTATGGAGCTCATAGAAAATTCTTGGGGAAGATGCTGATTTTTCTTCTTCTTTTTCATGTAATTATCACTTAAAATACTTGTCACCTTTATAATATAATTTAATTTAAAATTCAACTAATGAGAAATTCCAATCACCCTTAATGAATTATGATAATTTCTAATTGCCATTGAAATATCTTCCATTCAAATATTCCATAGTCAAAGATGAACCAATTTAGCTTTGAATTTCTACTTTGGCCATGTAATTTTTGAAATTTGCATTTTAGTCACTAAATTTCCGCTATTCTGCCAAATCTGACAAATTATCTTCAATTCAACTAATTCATGCTAAATTTCACTAATTAAAGCATCAAAATAATATTTCCAACCCTTAACTAGCATCCTTCAAATTTTTTTTGAAATTCCAGTTCGATCTGATTATCTGATTTTTTATCTCGAACTTTACCACTTTATAACATTTTATACAATCCCCTACCAAAATTCTGATTCCCATAAAAATTCTCATTTTAGGCCAAACTGGTCATTTACAGACTAAACTATATAAATTTTTAAAGTTACATTTTTGTTCCCTAAACTTTTACAAAGTTTATACTTTAGTTACAAAACTTTAAAAATTTATGTTTTAGTCACTGACCTAAATTTGGTTATAACAAAAACACCCACTTTCTCTAGTGAAATAAGAATCCCAAAGATTGAATCTTCAGAACAAGGTTACTGGAGGAATTAGGGGTGAATTTGAAGCTCAAAATGAGCATAAAGGAATCAAAGAACTTACCCTTAACTATGACCATTGCAAATGAAGATAAGGAAAAAGAGAAGTGAGAAGGAAGAAAAATGGAGAGAAAAAAAGAGATAAAATGAGATATAAAAGCTCTCATCTTTTTTGAAATGGGAGAATTACACTATTGGTATTTCCTCTTCTTTCTACTATGCAAAAATCTTATATTTATGATCAATTGCGACAAATTCACAACTAAATAAGCCCATACTCGGACCAATGACTTTAATTATGAGGTCCATGTACCTCTCGAGTAAACTCAAAACTATTAGCTGAAAATTTGGGATGTTACAACTCTCCCCTCCTTGAAAGAAATTTCATCTTCAAATTTTACTTGGATCAAATAACAACTTAGTCTTGGGTCAAACACTTAGAAGCCTCAAAGCACCTAAACTCTTATCAACTCTGATCCTCAGGAAAGTTTTTGCAAAATGACATGTAACTCAAAATATTTCAAAATCGATATACAATTTTTCAAAGGGTGTTACATGCGTCGAACTTAATAAACAACCTTCGAGAGGCACAAGACAAAGAATCTCATTATTGCCGTCTAACACAGAATTCTCGGAACATTTCATAAGGGCAAACACTTCTGCATGACTCATTTGCAGTCGTTAAACTCGTCATTGGCTAATTCTACTCAATTGAGTTAACATGTTGCATCACTCTATAAGTCTCTTTTGCTTACTGAACTTGGGTAACTCAACATACTAAATATTGAGATCATGTGGACACTTTCCATACACGTTTTCAATGTCGATTACTAAATATATACTGACAATTTTTGACTTTTTACATATCGATCTAACACTTCAGGTGCACAACTCTAATTCAATATTAACCATGATACTTAGTTGATTTTCATTTTCCTTGCGATTTACAAATGTTCTACTCATCGAATCGTGCATCTAAGATAACCACAACTGAAAACTGATTACTTGATTTGCAAAACTAACAACATCTAGCTCTTCTAGAGAGCACATATCATCGAATGAAGATCGCTTTCAACCACACTTAGACTTAATGATTCTTTGACTCTACACTTTGTATCCACAATCGCTTACCGTCACTGAGCTATTCAATATCGACAACAACTAGTCGATCAATGCTTAAAGTACTTGGTCTCCTTTAATCTCAAGCATTAAAATCCACGGTATTATGTAACGGTGCATATTATTATGTGTTGTATATAGCTTGGGGTCATATACCAACATAAAAACATCACGGATGATGCTTGGCTCACCTAGCTAAATCACTTACTGTTCATGCATAATTGCATCATGATGAAGTTGGAGAGTTCATTGCATATCAAGACTCACACCACTCATCCTACCTATAGTATTGATAACACCCTAGACCCAATTGTGCTTAAAGTGCAACATTGGGTTAGTGAGGCAACCCCTGATTTTCAAAAACCTATTCATTTTCTTTACAAATATACTAAATTATATAAATAAAAAATACATATTGTTATATAAATCAATTTACAAAATTGAAACTCCATGACACATAATTAAAAATTAAAATAATATAACTCTGAGTTTAATAAACTGAATACATAAGTAAAGTACTATGAATACATATGCCCACTAAGCTACGGTACAGTACTCTGAAGGAGATGCTGGAAGTCCTGTTGTGAAGGTGCTCCACGAACTGCTCATGCTACTAACCTGCCAATTGAAACATCCGAAGGTTGAGCTTACAAAGCCAGCAGTATAATCACTAATCTAGAGTATCATAAAAATTTCATAAACGCAAGCATACTGAAGACATGGTTCTAAGTAATAGGTGCATGCATGATCTATATGAAGTACAACCTACTTAAGGCTTAACTATCCTACCTCTAAAGTCAGGGTCTCTAACCATAATGTATGAATTTTCTACGTATTATCTAAATGTGATACTAGATCTGTTGTGCATTATATGAATATAATATTGATTCTACTGTGCAATATCTGAATGCAATATTAAATCTACTATACATTATTTGAATGCAATACTGATTCCACTGTGCATTATCTGAATGCAATATTGACTCTGTTGTGATTCATACACTAGCTAAGGTAGATATAATGGTGGGGCTACATCTTGGAGCTCACACACCCCTCTATCTTACCATATGGTAATATATGATACATAAAAAACATAAAGTTGTGGCAGGCATAATGATGAAGATGAAGGACTATATCTCGGAGCTCACACACTCCTCTAGCCTTTCGGTATACCCTTAGGTACATAAGGATTAGATTCAAAACTGCATCGAAAATGTACACTCGCCAACTTACTCCATCGAGTCTTGGGGAATTTGTGCCCATCTGGCAAGAGAAGTTCCCTAGAACTGACTGGTATATACTTGCACATACTGATAACCAAGAAAACCACCCTACTGCTAAAGTAACTCAGTTGCCCTTGTTGTTTCCCAAGTGTCACACAAAGGCTAGTTTTATGACATCCTATATGTTACTGCTTCTAGTTGTTACTGATATTGTTTTTAACTATTACTATTTCTAATTCTAGCTTATTTCTTATTTGTTCTCTCATCTAGAAAATTATGTGAGGGTTAATTAATATGTTATTTCTAATTATCTGTATTGTTCTATTTATTCGCTACTTAAGGGTATTAGTTTTGATTTTGATTGGCTCGATATTTGGTTCAGGTTCACTTCTAATTATCGATGCTCTATTCACTAATCGACGCTTTTCTTTAATTCACCCTCGAATTAAAGGAATAGATGGGAGTCCAACACTCTCGGTCATTCCTGCGGAATATGACAATGTTGTTTCATAATCTGATTTCTTGGTCATACCTCTCGACGGTATACCTTGAACACTGATCTTTCATCCATAATTATCTATTATGTGCTCACTGAAGATACTTGGATGCGTTACACCTGCATTGGTTACTTTGGTTGTAATCCACTCCTACGAGTGTCTCTGGTCCCTTTTTGGCTATTTTCATCCCTCATAGACTAAGCTTTATCCTTATGGACTATTCCAAGCTTTTACATACCTTAATTTAGTTGAATCTGATCATCTAAGGTGGGTAGTATTGGTAATATAGTTGTATTATCAATACTCTATGGTCAAGTATCGATACCCCTATGGGTATCAGTACTAAAAATACATTTTGCTATGAAATTTAGGCCTCAATATCGATACTGCTACCCTGAGTATCGATATTGTATGGAAAGTATCAATACTCCCCTTGGCAGTATCGATACTCCCCTCTAAAATCCCTAATTTTAGCCTCAATTTAACTAGTATCGATATTGTTCATTCCAGTATCGATACTCGAACCCTGAAACTAATATTTTAGTCTAAAAACACCCAAAATTATCTTAAATGACTTGGATTGGTTCCTAAACTGATTATGAAGTTCTAGTAAGTTATTTAGGGTCTTTAGGTGTCATAAAAAACACTTTTTTAACACATAAAACATAATTTAATATTGAAATCAAGTTTAAACCCTAATATGCTCAACTATACAAATCTTAGCAAAATCCTGAAATTATGGAAACTTAATACTCCAAAGGATTATAAATACACTACCTTGATGATTAAATCCTGAAATAAGGCTCCTTGGTTAGCCACACACCTTCCCTATATGAGTTGGATGGAAACCCATAAATATTTCTTGCAACCAAGGAACCAAAGCTTTGATTCATTAAAAACATGCTACTAGGGGAAATAAGAATAGATTTGAAGCTTGAAATTAGGCTCAGGTTCTTACCTTGCTAAGAAATTTAGAGAGGAAAGTGGAAGGAGAAAAATAAGGATAAAAGAAAGTTAATAGAAGAAAATAGGAGAAGATATAAAAGTACCATTAGTACTTAGGGTAAGATTTGAGATTCTTGTATTAGAAATGTACACCTAGCTAACTTACTCCTTGTGAGTACATGGGACATCCATGTCTAGTTAGCAACTGAATTGCCTTGGTACTAACTAAGATGTATCTTAATATTTTTGGCAAACAAGGTGGGATAAAGTAACTTAGGTTTTCTTAACACTCTCATGGAGATATCTACCTCCAAGGCTAAACTTGAGGTTACTAAATATTTATGGGATCATTCACACGAACCCTTAACTAATGATACAAAAATATCCTTATAGTCTCATATATAACTTGACAATCCACAATGATGCTCCCCTAGGGAACACATAAGCGTGAAAGATTCTGTAACTAAATATTTTCTTAGGGTTTATCCTCAACTTAACAATAAATAACAACCTAAACTCATACTCTATACTCGTAACCCTGCGATCAAAACAACTCTGGTGCTAACATCTTCACTTAGGTCGACAACCAATCCTGACTCAAACCCTCGAAGAATATCTAAGGTAAACTTTGTCTATTTCGCTAAGCTCTACCAACTAGGTACTCGGATCCTCATGTCAAGATCCTCTGCATGAATACTTTTCCTATATAACTCACTAGGCGCCACAAAAGAATGCATAAACTCATATCTAATGATGTAGCATAAATAAATGGAATTGCTAAAAACATGTACCTAGCATCCCATCTACGTGATCAACATCCTTCATAGGCCTCATGAAAACCTGACAAAATGGGTCACGAGTAGTAAAACTAGAAATAGGTCGATCAACTCCTCTACTCTCCTACCTGAACATAACGTTGACACCTCTTTGTGAAGGTCTTATACCATGCTAAGCTATTGTGATCGCTTCTCCAGACTAAACTAGGGTAATCCCTCACTACATACTCTAAGGATTTACATCTTTAGTACTTCCTAGAGAGTCTAAAGTAGCTCCCTCGATGATTCTTGTCACATTCCTTATACTCTGAATATCCCAATACTCTATCAGAGCTTCTAAAGCTCACTACAAACGGTAGAGCTGACGGTCTCCTATGAGACCCTATATATAACCTTTGGCTCGACTAGAGTGACAATGCTGACATCACTCTCCTCTACTCACGTAAATCTCTAGCCCTCTTGGATACTAAATGAGATAGGTCCCATAATACACAAGTTCTCATACTTAGGTTGCCTGACTCGCCCAACAAATGCTTTCTCATACTCTGTACCCTTTCTAATGCCTTAGTCTGCCATGCCATGTCTGAAAACACTATAGGCATGTCTGCCACCAACTAAGAATAGATATTAACATAATAACTTAAGGAACCTCTTACACCTCAAGGGCTCAGGAATAACCAATTTTGAAGCATAAATACTTATCCGAAGAAAATATCTCTTGTACTCATACACTAAGCGATCTCTCTAAAATAGCTAAAAGAATTCCATCCTCAAACCATCTATATCTGCCTCACCAATAAACTTACCTCAAAATTTATTGAAGATCCCAGATAGGCAGCTCTGGCTACAGAGCCATCTCTATAGTCTTTCACTAGCCGATAGCATTACCCTTGAGCAAAGAGGTGATGCACTCTAGCTTACCTTACGGGGTAAGATGAAGCTTCCTAAAAATCCTCATGGTCTCTCTCAACCACTAATTGGCCAAAATCATATCATCATTACTTGAACCGAAGAAGTCACCTCCTCAGTCTCTCTTTCGGGTACTCTGTCGACACTAACATACTTTGGGTGATTGGCTAAATAGTTTGTGCTCTAGGAATAACATGAATTATCTCCCTAAGAGTGAAATTTAAGTATCTAAATAAGGTTATCTCTGTAACTCTCGCAACTAACGAGACCACATGATCATCTACCCTAGACATGAACTCATCGCTGACAATATCAAAATGAGAAACATTACTCTCCATCCTATCCTCTAGACTATGCTTGAAACTATCGGCCATCACAAATTTCTACAACATAGATAAAGAAATGAAGCCCCATAAGGGTTTTAACTTGTACAAGTACTTTCAGTACCTAACAACTTATTATAACTGATCATTGGGTTCTAATACCAACTTAACCTAACGCTCTGGTAACTTTAAATGTAACACCCAAAACCTGATTAGGCCTAAAGTGTCACATTGGGCTTCTGAGATAACTCCTAATTTTTAAAACTTGCTTATTTTTATTTCAAATCATATTGTATGGTACCAAAATAGACATACATGATAGTTATAAAAATATTTTATAAACTAGCACTTTGCGACACATAGTTTAAATCCAATAATACAACTCAAGTTTGATATTTGAGCCATTCGTGGAGCACTATCGCAGCAAGACTTCCAGCATTATTAGATTTAAACTATAAATGAAAAAATATGAACGTTGAGCTTACAAGCTCCACAGTATAATCAATAATATAGAGTAGTATTATGAGTCTCATAAACATAAGCATGATAAATATATGATACTAAGTAGAGTGTACATGCATGATTATAATCAAATATTACCTACTAAAGGTTCAATTGTTCTATCATTGAAATAAGAGTCTCGTGTTTCCCTTAATCCTCTACTAAGGGCCTCACCATGAGTTCACCTCTAATAAGTCTCTAACCATAATAATTGTAACTGTTTTTTATTATTTGAATGTGACACTGACATTGTTGTACATTATCTGAATGTGACACTGACATTGTTTTTCATTATTTGAATACGACACTAACACCCATGTGCATTATCTAAATATGACACTCCGCTAGTATCTGGTCTTACATAGCATCAAATACTAGACTGCTGGGAGGGGTACCGTTATAACATAACATCGATAAAATCCTCTTTAAGCTACTAAATGATCTATTGGAATCACATAGCATTAAGTAGACCATAGAGGTAGATTCCTGATATCACTTAGCATTGGTAATTCCTGCTCAACTGAAGCATTGGTTTGGTATCACATTGCATCGAGCCAAGCTTTATGGATAACTTTTGTACTTGACTAATGCAAATACACATGTATAACTAAGTAACCAAAGGCCTCATAACACTAACAATGCCCCACCATGGCAACTAAGGTAGCTTGGCTACATATTAGCATAACTCAACATAATAAAGTGGGGACATCCTTTCATTAGTTGTTATCTCGCTCGTTCTCTCATCTATAATGTTATGTGATGGTTTATTAGTCCAGTACTTCTATTAGTTTATTAAGTTGTTTAATTTTGGTTATTATCACTTAAGAGCGCTCTAGTCATTTCCATCTCTAAGGTGATCATTATGCGCTTTATGATTTTACGATAGTTAATGTAACACCCATAGCCCGTATAAGTCTCAAACTATGAGCTAAATATGTCACATCAAATTTACAAACATTCACTAATCATAAATGCTTAAATTTTTTTCTATTATAAAGCATTTCATTATTAACTTTACAATTATTCCATTAATCATGTAAAATCATAAAATAATAATTATCATATAAATCCAACTTAATTTTAGGCAAACGTTTAGTAGTTCAATAGTAAACAATACTTCTTAAAAACTACCTAATTTTAAAATATTTATTTGTTCTTCTAAAATATAATTTTTATCTAAAATATAAAACTTAGATTCATAGTTATAATATTAATAATATATCTTAGACATTTCTTATTCATATACATGACATATAGAAAATTTAAAATAGTCGGATGTCATTACTGATACTTATAGTTGTTATTTGTTGATTGATGCCAACTCAACTTCTTACTTCACTTTTCCTTCTTTACCTATGCGTGAAAATCATCACGCTCTACGTATTCAATTAGTGAGGCATTATAAACAAACTAAGGTGACATAAAATATTAAGCAACTTAACAACATCATAACATTATATTTCTTTATATAAAACATAACTTAAAATATCATAACAATTCAAAACATTAAAATTAAATTCAAATAAAATCATTAAATAACTAAACTAGTTTATTCAAGCCATATTTCCTCGTCAGAGACTTGAAAATCATCATCTCGTGATTTTTTTCAATACTATGATAATCAATAATAAACATAACAATCATGTCATACTTTATTTCATTCAAATATTTTTCAGAACTTTCTTATTTTATTCTTATTTTCCACTTTCATATTTATTCACTTATTCATTTTCATATTCCATGTTCTTAACAAAAACTTTCACATATCATAATTTATTTTCTAATTCAGAACTTATTTCCATATTCATAACTTATTTTTAGACTCATAGCTTACTATCATATTCATAACGTATTTTCAAATTCATAGCCCAATGCATATTTATGAGAATGAAAGGTACGTGAGTCATACATAATGTGCGTACTAGGCACTTCAGTGCCAAATCATCAACATAAGGTATACTCCAAGTGCAAATCATATCATATGAACCAACAGTGACATACGTAATCTACAAGAATGTACCATAACTTAACTTAACTTCATAGCATGCCAAGTGCAGCTACGACTTTCAATGAACATACAACGGACTTTTCCATTAATTATAATATATTATTCAGTTATCAAAGATATCAATATATCAACATATCCAACTCTTCATATCATAACATAATGGATAGTTCATATCCTAAACATTTCATTTCCACATAACATTTATATATCATAATCATTGTCAATTATCTTTTTTAATATATAAACATCATATTTTTCATGTAATAAATATCATAATACTATACCAATTGCAATAAATTTGACTTATTTCGAGCATTTATAATAACCTATAACATAGGAGTAACATGAAAACATAATTTATGACAAGTTTTATATGCCGGCAGTATGCACTACTTGCAAAGAAATGTTATTTTGTATTAATCTACACACTTGAAATTATTATGTTTATACCAATAGAAACTAGACTCAAATACAAATCTAACTATATAAGGAAATTTCTCTAGTTCAACTTATACAATTTATATTGATTTTTTGAATTTGACCTATATAAGTTGTTTTGAGCAGAATCTATTGCCCTGCTTTCTGACCTATCCTCAATAAAAAAATCATATCTTTTTTTATTCCTATCGAAATCAATATCCATTTGTTTTAAATGAAACTATACTAACATAAAAATCCAACGATGTAAAACCCATCCTCTAATCATTTCTCTATAATTTATGATGATTTTCACTAACTTATATTTTCAGCTTATTCACTAATTCTATTAGCATATTAACTTAACATAATCACAATTCACATAATAGATAGAAGCTACTTCTTACCATAGTAATTTCGTCACTAGCTCATCGCAAGCCAATGTTTGCTCGATAACACAAATATGAATTAAATATGCATTCACCTGGTGTTATTAGCTTGTAAACCTTCTTAGCACATCATATTACATCCTTAAGCTTCTCCTTAGCTTTAACATTGATTTATCTTGATTTTAATCATAATCTAAATGAACACCATTTACAAAATATATGCATTTCAAACTATATGTTAGAATCTTACTAACAGAGGCGCACAATAGAAAATAAATTCCTAAAAACCTTTCAATGCTCATTCAATACGAATTTCATATCACATCATCAATGTTGACCTTAATACTTCAAATTGACCAATAAATCCCTTTTTATCCAAATTCACCCAAGCTTCACATAAAATTTTTCAACTTTCCATTTTAACTACCATATATGAATTCTTTTAGAATTCATATCAACTTTCCATTTTATTCCAAATAGTCTTTTGCTTTTTATCTTCAATTCAAGTTTCAAACAACTTAATTAAATTTCTAGCATCTAATTTTCAGCCCAATACCTAAATAACTCCACTATTACAACTTAAGTCATTAACTTTCTCAATATTTGTCATTTAGTACTCAAACTTCACCAACTTTCCAAAATAGTCAAATTTCACATTCTAACATCAAATTCAATATTCTAACTTTAAATTCCAGAATAGTACATTATCTTTCTAACATTTACACATAAACCCCCTAAGTTTCCATAGTTGCTTAATAGGTCTCTCAATTTTCATAAAATTACAAAGTGGCCCAAAAAACTTTCTAAAGCTTGTAGAACCTTTCAAACATCATTTCTAAGCCTAAGGAAAATTTTCACAAATTTCCCCAATTAATTCTTTAGGGTCGAATATCATGGTGGTTAGGGTTCTTGATTTTCACTTGATTCAAGCATGGATTCCACCTTTTAACAACATTTCAAGGATTTTACAATCAAAGCGCTAACTAACAAATCACAATTTTCTCAAAACCCTAGGTCATGGCTAAATGGAATTTCACCAAAATTCAGGTATTTTTAATCATCATACAAGCTTTAGAATAATCTCCAACATAAAAAACATAAAAAAAAGATTCATCAAATCCTCAAAATCAATAAATTCTATATAAACCCTCATTTCCAAACTCACCATATAAACATGATCTCCATGTAATATTTATACCAAATGATAGAGAATTTCAAGGGGATTAATTCTCTATCTAATATCTTAATCCAAAAATCAATCCAATAAGCTTAAAAAAAATTTACCTTGTATATATGGTAGTGCACGTTTTGGGACTGGAAGAAACTGAAAATTTCTAATTTTTCTTCAATTAAAACATAATACACTTGGCTTCATCTAATACAAATGAATTTAAAATTCATTTAATATGAAATTATCATTTTACCCTTAATGTGTGAGTAGTGTTTGAGTCAAACTCTGTGTCCTAACTTATTTATAAAACTATCTCCTAAATTGTAGAAAATATGACTCCTATCTTTTCTAGATCTCTAATTCTTGTATATAAAAATCCTATGTATCCTATTATGTAATACATAATTTTTTTCCTTGAATAAAAGTACTTATTGACTTCATCAGTAAAACATCTTCTACATGGTATCAGTCGCTGGCGTCGATCCCAACCTTGCTCCCTACGTCTTTTGACATAAATCCGAATGGTAGTATGCTTTCTTCGCACTGTCGCTCTCTCGACCATAAAATACCCATCACCCCTCAACCTGCTCCTTCATTAAATACCCATAAGTTCATCTTATACTAAAAAATACCACTCAAGAACCTCTTAACACCATCATATCTGATAATGAAAACAAATCAATTAATCCCACCGACTATCATAAAACACCTAGGCCATCTATCGATATTCTTACCTACAAAAGATAACCCAAACAAACCTACCATCTACCCCACAACCAATACATTGTCAAGAGCCAGAACCGGGTTTAAATCCATCGATAGAAAGAGGATATGGTGACCAAAGTAAGTTGGATGTGGTAATTGATACTGTTGAGTTACCAATTGCTCAAAGAAAGGGAGTTAGACATTACAACTCATCCTATTAGTAAATTTGTTCCTTATGGCAAACTAATGCCTGGTTTTAAGACTTTCACAACTCAGATTGATCATATTCACATTCAAGAGACCATAGAGGACGCATTAATAAGCCCTGAGTGGAAAAAGGTAGTTGAAGAAGAAATTTCAGGTCTAGAAAATAAAAAAACCTGGGTCATCGTTGATCTACCTAAAGACAAGAAAGCAGTCAGCTGAAAATTGGTCTTTATTGTTAAATTCAAGATAGATGGAAAAATTGAGAGATATAAGGCTAGACTTGTGGCAAAAGGGTTCGCTCAAACTCATGGAGATGACTGTGGAGTTGACTATCAGGAGACCTTTGCTCCAGTTGCAAAACTCAGCACTTTTCAAGTTTTATTATCCCTGGCGGTGAACAAGGATTTGATACTTCACCAACTAGACGTAAAAAATGCATTCCTCAATGGTAATCTTGAAAAAAAAAGTCTATATGCAAGTTCCACCAGGAATCCATTCTGGAAATATCCTGGTATGTAAATTGTTGAAATCCTTATATGGTCTAAAACAATCACCTTGAGCTTGGTTTGATAGATTCACGAAGGTAATGTTACAAGATAACTACAAACAGTGTCAATTCGATCACACTCTATTTGTAAAAACTGCTCCTAGTAAGAAGAAGTCAATCTTTATTATCTATGTTGATGATATTATCATCACTGGTGATGACTTAGTAGAAATCAAAAAGTTGAAGACATTACTAGCAAAGGAGTTTGAAACCAATTATTTGGGAACTCTAAGATATTTCCTAGGCATGGAGGTAGCGAGACCATAAGAAGGAATTGTCATAAATCAAAGCAAATATATTCTAGACATACTTTTTGAAACTGGAATGACTAATTGTAAGCCCTCGAAAACTCCTATGAAAGTTAACTTGAAATTGACTAATTGTCATAAACCAATTATTTGCACAATGATATATAGTGGTTCGACTTCTCAACCAAGTTTTCATACACTACCTTTGCTTTACACTTAGGATTTTCTAACAAATTGACTAATTTATTCTTTCGTTTTGTAGCTTCAAGAGTAACCTCTACAAATCCATAGCTTTTCAAAGGCTAAGCTAGAATCACTCCCCTTTTACAAAGGATAAGAAATGCAAACAAGAAAGCCTCACAAACGTATGTATGTGTTGATAAGAGAAAAAGGAAAATAAAGAGTGAAAGAGTTTTTCTCTTGATTTCTATTGCTTGGATAGGTGTTGTAACCTTCTTCAAGTTTCCTCAACTTGTTTTTATATGTTGGAATGAATTACTAGTTGTTTGTGATCATTGGGGATGAATTTTGGCCGTTGGAAGCATAAAAATTTGCAATTCTTCATAGAGGTTTTGAAACTACTAAGGGGGTTTCGAAACTTCCTTTAAAAATTTAACCTTTGCCCTAGGGGGTTTGGAAAACAACAATGGGGGTTTCAAAACCATAAGGCCAATTTTGGCTACTGCCTTAAGCCCAAAATTGTCTAGTTTCATATTTTAAAATTCTTTCTAAAAACTTGAATTATTTTTGCAATGTTTGAATTAATTCAATTAAGTCCAAAAACATTTTGCCCTTATTTGTTATATCAAAATATTGGTTCTACAATCTCCCCCTTTTGATATAACAAAACTTTTGAAAAATGGTTTTTGCCAATACTCTCTTCCTTAACAAAACATTTTTTGAAAAAGAGAAAAAAAATTGAAAATATTTTAATCTTCCCTTTTTTCTTTGAGAAATTGATTTTTTTTCAAACTTACACTTCTCCTCATTTTTGTTATATAAAAATAATTTAAAAAAATTATTCAAAATAACAATAGAGAGTAAGTAGAGAATTTTAATTTAAAATCATTTGAGAAATCAATGGTTTCCCCTCACTAAAAGCATTCCATACAAAAGATTTGACGCAAAAACTTAAGCACTTAAAGAATATTGAATTTCAACAAAGATGAATAAACATGTTACACATGACTATCATACTTTAAGAAAAAAAAAGTCACAATGAATTGCTTATACATAAAGCATTATATAATGTCATACATTGAATACGTATATCAATTATTAGAGAGATATCATTTGCTAGTAAGAACACATGCATGAACATTTAATCTCATTTGCATTTGCATATCAACAATGTAAAAATTAGGCACACATTTTAATAGATAAAAGAAGACATATGCAAGTAAAAGGAAAAACTTTAAGATTTTTCCATATGCACCTTTAAAAATGATACCAATTGAAAAATATTTTAAAACATTATCAAACTTGGCATCATAGTTTAAAGTGATTCAAAATGTTAAAAAAAATATTCAATAAATTAAGGATATCACTTGTTTTGAAAATTATTTTCAATAAAACCACAAAATAAAGGTCAATATATTATGAAAGAACCATTTAAAACATAGAAATATAACTTGACCAAAAAAATTATGATGAACTAAAAATTGATAAAAACATTTAACTTTAAAATATGTCCATCATAACACATTTTCAACATACTTGAGATAATAAATAACATGTAATCATTCATACTCAATACTCATGCATGAATAAAAAAAAATAAGCAACTAATATACAAAAATAATAACCATTTAGTTTATAGGTTATCCATCTTTCCATTGTGTGATTATATTTCGTATTTTGTGGATTAGGTTGAAGATTTGGATTAAACAAGTTCAAAATATAATGATTAGCATGATCTTCACAAAATCCCCAAATTAAGGAGGAAAATCAGAATTCAAGAAGTTGGCAAGACCAGAAGAGGTTTTCGCATAAGGCGTGGGCACAACTTATTTATCCTGAGCTATCGCAAAAGAAGTCTTCAGTTAAGGCGTGGGCGCGCCTTACCAGTTCGTGTAACCCTATATCAGGGTTACGGATTTACAAAGGAAAAGGAGTTTAATGACGGCTGGAAGACTATTTTAAATTATTCTTATCTTTAGAAAAGGATGAGGGCATTTAAAACTCCTATTTTGTGGGATTTTCTTTAAGGGAAACTTCCTTATCTAGAATAGGAAAATCCTTATAAAAGGGAGCTAGGGCTTTCATAGGAGAATGAAGTTTTTCATTAAGTTTTTCTTTTGGTTTTCTTTTAATTATGAGCAGCTAAATACTTTTGTTCCAACTGAAGGATAATTGAAGTTTTGGTTCTTCAAGAATTGTGAGATCTAAATAATTTTCATTGTTCTTTTACTTCTTTGCTATTTATATATCTTCTATTTTTATTAAGAATTATTGTCTTGATTGATTGTGCAAAGGGACCGTTGTTCAATTATTAGGTTGATAAATTAACATTTAGAACTTTAAATCCGTAATTGTTTAAACGTTCTAATATTAGTGGTAAAGTAACATAGTTGATTTTGATTATGTTATGAAGGTATGTAACATAGTCTAAATGAATAAAGCTTGTGTATTCGTTGGCTAGAATTGATGGTCCCTCTAGTGGTTAATGTTGTTGGTGGATTAAATCTTAAGAGCTTGTCTAGGGTTGTTCATTAACAAGGGAAATAATCAAAGAGCTCCTCTTAATTATCAAGAAACTAAGGAGTGACAGGTTGTTAGAGCTTCTCAATAACCATAACCAATTTAGTGAAAAGTATAAGATTTTATCATTGCATCTATGATCAATTCTCTGAACCAATTCTGAAATTATACCTTTAGTTGGATATTTTCTTAATATTAATCTCTCTAAATTATTGGTTGATTTTAAATGCTTTTTCTTTTTGATTTCTTCTCGATTTTAAAACCCCTTTTATTTACTTTAATTTTCATTAAAATAAGTCTACCCAATCCCTGTGGATTTGACCTTGCTTACCACTACTACAAATTTATATTTCTAAAAGCAAGTATTATTATTTGTTCGATTCGACACCTACCAAATTTTTGGCACCGTTATTGGGGATTGGTGTTATATAGACGTATTTTGATGCCCCGTTCTTCTCGTGTAGGTGAACTCCAATACGATCTTGAAATCGAGAAGACCGCTCGTAGGTTAAGAAAAGAAACTAACTTGCGCAACAAACAAGCTTCTTATTCTTCATCCCCTTAATCGGAATCTGTAGTCAACTTGGTTGATTCATCCATTGATTCTGAAATAGAAGGAACAATGGCCAATGAAGAAAGAACTCTAAGAGAATTTGCTGCACCAAATGAGAATCAACAACCACTCTGCATTGACTACCCAACTTTGGAGGTAGCTTTTGAACTAAAATCTGGTTTGATTCATTTGTTTCCTACTTTCCATGGACTTGAGAATGAAGATCCTCATAAGAATTTGAAGGAATTCCATGTGGTATGTTCAAGTATAAGACCACAAGGAGTGACTGAAGAGCAGATCAAATTACGTTCTTTTCCGTTCTCACTAACCGATAGAGCTAAATATTGGTTCTTCTATTTACCCCCTGGTTCTGTAACTACTTGAACCGAGATGGTGAGGATATTTCTTGATAAATTTTCCCTACTTCAAGAGTCGTTGGCATTCGAAGGGAGATATGTGGATTAAAACAAAAAGATACTGAGACCCTTCACGAGTATTGGGAATGATTCAAACGACTGTGTTCCAGTTGTCCTCAACATGGGATTTTTGAACAACTTCTCATCCAATATTTCTATGAGGGACTTCTACCCATGGAGAGGAAGATGATGAAATCAGCTACTGGAGGTACCATAGTGAATAAGACTCCTCACGATGCTAGAGAATTGATCTCCATCATGGCCGCCAATTCACAACAATTTGGTTTTAGGAAAGACACCTCTCCAAGAAGGGTGAATAAGGTAGGTTCATCTTCCATTGAACATGAATTACCGCATCTCACCTCCCTTGTTCAACAACTAGTTGTAGGAAAAGCGCAGCAAGTGAAAGCTTGTGGGATATATGCTGCGATCGGTCACCCAACTGACATGTGCCCTACACTTCAAGATGATTCTCATTAGTACTCCAATGCAGTTGGAAGGTTTCCTGATCCACCACAAAGGAAGTATGATCCTTACTTAAATACCTATAATCCAGGATGGAGGGATCATCCTAACCTGAGCTATAGACCAAGACCATCGCAATTCCAACGTTTTCCACCTGAGTAGTCTTCTTCAAAGCCAGGTATGTCCCTGGAAGAAATTGTCAAATCACTTGAAACTAATACACAACAATTTCAGCAAGAGACAAGAATAAACATACAAAATTTGGAGAATCAAGTGAGTCAATTGGCATCCTCCATGAGTCGGTTAGAATACCATGGTAAGCTACCTTCACAAACCATTATTAATCCAAAACAAAATGTTAGTGCAATCACATTGAGAAGTGGGAAGGAGTTAAAGGAACCTAGTCCATTGGCACATGGGAGAGCCTTAGACGAAGAAACTGAAAAGGAAGTTGTTGTTCCCCATACTCAAAAAGACCAACCCAAAAGACTCAAAAGCAAAAAACCGAATGAATTTGTCATAAAACCTTCTTTTCTCACTAGATTCACTAAGTCCAAGAAAGAAGCAGAATAGAAAGAAATTCTTGAGACATTTTGCAAGATCAAGGTAAATATTCCTTTACTTGATGCAATTAAATAAGTACCTCAATATGCTAAAGTTCTTAAAGAATTGTGAACCAATAAGTGAAAGCTCAAGGGTAATGAAAAGGTAAGTATGGGTGAAAATGTTTCAATTGTCCTCCAGAAAAAACTACCACCCTAGTGCAAAGATCTAGGTATTTTTACTATCCCTTGTAAACTTGATAATGTTAGGATTGAGAGAGCAATGTTAAATCTAGGAGCCTCAATAAATATCATGTCTCTTTCTATTTATTCATCTCTGAATGTTGGTCCTTTGAAAGAAACAAGAGTGATTCTTCAACTTGCTGATAGATCTAATGTATATCCTGAGGGAGTTTTAGAGGATGTTTTGGTGCAAGTTATTGAATTGGTTTTTCTTGCAGATTTTTATTTGATTGATATGCAAGAAGATGATTCTTCTAAATCAACATCAATTGTGTTAGGAAGGCCATTTTTAACAACAACTAGGTCAAAAATTGATGTAAATGATGGTACATTTACCTTGGAATTTGGTGCTGAAATTATTAAATTCAATATTTATGATGCCATGAGATGTCCTAGTGATGTGTCCTTTATTTTTTTTCATGGATGTTATTGACCCTTTAGTACAGGAAACTTTTGATCAAAATGAAGATGACAAGTTGAAAGATACACTCAACATGAATTTCACTTCTGAAGGATTACAGGGAATCATGAAAAAGTATGTGTTGGATCTTGATTTGCAAGATATAATCCAAGAACTAGAATCACTCAAACACATAAGGTATAATGTCTCTTATATTGAGTCACCTCTTTCTCACACCAAGCTTTTTCCTTCTCTTGTGCATGCACCAAAATTGGAAATGAATCATTTGCCAAATCATTTGAAGCATGTATATTTAGGAGAAGATGAAACTATTTCGGTGATCATTCCCAACAAACTCTCTCGCTTAGAAGAAGAAAAGTTGATTCGAATACTTAGAGAGTACAAGGAAGCTATTGGGTGGAGAAAAATTTCTCTATTGTTGAAACACAAAGTTTGGATACAGGTCAAATATTTAAGGTCAATGGTCATCGTTTGAAACCTTTTTATGAAGGTTCTCAGGTGCATACTGTTGGTCAAACCATTTTTGAGTACCCAACTTAGGAAGATTGAGAAAATACAACGTCTAGCCAAAGACGTTAAAGAAAGGCGCTCTTGGGAGGCAACCTAATTTTTCCTTTTCAATTTCTGTTTTCGTTCTTTTATTTTTATTTTTTTATTTCTCGGAGTACAATTAATCTTGTTTTCCTCTTTAGGTCAGAAGATGAATTTTTGTAACCCGTGGGCACGTTTTACAAACGTAGAATTATTCCTAAAGCCTCTCACTATCCAGAAGATGTTTTTGTATAAGACGTGCCCACGTCTAAACTCAACGCCACTTCTGGTTCAAGAAACAAGATTCAAAGAAACTTTTTAAATATAAATATGCCTTATCTTTTCTTTATTTTCTGTACTCCTTCAGAAGAATACGTACCACCAGTCGTCCTCTCCGCTCCACCCGACCCACGTCTCTGCTCAGATCGAGAATCAACCTAGCCTACACACAACACCGTCACCCCAGCTCGTGACAGATACCGTGGTTGATGCTCAATATTTTCAGGGGAGTTTTCTACTCTTATTCTTTTATGGTTTTTGAGCATATACTTTTGATACATTGAGAATAATGTATGGATTAAGTGTGGGGGAGAGTATTTCATACATGGTTTTGCTTTGAACATAATTTTGCTTTAATGTTTTTTGAAAAAAAACAAGTATACTTTAGTTCTTTTTTTGTGATTTTTTCTTTTCGAAATTCTAGATTCTTTCGATATTTATCCTTACATGATTTGGATTGTTATGAATTATCAAATTAAGTTGAAGCATAATATAGGATTAGCTTGAGTAGTTCAATTCTTATTTGCTACACACTGGTTGATTACTCTTGATGACTGATTGAATGAAAAATGTTTGGGATTTAATACATGTTTACCCTTTTTGTGAGTTTTTGGGCCAATGAGCACTCATTTTCAGCATGCTCCATTTCTTGATTGAGTGATTTCCATACATAGTTAATTTTTCTAGAACTTGCTTTACTATACATGTCGAAGACCACATTTTAGAATTGGATGCATCAAGAACGATAAGGGCATTTAGGTGAAACCACTTTTAGCTTTCGTAAAGAGCCTACCCTAATTATCATCCATAGAAAGCCAATTTTGAGCCTGAGCCTTTTTGTTCAAAATTAACCATGATACAAGCAAATATTAAATCTTTTTTGTTAATTTCCCCTCTTTGAACCTTGAATTGGAGGATTGTAAGATCTTCTTCACAAGAGAATTCAAATTATCTTGAGAAAATCGAAAGATGTTAGAATATAGTGGTTCGAGTTATAATCTCTTTCATTGAAAAAAAAAAGAAGAAGAAAAATTGTGCAAAGGAAAAGGAGAAAGAGAGATTGTGTAATGAAAAAATGTTATGTGGCTTGAAGAGAACATTTGAGATTGAGTTCCATGTGGATAAGTTTGTATGACTCTTTCAATTAAACAGCTCAAATTCATTTCCTACCAAACCTCACCTAAGCCCCATTACACCCTGTTTAAGACCTTGAGGTTTTTATGGATTCAATTCATTGATTAGTGGTGGGGATGTGATAGGTTAGCAAGCTTATGGTAAAAATCTTTCTATGTTTTGGCTTGAGAGTTTATTGACACCCTAAACACTTTGAGCATATTGAGTGAATCCAATGTGAGGGTATTAGATCCCACTGCATTTTGATTTCGAAATGATTGATGGAGTGATTATTCATGTGTGTTGGTTTATGAGAATTTCTTCTATGAATTGCTCGTTCCTTGTTTCTAGATTTGAGTCTTTAAGGCATGGTAATTTTGATTGTGGAATGATGAGCAAATGAAGAAGAAGGATTGATGTCAAGAAGAGTTATAAATTTGAACTATTGTATGCTTGAGGACAAGCATTGGTTTAAGTCTGGGGGAATTTGATAAGATTCAAATTAGACATATATTTTATGATAGTTTCCTCATATTTGAATAACTAAAATTGCTTAAATCATGGATTTTGATTATATTTCGTATTTTGTGGATTAGGTTGAAGATTTGGATTAAATAAGTTCAAAATCTAATGATTAGCATGATCTTCAAAAAATCCCCAAATTAAGGAGGAAAATCAAAATTTAAGAAGTTGGCAAGACCAGAAGAGGTTTACGCATAAGGCGTGGGCACGACTTATTCATCCTGAGCTATCGCAAAAGAAGTCTTCAGTTAAGGCGTGGGCGCCCCTTACCAGTCTGTACAACCTTAAATTAGGGTTATAAATTTACAAAGGAAAAAGAGTTTAATGACGGTTGGAAGACTCTTTTGAATTATTCTTATCTTTAGAAAAGGATGAGGGCATTTAAAACTCCTATTTTTATGGGATTTTCTTTAAGGGAAACTTCCTTATCTAGAATAGGAAAAGCCTTATAAAAGGGGAGCTAGGTCTTTCATAGGAGAATGAAGTTTTTCATTAAGTTTTCTTTAAGTTTTTTTTTTTTTGGTTTTCTTTCAATTATGAGCAACTAAATACTTTTGTTCCAACTGGAGGATAATTGAAGTTTTGGTTCTTCAAGGATTGTGAGATCTAAATAATTTTCATTGTTCTTTTACTTCTTTGCTATTTATATATCTTCTTTTTTTATTAAGAATTATTGTCTTGATTGATTGTGCAAAGGGCCCGTTGTTCAATTATCAGGTTGATAAATTGCCATTTAGAACTTTAAATCCGTAATTGTTTAAACGCTCTAATATTAGTGGTAAAGTAATATAGTTGATTTTGATTATGTTATTATGGTATGTAACATAGTGTAAATGAATAAATCTTGTGTATTCATTGGCTAGAATTGGTGGTCCCTCTAGTGGTTAATGTTGTTGGTGGATTAAATCTTAAGAGCTTGTCTAGGGTTGTTCATTAACAAGGGAAATAATACAAGAGCTCCTCTTGATTATCAAGAAACTAAGGAGAGACATGTTAGAGCTTCTCAATAACCATAACCAATTTAGTGAAAATAGAAGATTTTATCATTACATCTATGATCAATTCTCTGAATCAATTCTGAAATTATACCTTTAGTTGGATATTCTCTTTTAATATTAATCTCTCTAAATTCTTGTTTGATTTTAAATGCTTTTTCTTTTTGATTTCTTCTCGATTTTAAAACCCCTTTTATTTACTTTAATTTTCATTAAAATAAGTACCCAATCCCTATGGATTCGACCTTGCTTACCGCTACTACAAATTTATATTTCTAAAAGCAAGTATTATTATTTGATGGATTCGACACCCACCAAGAACCTAAAATCTTTACCTTTATGACCCTTGCTCCAACATACCTACAAGAGACATTTACTTTATTTCTGGTACCCAAATTGCTTTGGGTCCTAGAAGATTAGTACCAATGTCTCTAGTTCCCTTAGGAGCCCATACTTGTCTAATTTTAAAATGTTTTCTTTTCTTTATAGGACAAGTATGAACATTGTGACCATTATAATGGTAATGTTAGTATTTTTCCATTTTTAAACAAGACGAATTGGTTTAAATGATTTCTTTTTCTTTTGTTAAACACTCAAGCTTAACTTCTAAATCAAGATTTTATTTTCCTAAATCTTTAATTTTGATTTTTGAAATCTCAAAATCATTTTTCAAAACTTCATTTTGTTTTCCAAAATCTAATTTTGTTTTCAAAAGAAAATCAATTTCAACATTAAATTTAGAAATGAATTTCTTATATTTGGAATTCATCATCTCAAATTCCAAATACAACTCATCATAGGTTTCTTGTAACTCTTTAAATGAATAAGAATTGAAATCACTAGAGTTAGAAGTTACCCTTGAATCTTCTTTGATAGCCACGAGACATAGGTTGGCAACTTCATCTTCATTATCAGAATTTTTTTCATCACTCCAAGCCGTTACAAATGCCTTATTTTTGCTTGATCCCTTCTTCTTTAGGAGAGGACATTCATATTTGACATGTCTCGTTCTTTGGCACTCAAAATACACTAGAGGACCCTTCTTCTTACTAGAATCATTCTTCACTTTTTTGGAAGACAAGAATATTGTAAATATTTTGAAGAGCTTGACCATCTCTTCATCTTCATCCACCTCTTCACTTTAGTCTTGATTACTCTCATTGATGGATTTAAAGGCGATTCCTTGCTTCTTCTTTTCTTGTTCATCTTTTTTTTCTTTTCTTCTTCTTGTTCCTCCTCTTTTATCGTCAACTCCTAACTGAGCAAGCAACCAATAAGCTTATCAAAATTAAGATACTTTAGGTTATTTTCTTCGATGATTATCGTCTTCTTCGATTGCCAAAACTTTGGAAAAGAATAAATCATCTTCATTATAAACTTTTCATTAGGGATGATTTCTCCATATCCCTTAAGACCATTGATAATCACAAAAAATATATTTTTCATAGCTTTGATATCTTCATCTGATTTCACATTGAAATTCTAATAATTATGGTTGAGAAGACATATTTTTGTTTTCTTCACTTCATTGGTTCCTTCATGAGTGACTTGGAGCTTGTCCCAAATCTCATTGGCATTTGTACAAGAGGAGACTTCCATATTCATATGGTCCTAAAGCACAAAACAAAATGTGCATGGCCTTAGCATTGAGTTGGAGCTCTTTCTTCTTTTTTTCACTCCACTCCTCCATAGCTCTAGTTGGAGTAGAATAACCCATTAAGATTGACCCCCAAGCTCCTAGATTGTTAGCTTGAATGAAGAGCATCATTTTATTCTTCTAATAGGCATAATTAGCTCCATAAAAATACGGTGACTTGTTAATCGGTTGTGAGTATTCAATTTAGTAGGAGCAAAGGTTGAAGCCATTTTTATCGGTTAATAGAGGAAGTTGATAGAGCTCTTATAGGATCTTCACAAGGTTATTAAACTATCGATTGTAACCCGCTCTGATACCAATTGTTAGGCTCGAATTGATCAATTGAAATACACCAAGAGGTGGTGAATTAGCCTTTAAAAAATATATGGTGTGAAAGCAATAAAAGATAGAAAAATTTGCACAATAATATATAGTGGTTCGACTTCTCAACCAAGTCTACATCCATTATCTTAGCTCCACACAAAGGATTTTCTAATAAATTCACTAATTTGTTCTTTTTTTTTCTAGGTTCAAGAGTATCATTTACAATTCCCTTTTTTTTAAAGGTTAAGCTAGAACCACTCCCTTTTTACAAAGGATAAGAAATGTAAACAAAAAAAACCTTACAAAGGTATGTATGTGTTTACAAGAATTGAGCTCATAAGAATGGATTCAAAAGGTAGACAATTAAGCTCAAACACATATGTACAAGAGAAAAAGGAAAATAAAGAGTTAAAGAGTTTTTCTCTTGATCTCTATTGCGTGGATAGGTGTTGTAACCTTTTTCAAGTGTCCTCAACTTGTTTTTATACGTTGGAATGAGTTGCTAGTCATTTGTGACCATTGGGGATGAATTTTGGCAGTTACAAGCATGAAAATCTGTAATTCTACACAGAGGTTTCAAAACCAATAAGGGGTATTGAAATTACCTTTAAAAATGCAACCGTTGCACTAGGGGTTTCGAAACCCTAAGGCCAATTTTGGGTATTACCTTAGGGGTTTCGAAACCACCTAAGGAGAGTTTCGAAACCATGCCCAAACTTGCCTAGTTTCATATTTTAAAATTCTTTCTAAAAACTTGAATTATTTTTGCAATGTTTGAATTAATTCAATAAAGACCAAAAACTTTTTTCCCTTATTTGTTATATCAAAATATTGGTTTTACACTTACGAATACATGTTCTATCACACGTTTTGCATGATAGAGATGATGTTATATGTCTTATTTTTTTTACAGAGGCTCAAGGATCAAATACATAATTCAGCGTTTGGACCTTCTTGGAAAACTCCCTTTATATGTCACTAGTACTGTTTACGCCATATTGCTGTGAATTATTTTCAAAAGTTTAAGACCAAAGATGAATGCATAATGGTGCTTCAAATGGGTACGTCTTTCACTCTTTTGGGTTTAATTATCTTTTCATTTATTATTTCTAATTAACTGTTGCATTTTTAATGCATATGTTATTTGTATTCCGAATGTGATGTTGAGAAGTTGCTTTGAGAATTGAGAGACATGATTGAACAAAGCTATAACTACCTTGCTAAAAATCTGAGGGAGAAATGGCTTTGATCATTTGAGGGGGTAGACGATATGGTTACATGACAGTAAACTTGACTGAGGTGATCAATTCATCATTGAAGGGAGTGTGGCATTTTTCTATCACTTCCATTGTCAAAGTAACATATTATCGGTTGGAAACCCTTTTTCAACCTTGGGAGAAGAAGCATTAGACTGGATGGGAAGTGGCCACACAGTCAATCTAAACCTCAACACAAAATTATAAATCTTTATGCGACACCGAAACACAATGAATGTGACACGCATCTTTTGCAAACAAAATAAATTTTGTGTTTCAAAATATTCGAGGACATTAGAAGGCATACAACACAACACATACGTGGTTAATCTATAAGAAAGAACCTGACTCTACGAAGTATTCAAAACATTCAAATACCAGTGTGTGCACACCATTGCTGCTTGATCTTTTATACGAATTCACTATATACAATTAGTTGGTCTGATATACTTACTTGAAATCGTATGAAATGTTTATCAATACGAGTTTCCTCACACAGAAAATGAAAGGAATCTGGATGAAGTTGATGATGAACCTACAATATGGTCATATTTTGCATTATGGCTTGAAAAAGGGTCATCCACGATCAACACGGATTTACTATGGCGAGGATATGTTCGAACATCTAGAAAGAATGGGTCAACCAAAGAAATGCACTATATGTAAGAATCCCAAACGCATGAAGAACAAATATCCTAATCGATCACGTCCCAATATCTATTAATTGTGTTTTTTCATTGTACTACTTGAAATGAAAAATTAAGTGATGTTTTAAAAACTTTATTGTAATATTTCGTATGTGCCTATAATAGCCTCAATTGAAACATAAGTTCTAATACTACACCTCTAGTCTTATAAATTACGAAATTTTTCATATTAACTTCCTGAAAATAATCTCGAACATGCCTATCAAGCCATGTTAGCCTCTTCTTCATGCTCAAAACCAAACTTTTGAACCATTTTGAACGCGATTGTTACCCCGATTACAATATCTCTATGCCTCAATATTACCCTCGATTGAAAGATAAGTGCTAATACTAAGGCTCTAATATTATAAATTACAAAAAATTTCATATTAACTACCCCAAAACCCCCTTCAAATATGTCTATCAAACCATTTTAGCTTTTTCTTAATGCACAAAACAAGCTTTGGAACATTTTTCAATTCAATTTTAAATCCGCTTACAATATCCTGTATGTGTCAATATTGGTCTCAATTGAAAGATAAATTGTTAAATGCTACGCCTCTAATCTTATAAATTACGAAAATTTTTAGATAAACTACCAGAAAATACCCTCGAACATGCCTATAAACACTTGTAGTGTAGGTTGGAAATGTATATACCTCGTGTCATCTTAAATCATGAACGCGATAAATTGCTGAAATGATCGATTCAATAACTCGTGTATGTTGAAAACATTTTGATATTTCGATATAACAAATTAAGTTATATGAATTTTAAGATTTTCCAAAAAGATTTTCTAAGTATATTCGATATAATTATTCGAATATCAAAATATTACTCCAAATCTTTCAAATGTCATTTTTAATCTTTACTCAAGTGTAAAATTAAGTTTTAATCTTAAAATAATTTCAAAACAATTTTACAAAATATTTCGAACCATTTCAAAGACAAAAATTCCAGATTGCTCAGAGGGAACTGATTCCCCCTAAGTGGGTACCGATTCCCCCTGAATGGTTTGGCTCTGAGAAAAATAGATTGCTCGGAGGGAACCGATTCCCCCCTGATCAACGGTTGAAATATTTGAATTTTACACTTAGGGAACCGAATCCCCATGAGGGGGTACCAATTCCCCCCACGCTCCAAGCAGAAATATTAATTGTTTTCACACTTAAACGGCTCCAATAACTTCATTAATGATCCCCAACGTTCAGAAGTGATTCAAGGTGTATTTAAACAAGCTTAGAAGCCATTGATCAATAACAAGAAACAAGAACCAAATAGAATCAAGAGAGAATCAAAGATAAAGCATCAAACCTCAAGTTTGAGCATTTCAAGCCTAATTTTCATTCAATATTCATTTTGTTTTCAAGAACACTACTTGTAATCAATTGTATTCATTATTGAGTGTTTTTTCTTTGTTCTAGAATTGTACAAACAATCTACCTTGTGAGGATTTCCTTGTAAGTTTGCACATTTGTATTGTTCTCTTTGGGAGAGAGTGTTCTCAAGAATTTGGGGTATAATTCTTGAGGGTTTGTAAGGTTACTCTTTATCCTCAAAAGAAAGACAAATTTGTGAATTTGTGAAAAATCCTTAGTGTGGATAGCTAAGGTAGTGGACGTAGACTTTGGTTGAGAAAGTCGAACCACTCTAAATCGCTGTGCAATTACTTTCAATTTTTAACAAAAGCTTCCACCAAATTTTTAATTGCCAATTCACCCCCCTCTTGGCCGATTTCGTCTATCGATTAACTCAATAATTGGTATCAGAGCTTGACTCATTTGAAGGTTTAACCACCTCTTGAGTAGATTCAGGAAGAGTTAAATCGATAAAGATGACGTCCACTTCCGATTCATTCTCCATGGAAGAATCCAGACCAATTGACGTGCCTCCACACTTCAATGGAACAAATTATCGTCATTGGAAGAAGCTTATGATGATATTTATCCAAGCATTTGATATGGAAGCTTGGATTATGATCAAGAAAGGATATTCTTCTACTATAAAGAAGGCAAAGAAGTGGAGTGATCAAGAACAGAAGAAAGCTCAACAAAATAAAAAAGCTATGCACATGTTGTGTTGTGTAATTGATTCTAATGTATATAAAGGAGTTTCTTCTTGTTCAAGTGCCAAGGAAATGTGCGATAAGCTTGGGGAGATCTATAGAGACAAGGAAGAAGAAGAACCAATAAAAGTGATGTCTCTATTAGCTCTCACAGAGCCAAATGTATCTTTTAACTCAAATATATCAAATTCAAAATCTTTTAATGAGTTACAAGATGCTTATGATAAATTATTTTCAGAGTTTGAGACCATGAACTCCAAATACAATAAATTGATTGCTAAAAATAATCTTCTTTTGAAAGCTAAAACAGACTTGGAAAATCAAAATGAAATGTTGAGAAAGGAGTTAGAGCTTTCAAAAATAAAATCTGAAAACTTTGAAAAAGAAATTTTCAAATTAAACAAACTTCTTCTAGAAATGAAAATGGATTTTGAAAATCAAAATGAAATCTTGAAGAAGGATTTAGAACTCTCAAAAATGAAATTTGAAAGTATTGAAAAAGAAAATTTCAATTTGAAAGATAAGCTTGAATGTTTAACAAGAGAAAAAGAGATCATTCTAAATAATTCATCTAGTTCAATAATGACAATATGTTCACATCGTCATTGTCATGGTCATAAGGAACATACTTGTCCTTTAAAGAAAGGAAAACGATTTAAAATTAGACAAGTATGGGTTTCAAAAGGAACAAGAGGCATTGAAACTAATGCTCAAGGATCCAAAGCAATTTGGATACCAAAATCTACTTAAATGTCTCTTGTAGGGTGTGTGAGATCAATGGTGATAAAGATGATGATATTCAAGATGCTCTAGCCATACATAAAAAGGGAATGGGTAACCTCTAAACTTAATGTTTTTATTATTTGGTTGCTCATTTAGTTTATGCATGCATGAGGTTTTAAAATGTTGAATTATGTTTTATCTCATGTATGTTGAAAAATATTGTATGATGAACATGGTAATTTTTTATAAACTATAGTTCATCATATTAATTTTTGGTCAAAATTGTTTTTAAAATGTAATTGATATCTCTTTAACAATTGATATCGATTTTTCAAGAACTTTGGTTTTGCAAAATTTTGACCTGAAATTTTTCTTAATGTTTATGCATAGATTTTTTGTTTAAATATTATAAAGTTTTAATGCATAACATTTTCAAAAACTTTATGCATGTGCTCTTAATCTCTATAATCAACATTGCATAATGTTTTTATATATGAATGGGTTAAAAGCATAATCTTTTGAAAAATAAATTTGATAAAAGATACAATGTTTTATTTTAAATGATTGCAAAATTGATTGACATTGCATCTATTTTCGATTATGCTTGTTGGTCATAAAATAGGAAACATTTACATGGTGCATTTAGATTCTATTAATGTGACTAATTTATGCCTAGTTGCTAGGGATGAGCATGATAACTTGTTTTGGCATAGGAGACTAGGACATGCTAGTATGAGTGTTTTACAACGGTTAGTTCAAGGAGAATTGGTTCGAGGGCTGCTTAAACTCAAATTTGATAATGATAAAATTTGTGATGCTTGTGCTAAAGGAAAACAAAAGCGAATTTCTTTTAAATCCATTAATGATGTATCAACTAGTAGAGTATTGCAACTGATCCATTTAAATCTTTTTGGGCCATTTAGAACTACTAGCTTGGGTGGAAAACAATATGCATTTGTCTTGGTAGATGACTATTCTAGATATACTTGGGTTCTATTCTTAAGTACTAAAGATGAAGCATTAGAAAAATTCATCACGTTTTCAAAAATAATCCAAAATGAAAAAAAGTTACTCTATAACTAGTGTTAGGAGTGATCATGGAACTGAATTTGAAAATCTTGGATTTACTAAGTTTTTTAATTCTAATGGTATTAGCCATAATTTTTCAGCACCTAGAACCCCTCAACAAAATGGAGTTGTTGAGAGGAAAAATCGAACTTTAGAAGAAATGGCTAGAACCATGCTTTGTGAAAATAATTTGCCAAAATATTTTTGGGCGGAAGCCACAAATATCGCTTGTTATGTTGTAAATCGAGTAATGATTAGGCCAATTTTAAAGAAAACTCCATATGAAATTTTCAAAAATAAAAACCCTAACATTAGCTATTTTCATCCTTTTGGATGTAAATGTTTTGTTTTGAACAACAATAAAGAAAACCTTGGCAAATTTGATGCTAAAAGTGATGAAGGAATTTGTCTGGGTTATTCCTTAAATTCTAAAACTTATCGAGTATTTAATAAAAGAACTTTAGTTGTATAAGAGTCTATACATATTGTTTTCGATGATAGTCCCCTTCCGAGGAAGGATTATTGTGTGAATGATGATGTAGGCATTATAAATGACATTAGACATGACGTTCGAGAACCATCATCAAAGGAAGAAACAAAAGATGAGGTAACTCATGATCCTCTCGAGAATCCAACCATTGAAGAAAGGGAAGTATCTTATCCAAGAGAGTACAACTATGTCAAGGATGGTGAAATCATAGGTGATCCATCCAAAGGGGGTAAGAACTCGATCTTCTCTTAGAAATATTTGTAATTATGTTGCATTTATCTCATGCATAGAGCCTAAGAATATTAAAGAAGCATTAAATGATGAACATTGGATTATGGCTATGCAAGAAGAGTTAAATCAATTTGAGAGAAGTAAAGTTTGGACATTAGTTGAAAGACCTAGTAATAAATCTACTGTATGTACTAGATGGGTATTTAGGAATAAGCTTGATGAGAGTGGTAATATAGTGAGAAACAAGGCAAGACTTGTTGCTCAAGGGTATACTCAAGAAGAGGGCATAGACTATGATGAAACATACGCTCCCGTAGCTAGGATGGAAGCAATTAGACTGTTATTAGCATTTGCATGTTTTCATGAATTTAAATTAAATCAAATGGATGTTAAAAGTGCATTTTTAAATGGTTTTATAAAGAAGAAGTGTATGTGGAACAACCTCCAGGTTTTGAAGATTCAAAATTTCCAAATCATGTTCTTAAATTAACAAAAGCACTTTATGGTTTAAAACAAGCTCCAAGAGCTTGGTATGAAAGATTGTCAAACTTTTTAATTGAAAAAGGTTTTTCAAAAGACACTACATTGTTTTTAAAGCATAAAGGTAAAGTTTTATTAGTAGTTCAAATTTATGTTGATGGTATAATATTTGGTTCTACTAATGATGTTCTTTGCCAAGAATTTTCTAAGCTAATGCAAAAGTGAATTCGAAATGAGCATGATGGGGGAGCTCTCATTTTTCTTGGGACTCCAAATCAAGCAAAGAAAAGATGGCATCTTCATCAATCAAGCTAAGTACGTCAAAAGATATGCTCAAGAAGTTTGGACTGGAAAATGGCAAACCTCATGACACTCCCATGAGCTCTTCAATAAAGCTTGACTTAGATGAAGGAGGTAAATGTGTAGATGTTAAAATATATAGGTAAATGATTGGATCTTTACTTTATCTAACTGCAAGTAGACCGGACATTATGTTTAGTGTTTGCTTATGTGTTAGATTTCAATCATGCCCTAAAGAATCACATTTACTAGCTGTTAAGAGAATCTTTAGATACCTTAAGGACATTCCTAGTTTAGGACTTTGGTATCCTAGAGACTCTAGCTTTAGCTTGCATGCCTTTTCTGATGCGGATTATGGAGGACGCAAATTAGATAGGAAAAACACCTCCGGTACTTGCCAATTCCTTGGAAATATTCTTGGTTTTCAAAGAAACAAAATTGTGTTGCATTATCTACCATTGAAGCGGAATACATTTCAGCCGGTAGTTGTTGTGCACAAGTTTTATGGATGAAACAACAACTTTTTGATTATGGAATTGAAGTATGTACTATTCCTATCAAATGTGACAATACTAATGTTATTTGTCTCACTAAAAATTCCATCCAACACTCTAGAACTAAGCACATTGAAATAAGACATCACTTTATTAGAGACCATGTCACTAAGGAAGATGTAGTCCTAGAATTTGTTGATACTTGTCATCAATTAGCGGATATCTTTACAAAGCCTTTAGACAAGTAAAGATTTTGGACAGTTAGGAGAGAATTAGGTTTGACTAATCTATCTTCACTTAGTGTTTAAAATAATTTTAGCACTTTAAAGAATAAATGAAAAATGCTTATAATAGTAATTTCTGATTACATTCATTGCTACTAGTTAGGGGGAGTTTATGATTCTTGATGAAAATTAACTTTATGTTCAAATGTAGTTTAAGGATTAATTTGATTGATTGAACATGATTAATTTTTTATATATATGAGTTACCAATACCACTAGAGAAAATTAATTTAGAATTTTGTGTGCTTAAAATCAGATTTTAGCATTTTTTGTGTAGAGGGAATCGATACCCTCTTGAAGGGGAATCGTTTCCCCCTTTGAAAGGGAATCGATTCCCCCCCCCCCCACAGGGGAATTGATACCCCATGAGGGTTCTGGTTTTATCGGGCAGAACCCTTATGTTTTGCTCAAAACCCTCTTCTCTTATTTCTTCACGCAAATAACTCTCTCCATCTCTCAAATCTCCATTTTGCCTCAAAACAACGTTTTTAATCGGAATTCTCTTCAAATATCATCTCCTAAACCTATTGGAATCATCAAAATCGTGCAAACTTTATATAATCTCACTCAAATATAAAATTCTTCAAGGTATTTTTCTAAAACTTCTATTTCATCAATATTTGAACATAGAACTAGTTTTAATTAGTTCTAGGTCGAACTTTAGATCGGGCATTGATTGTTTAGTTATTAGAAACTAGATTTTACAACTAATTTCATCAAAAACGCAAGAATTTTCTAAAATTCTTTGAAATTTTCGAAATAAAAAAACTGTTTTTCAAATTATTGTGTTTTGATTGAATTATGTTGTTGTTATGAAAACTATACATGTATTCATTTTCAAAACCTTATTTTTCAATAAGTTTTTCAAAAACTTTGCCCATTAGGATTGGTATAGAGAACCTTGAAATATTGAGGACTCAATTGAGTTTTGGGTTGATTATTTTGCATACATATGTTTTTAAAATTGCAGGTTATCTTTCCATTTCGATTATCTTAAATCGTGTCTCATAAACGTTCTAGGGCCTCCTCTAGTCGTTCTAGCCAACCTCAAAACTCACCTCCAAATCCTCCACCTATCCCACAAATTCTTATTCCTAATCCCGATGATCCAAATATGACCATTCGCAATTCTTGTTTCAATGAACCCGATCGTAAACAAAATCTCTACTATAGGTTTTGTCAATACTTTGAGTCCTACAAAATCCGGGAAAAACGTATCCCATCTCTTCAAGCCATGCTAGACATCAATTTTCGTCATCTTCCTACTCTTCATGAGTGGAAATTTGACAAACTCTTCGAGCTTGAACCAATTATCTACCATCAACTTGTTCGTATCTTCTACTCTAATGTCGTTTGCATTAAAAATCGAGAGAAACCCTTAACCATAGGGATCCGATCCTATCTTCTAGGATGATTCTTTCATATTGACTCGGAATCCATTGCCAAAGCATTAGGATTAGATAATGAAGGGTTAGACAATGAAAAACTTACGGTAGGATCTCAGTATAAGCGAAGGGATAGTGCAAGTGTTTTAGACCTTCATGACCGTTTTCTTCACCTAATGATCTCTTGGTGGTTTCGACCATCCGGGGGCCGTTACTCTACTCTTCGCGCCTTAGATCTATTTTGGCTTCATTGTGTCCAAAATAATCACAAAATTAACCTTCCACATATTATTTTTGTTGAACTTGTCGAAACCGTAAATCTTGTTCCCAATAAGAAATTGTGTTCTTCTTTAGTTTACGGTTGTATTCTTAGTAATCTGTTTAAAAAGGTTGGGCTTAGAGTTGGTCTTGATGCTTCCTTTCCCCTCAAAAACCAAATCAATCTATTCTCTTTAACTAAATCGGGATGGAAGATCAATGAAGAAACTGGTCTTTGGGTTCGAACCGGTGAGAAACTGCCTGAAGTTGATGACTCCGACAATGAACCAGAACAGCACGAGGAACAAGCACGAGCAGAGGAACAAGCACAACCAGAGAATCAAATGCCTCTATACTTTCAATCCTTTATGGAGACATTTGATTTTCGATATGCTTCCATGGATTCTCGCTTCACTTCCATAGAATCTCATTTATCCACAATGGGAGCTCAACAATTGGAAATTCTCCGGGAGATGCGCACAAACAACGCTTCTATGAATAAACGCATTGATGCACTCTCACATGAGATGGCCGCTATGCGAGCTCATTTTCCTCCTCCCGATCCTCCTACGGATGCTTGATTCTGTGTTATGCTTTAGTACTTTGAACTTAAAGCTCATTATTTCAACATTTTGATGTTCATGGATTGTTTTATTTTGGGTATTTGAATTTGTTGGATAATTGGATATTTGAACTTACATGCTTATATATTTGGTTTGATTTTCACTTTTATTTTGAGCTTAATGTTTATTTTTGCATCATTTACATATTAGTTGTATTATGACCAATTTTTGTCATTTCACATTGTTTATGAATATTAAATTATGGAACTAATGGCTAATCTTTCTCTTGATTGTGTTCTTAGCAGCTTAAGCTATATATATTTATCATCAATTGGCTAAATGATTTCAAAACCTTGTTTAAAAACTTTTAAAAATCTTTTTGATTTAACAAAAATGGGGAGAAATGTGAGAAGTGTTAGAGTAAGGGGGAGTAATTTCAAACTTGATTTCAAAATCTTAAAATTACTAAAATGTTTTGTTATATTAAAAAGGGGGAGATTGTTGAAAACATTTTGATATTTCGATATAACAAATTAAGTTAAATGAATTTTAAGATTTTCCAAAAAGATTTTCTAAGTATATTCGATATAATTATTCGAATATCAAAATATTACTCCAAATCTTTCAAATGTCATTTTTAATCCTTACTCAAGTGTAAAATTAAGTTTTAATCTTAAAATAATTTCAAAACAATTTTACAAAATATTTCGAACCATCTCAAAGCCAAAAATTCCAAATTGCTCAGAGGGAACCGATTTCCCCCAAGGGGGTACCGATTCTCCCCTAAATGGTTTGGCTCCGAGAAAAAAAGAATGCTCGGAGGGAACCGATTCCCCCCCAAGGGGTTACCGATTCCCCCTGATCAACGGTCGAAATATTTGAATTTTACACTTAGGGAACCGATTCCCCATGAGGGGGTACCGATTCCCCCCACGCTCCAAGAAGAAATATTAATTGTTTTCACACTTAAACGGCTCCAATAACTTCATTAATGATCCCCCAACGTTCAGAAGTGATTCAAGGTGTATTTAAACAAGCTTAGAAGCCATTGATCAATAACAAGAAACAACAAGCAACTAGAATCAAGAGAGAATCAAAAAGAAAGCATCAAACCTCAAGTTTGAGCATTTCAAGCCTATTTTCATTCAATATTCATTTTGCTTTCAAGAACACTACTTGTAGTCAATTGTATTCATTCTTGAGTGTTCTTTTCTTTGTTCTAGAATTGTGCAAACAATCTACCTTTTGAGGATTTCCTTGTAAGTTTGCAAATTTGTATTGTTCTCTTTGGGAGAGAGTGTTCTCAAGAATTTGGGGTATAATTCTTGAGGGTTTGTAAGGTTACTCTTTGTCCTCAAAAGAAAGACAAATTAGTGAATTTGTGGAAAATCCTTAGTGTGGATAGCTAAGGTAGTGGACGTAGACTTTGGTTGAGAAAGTCGAACCACTCTAAATCGTTGTGCAATTACTTTCAATTTTCTGCAAAAGCTTCCACCAAATTTGTAATTGTCAATTCACTCCCCTCTTGGCCGATTCCATCAATCGATTAACTCAACAGTGTACCTCACGTCTTGTATAGCGTGAGGTCATTAATAGACGTTAAATTGTATTATCTGAAAAGTGTTTCTACGTTAGAGGAGTCTCGCGTCCTATAGAACGTAAGGTCTTTACACGTGTTTTGTAAGACACGAGGTAGTCCTACATGTGCAGTTTAGGAGTATTTTTCCAATTTAATGCCGTTTGAGGTATGGGTGTGCGAAAGAATTCGATCCGTTAATCCATTCCAAAAATTCAGATATCCGATCCGTTTTTTTTTTCATTTTCAAATAGTTTAGATTATATATTTGAAAAAGCATCGAATAATCAGATCGGATACGGATCAACGAAAATTGACTTTCAGATTATCTGAAAACCCGATTAAAAATTGGGCCCTTTGGAAAGTTTAACTAGATAACCCAACAATCCAGCTCATCCAACGCCCCTAACCTGCTAAAATTTTAATCCAACTTTTAAATAATAATCTTTTAAAATTCCCACCCTAGTAGTAGCCTTCCTCCATTGTCCAGTAGTTCACATCCAAAGTAGAATGTTGGAAACTGCATTTTGGAATCAATTCTCTTATTATGTTTTCTTTACTCTGCTGTATATCCCATTTAATGGGAAATATTGCACGAAACAATGGAGGGAAAATGCTTTAATATTGTGAAACAAATTTAGCATCTTCAAAGTATTAAAACTTAAAATATATCAATGAAACTATTTTTCTTGTACGATGAAAGAAATTTAATGGTGTTTCTCACTTAAAAAATTGAAAATTGTATCATCAATATTATGATAAGATATCCGATTTTTTCGGATCGGATACAAATCATAATTTTAATGATTCAAATTTTTTGGATATATAAAATTTCGGATCAGATAATAGACGTATCTGAAAATGCACACTCCTATTTTGAGGGTTGTTTGTCTAAAAAATGAATTTTTGAGTTTTTGTCCATAAAAAACCTATTTCAATGGTACCAATTTATAACTTTTTTTATCTATAAAGACGTAACTGCTCGAATCTAGAATTGAGAATAATCTTCCCTTATACCATTGAGTCTACTATTTATCTGTGAGACATTTTTTTAAAAAAAAATCGAATATTTATAGACATTCCATTTGTCTATAAATAGCATGCAAATATGAATTGTGTCTAGCAATTTCGGCTTTTGAGTTTTCTCGAGGTGGAAAATTAGAAGTGGAATGGATTATTGAAGAGATGAGCTCTGAATTTGAAGCAAGGGCAACCGAAAAGACAAGTGATTTAAATTGGAGTATATATATAGGAGCTGATACTTTTTCTTTTGATCGGTTACTCTACAGTTAACACTCGATGAGGAGCATGTACTGAAGAATTGAAAAGGATGTTGGGATTTTCAGAGATTCAGTTATGTCAAGCCCCAAGAGAGGAAAAGAAATAAGAACATGAAGAAGAAAGAAACACTTTCTAAAAATATATAAATCAGTTTGTACCTAAATATATGCGTCACCTCTAATGCACGAATGGGGTCAGATAAATGCGGGTTAGTTATACCTGGCAAGGTCGAGGAGGGATCGAGGGCACGGTCGTGGTTGAATCAAGCTGCCATTGACTTGGTGGCTGCAAGGACGAACGCCGGAGGTATTGGCTCTGTTCTCGTTTCCCAACATGGAGGTTGTTTCCGATACCTGTGTCTCTGCTTTTAGAATCCGATTATGTTTTCTTCTCTTGGCCGCCATTGCAGTGACCATCATTTCCCTCCCCGTGGAACAGGAATTTTCCTTTTCTCATAGATACTTCGTTTCTCCTTTTAGTAATTTGAGGATCAATTGTGCTGGACTCTATTTTTTGTGGAATCATACACCCATAATTATTTAGTTTCATCTTTTAATCGATGGTGATGTTTTTGAATGAATTAAATAAGATTGATGCTCTGCAAATGTTGAAGAATTTCTTGATCTGGGTAAAGGAGGATCTTGGGCAATGGGGTCCTGTAATGATGTAAGTTAATTAGTACTACTTTGTTATTCATGATTTGCCTTCATTTTTATTTATTTAGGGTGTAAATTATTGTTTTTCTTCTCATATTCCTCAAGATTATTGCATGAACAGTCTAGCGTTTCATTTAAGTTCAAGAATTTTTAGCAGAAGTTGGGAATTTGCATTTAAAATTCCGGCATGATCAATAAATGATAATACTGGTACTGCAAGAATTGCGGTAAACAATGGTTATTTACTTCAATGCTGTTTATTGAACTTCATTTGTGTGCATCGAAACTTGTATTTCTTGGCATTTGCCTACATTCCTCTCACAGTCCTTGCTGTACCTGCTGCAGTTCTTACCTTGAGTTTGCATTACACTTAGATTAATATAATTATGTTAGGAGTATTATTTTTTGAAACCACATTCAATTGTCTTCTGGAGAGCAGCTTGGGGAAGGTTATCTGTTCGGGCTGCCTGTGGGTTTTATTGCTGATTCAATTGGTTCTATGCTAGGCGCTACGGTTGCTTTCATTTTTTGCAGAACAGTTGAGTCTTGCTGCCGGGATGTTATGCATATGAGCACCTATATATATATATAACATGAGCAATAATAAGCTTTAATGTCTTTCCATTTCCTTTGTCTGGCAGATTGGAAGATCATATGTAATCTCCAAGCTTAGAAATTACTCTAAGTTCCTAGCAGTTGCTATCGCAAGTGAGAGATCTGGGTTCAAGGCATGTGTTCTTGGTCTTTTCTTAGCTTATTGTGCCTGCATGTTGTATTTATCTGGTTAATCTGTTGCCTCTTCTTGTTGTTGTCAATTTTATTTATGTTCATATTATCTTAAATTAAATGCGACAAGGCTATCATAAAGAAGTTATGAACTACTTGAATGACAATGACAGATGGGCTTTAGCCTTAAACTACTGCATTAATGCTTTAAGGATGTCCCAATGGAATGGGTTATACTATGCAGGTAAACCAGTTCTAATGAGGTCTGGATTTTGCTTAATTGCATTTGTTAGTAAAAGTACATCATTTTTCATATTTAGCAAAAAAAGAAAAATCATTTTTCATAATTGCATTTGCTTCCTGCAGTATAATTTGAAACTCTGCTGTAAAATTGTTGACCATTTTCTTGTTTCTGGTTGCTTAACGAACAGATAGTTTTTCTGCTTCGACTTGTTCCTTTATTGCCATTCAACATGTTGAATTACCTCCTTTCGGTGACTTCGGTCCGTTTGGAGGAGTACGTTTTGGCATCCTGGTTGGGATTGATGGTATTCAGTCCTACATCTTTCTTTTTCATTTATTGCAAAATGCTGTTGGAAGACAAAGTTACTATTGTTATTACCATTGCTTTGATATTACTTCTTAATGTTCTTTTTTTGGTCGCACCTTGTTCAAGCTGTTAATTGTCGCGTTGTTTCTTATTACAGCCAATTACATTTGGGATGGTGTATGTTGGAACAACTCTAAAGGACCTTTCAGATGTAACATACGGATGGGATGGAGTTTCCCCAAGTCATCAGGTATGTGTTAAGCTCCTTTCTCTGTTAACATGTAATATTTCACAAAACCATAAGTTTCTGTCAATTGTATTATTGACCTTTGTCTGCTGATACAGGTTATTATGGCGTTCGGCTTCATTATATCCGGTAAGCTCGCACCGCCTCTAGTTTTTACCTTGCTTAGAAATTTAACATGAAGAACAACGGGGTAGATATTATGGTTGTTTTTTAAAATAATTTCTTTTTATTTTATATTCATAGCGATTCTGATATTTTTCATAACTGAAGTGGCCAAGGGTGCTTTGGAGAAAGCACTGGCTGAGAGTGCTAAACAAGAGATGATTTTAGCTCCATCAATGCTCCCTATTGTGGCAGATAATTCTGCCATTGATCTTCACAGACCTTTTGTAATCGGGGGCGGAAATGAGAGACAGAATCTTGTTTGATGTGAAGCTGTGAAAGGCCTTGGCAACCTAACAGTATTTGTATATAACATTCATTCATTCCTTCAAATCCAACCAAAACTCTGAATTAGAATTCCAAAATCCAATTTATTTAGAAATTAAGTATATCAATATAGCACACCTGTTTGTGGCTGACTATGATACTTGAATCTTGCCTGTTGCCGGTTCTAAAGTCAGCCAGTCACCCACCCACTTTTGTGCATACTCTCTTCACAAGGCATAATAGAATTCGAAACACGATCCGAATTCTTACTGCCAAAAGGACTCCCGATTTCAAGGCACTAGCTGATGTCTCCTCTTGAATCAAAAAGCCACAAAGTTGCTTTTCAGTGGAGCTGGATTTTCCTTCACTTCGATTCGACATGCTTTGGTTTAGGCAATCTCCAAAGCTTTGAATGGTGCCGATATTATTGACAGAAAGAGGACAACACCAGATGGCTACCTTCTTGTAATTGCTCTAAACTTCACTTTGTCTTTTTCTTCCTTTTAGGACTCGTCTTCGTGTGGATACTATCGGATATGTTGTTTACTGCAACGCATTGCAGGTTGTGCTCCCATCTGCTAAATCTGGCGTAGAATTAAAGCCACAGGTTGATGCATTTAGTAAATATGGTGCAGAAGGCGTCATTGCTTCAGGGCCTGCTCCTATGAAGTCTGGGTTTGATTTTGCTAGCCCATGTTTCTTCCCAAGAAATGCCATAAAACAGGTACTTTATTCTCGCATATATATATATCACATTTCTGTGACTAGGGTTGTAAACGATCCGAATCGAGTTCGAGTATTGTTCAGCTCGATTAAATTTGAAAATTCACGAGCTTAAAATTATCAAGTTTGACTCGAACTCGAGATAAAAAATTGAAGTTCGATTAAAACTATCAAGCTTGACTCGATCTCAAGATAAAAATTAAAGCTTAATTTGACTTGAAAACTCTGCGAGCTTAAAGTTTTTAAGTTTAAGTCGAAATCAAAAATTTGAAGCTCGATTCGAGTTCGAAAAAACTTGAACTCAAAATATTCTTAGATTTAGCTAGATTTAAGCTCGAACTCGAACCCGAACCCTATATTAATTTTTTTAAAGAACAACATATAAATGCTAATATTATTAATAAAAAATAAAAAAATTGAATATATTATTCTTTTGAGTTACTCACGAGCTTTCCGAGTATCTCCTGTTGGTTTAATCGTGGTTTAAATACTTTTTCTATGTTAAAATTTGAGATTTAACACACTTACTTTAATTTAATATAATTTGATGCCCTGCTTTTATAATTTTATTATTAAATATAAATTGATAATTTGGTTGAAGTGATGGATTTATGTTTTCTGTTGATAACTTTGTACAATAAAGATAGCTATTCTTCCATGATATCACAACAATGACAAGCATTAATACTTTGCTCCTCATGCTTCAATGAAATTTTTGTTTTAGCTCTTTTATTATGTTTTCAATCAATTTGGTCCAACTTTCATTCCCATCATCCATAGCCTATCAGAATTTTTTTTTGGATAAAGTACACAAATGGTCCCCCTCCTATAAGATATTATTTTATTAAGTCATTCGATTATTAAAAGTTACAAAATAGATCTCCAACTATAGAGTGTTGCTTTATTGGGTCCCTCGACTATTAAAAGCTACAAAATGGTCACTCGACTATTCATTATGTCACAAACTTGTCATTTTCCATTAAAAATTAGTGATTCTCTAAGTTGAACGTTAATATGATGACTGAGATGTGATAATTGTTTGAGATTCTGAGATCAAATTTTATCTTATCTCAGCCAGCAAATTAACGTTTAACTAAGAATACAATCAATTTTTGACGGAAAATGATGAGTTTGAAATATAATGAATAGTCGGGTGGCCATTTTGCAACTTTTAATAGTTGAGGAACTCAACAAAGCAATACTATATAGTTAGAAGACTATTTTGTAACTTTTAATAGTTGAAGGACTTAATAAAGCAATATCCTATAGCCAGGGGACCATTTGTGTACTTTATCCTACTTTTTTTTATTAAAAATTTTGACATGTCTTATTCAAATTTTATCACGTGACATTTTAGCAAAATATAAAAATATATAAAAATATAAAAAGAAATAGAAAAAATTATAAAATTATAAAAAAATATTTAAAAATTATAATTTGTTAAAATGAAGTCAATTTTTTTTATAATTTTCTATTTTAGGAATTTATATGCTTTTTTTGGCTTTTGAAAGATAAGCATAATTATATTTTAAAAAACTATAAATTCTTTTTGTTTTGTGAATTTAGTAAATTTTTTATTGGACGCATATGTGTCGTGATGTTCAACGGTTTGTAGCATAATGTCAACAAATAAAATCTTTGTTTTTACCCCATCAAGATTACTCAACCGCTTTTGCTGCCTTGTCTAGTCTTTGAAGGCAGTTCTACAGATTTTATTACAAGATTATCATTATCACATTGTAGATGCATCATTATGGTGGCGATTGATCGTTTATAGTATGACCATTTCATCATCTTACCCACTGATTTCACTGGAATAATGGTTAAAATTATGTCTTTAAAAAAGTTTTTCTCAAAATAGTTCATCTCGGATATTATTTCCCATATTAGGATAATTGCTACAATACCTTTAGAAGACTCCAAGATTATTAGCTTCTTTAACCTTGAGAAAAGGTCTTCAACTGAAGAGTCCAAGATTAACTGCGTTTTTCCTTTATATCATAGCAATAAGCCTATATCAGAAAATAATGTGGTAAGAACCTTATACGAGAATTTTTTTTTCCAATGCTCTACATGAGCAAGGAAGCCCATTTCACTAGTGCTATAGTGGCTGCTACCTTTGTTCATAAAATAACACGCTTTCATGGAATTCCAACAGAGATTGTCACTGATTGCAATAGTAGAATTAAAACTAGTTGAATTAGTGTTTAAGTTCATAAAACTGAATTCTTAAATTAGGATTAAGTATCATAATGTATTGTTTATTTATTACTATAAAAAAATTTGGATAATAGTGAGACCCACTTGAAAGTACCCTCTTTGTATCAAATTTGAAAAATGAAGAATAGGTCTTTCTTTGATACTTAAAATTCATTAAACTGATGAAGTGAATATATGTTCCCTTGAATTTGAAAAAAGACGGAATGAAAATGAACATTCTTTGCAAAACAATTCCGAAAATGCTCTCAACAATCGATCCCAATGATCGACCGAAAACCCTTGATGAAGCCAGGGCTGAACGCCTAAGACCACCTGCCCAGGGGACACCACCGTTTCTCAAATGGGAGTTGATGAACTAGAGGAAACTCCTCCTTCATATGCTTCGATTCTTTCTGACAAACCCAACAGAAACGATACCACAAGTGATAACCAATTGGACGAGGATGAGGATCTCATTATCGGAACTCATCTCATTATGCCCTCTATACAAATTTTCGAGCGTGCCTACAGATTAATGGAAGCTAGCATGTCCAGGATAACTGTTTTGAAGCTTTTGGGTCGTAACGTCGGCCTCCATGCTCTCGCGAACAAAACCTTCCCGCTTTGGGGACCCTTACAACCCTTCACACTCATGGACTTGAAGAAAGGTTATTTTACTGCTAGATTCCAAAATGAAGTCTTGGTCGAGAAGGATCATCTACGGCCAATATCTGACTGTTCAACCTTGAGCTTTAGCACATCCCATGCATACCCTTCCATCGTCATGGTTTGGATCTGATTCCCAAGTTTGCCTAATATATGTTCTGTAACACCCTTAACTCGCATACTGTATTCTTACGAGTTAAAGATATCACATCAAATATGCAAAACATTTCTTAACACAAAATAGGTAAAATTTTGTTTTTTCACAAATTCCGTATTTGTAACCATTTATATTAGAATAGTTGAAAATCAAATTAAAACTATTCGACTTCTATTTCAAATCCTGTTTCAGGCAATAATAGACAATTATACTTTGTTTCATATAACAAATAAAGCTGTCTATAACTGTCTAATTAACATCCAATCAATTAATATTTAAAACATAGTTTAATATCAAAATATTTATTCAAACTATTAATTATATTAATTACAAACCATATTTATAAATTTTCAAATATTTCTTACTCATATACATGCCAACTAGAAAATTTTAAACACAATAGGATATCATCACTGTTACCTGTAATTATCCCTTGGTGATTGATGCCAAGCTCAACTCCTTACTCCTCTCGTTTTCTTTTACCTATGCGTGAAAATCATCACACGCTAAGTATACATTTAGTGAGGCAATCATAGAAATATTTAAAGCAATGCAACACATAAATGTAATGAGTGACAATATTCAATTCATTATGCTCACTTTGCCTAATTTCCAACCATGTTACCATATACTAACATGATATAAACTGGCTATAAAATTTCTTACCAATATACTTGTAATTTATTCCATAAGCTCATTCACTTGTTTATCATTTATTAATCAATAAACCATAGCCCAAATATCAATCTATGAGGACCCCGATATAGGAGTCAAATATAGCACCGTAGTGCTTTCACATAAGGTTAGGTCGTGCCCACCATATACACCAAGTGATTTGTATATACACTCTAGTGTCTTGTACCGTGTGTCTTCACTAGACACTCTAAGGCCTGCACTATGTTCCTTCTCTAGACACTCTAGTCCTACCTAATGTATAGTTGTTAGACTCTATGGCATGCCATCAATACCACTGACCCCTCAATAACATACTTGGGCATATAGTCTTTAATTAAATCATCCATAGTAAAGGCAATGTATACCAATATAATTTAGCATTGGGCAGTTAATACCTGAAATATTAACCATGGCTTAACATCATGTATATCGGTGATCAGTGCATTATATTTTCAATATTGACATATTAAGGATATGTCAATAATATGATAAATGACATAAATAGCATGCCAACATAATTAAGGTAGACTCATCGCAAGTCTTACTAATGATGTATATCACATCTATGCATAATTTCATGCATGCATTGCACTCACTTGAAATTATATACAAGTCAAATTAAAAGCCTCGCTAAGCTTTAGATTGATCCTTTGCTTTTGATTTAGTTTTATTCCAATTTTTTTAGGTTGTTGCACTACCTTCAAAGAAATATTATTCTGTATTAATCTACACTTTCAAAAATTATTCAGTTTATACCTATAGAAACTAGACTCAAATATGAATCCAATCATATAAGGCACTTCTTCTAGTTCAATTTGTAAAATTCATAGAGAATTTTCAAATTTGACTTACAGAAATGTTTGAGCAGAATCTGTTGCCCAATTTTCTGACCTATCATCGATTAAAAATTCATATCTTTTTTTATACACATCGAAATCATTATCTGTTTACTCTAAATGAAACTAAACTGATATAAAATCCAATGGTATAAAAATAATTCTCTAATAACGTTTGTGTAGTTTATGGTGATTTTCTAAACACACTGTTCCGATCACAAATCCATGCATATTTCACTAATTTGCATTTTTGGCTTATTCACTAATTCTATTAGCTCACCAAAGGAACAAATATGTTTGAACCATAAAACACATAACAATTAGGAGCCACTTCTTACTATAGTAACAATGTCACTGGCTCATTGCAAGCCAATGTTTGTTCAATAACATAAGTTCAAATTAAATTTGCACTCACCTGGTGTCCTTAACTGGTAAACTTTCCTTAGAAATTAATTTCATCCTTAAGCTTCTCCTTAGCTTTAATAATGTTTGATCTTCGTTTCAAGTAAATAATCTAAATAAACATCATTACCAAACATATACAAATTCAAACCACATGTTAGAATCTTACTAAAATACACACATTAGAAAATAAATACCTAAAAATCTTCTGATGCTCATTCGATACAAATTCCATGTCATAACATAAATGTTGACCTTAACACTTCTAATTGACAAATCAAATTCCTTCTTATCCAAATTTCACATAACATTTTCACTTAAAATCCCAACCTTTCCATATTGTGATTTAAACCTCAAATATTAGCAACTTTAAAAAATGGCCCAATTTCACATCCCAACTTCAATTTCAACACTCAAACATTAATTTCCAAAATAGTATATCGATTATTATACATTTACACATTAACCCAAAACTTTTCCATAATTATCGAATAGATCCCCTAATCAAAAATTACAAAATAGTCCTCAAACTTTTTTTATAAGGCTTGTAGAATATTTCCTACATCATTTCCACCTACATAGTTTTTCCATAATTTTTCTCACCCTCAATAGCCTAGGCTGAATACTTTGAACATTCAAGATTAGGGTTTTCATAATTTCACTTGATTTTGATTCGATTCAAGCATGAAATCAACACCTATTCAATATTTTAAAATCTCTACAATCAAACACCTAATAAAATTTCATTAAACACAAACTTCCCCTAATTTTAGGGTTAAGCCGAAAATCATATATCCATTTGTAAGAGGTTTGATCATGATTAGATCATTAATCAAGCTTGAAAATGGTTCTACAACCTCAATAACCTCAAAATCCATCATCAATTCATAAAACCCCAAATTGAACATAAATCCTAGAATTTGGTATCTTTTAACTCAAGCAACATTAGCATGCAATATTGGTACCAAATAATAGAGCACATCGAATAGAACAATTTTCTATTTCACGTCTTAAGCCAAAAACCTAATAAATTGTCTTAAAAATGAAAAATAGAAATCCTCTTACCTAGGGTATGTAGGCCACTATATGGATGATAAAGATGATCAAGTTTTCATGAAATGTTAGTTAATTTCATGTTAATTTATCATGCATTTAAGCTTCAATGAATATAAAATTCATTTAATGAGAAATGAAACATTTACCATTAATGAAACTTGATAATTACATCCATACCAAGCCACATAACCCTTATCATCTTTATAAAGTCAAATATAAACAAATTAATTTACCCTTTGCAACTTTGCCCATGCAAGTTTTCCAAAATTTCAATATTTCCGTTTTTCATCCAACAATCCAAATTGAACATGGAAATTATTTCCCAATTCCAATACTCCATATTATTTTCCATCATTTTAAAACGTGGAAATAATATTTCTAAGCTTAATTTATCATCCTTAAATTTTCTCAAAATTTCTATTCAATCCAATTTACCGAATTTATACCAGATTTTAACACTTTCTAATTTTTAAAAAAAATTCAGGATCAAGAACTTATTTTACATAAAACCCCACTCTCAAGACTAAACTATCCATTTATTTAATAGAATTTATTTTTGGGAAAATAACCACTAAGGTTTCTAAACTTTTCCTAATTTTATACTTTAACCACTAAACTTTTAAAATTTATTTTGGTCACTAACCAAAATTTGGGGTATTAAAATTCTTCACCCTTAAGAAAATTCATCCTTGAAATTTCAATATGCACATGAGGTAGACAAATGAATGTATTGGTTTTTCATATCATGCTCTATTTTCCTATTGGCTCTTTTTTTTCAACCTTTGATTTCTCTAACAACTTTAACAAGTACTAGTTCATATGTCAAATTCTGACTGCATCTTAATATCTTCTAGTAGGATAACATGAGAAGGATATGATCGATACTTTAAGAAACACTCGCTACTTTAATAGAATATCTCATTTCTTTTCAAATTCGAATAAGACCTTTGTTGATCAGCACTATCTTAAGATTATCTTAAGAAATCTTTCCTGTTACAATGTTCATTGTAACTCATTCTTGTACCCACTAAGGAATGGTAATCGTTTACCACAATTCAGAAGGCACTTGATGTTGTTTTAACTTTTGTCATAACAGGCATTTAGAAAAAAACTCGGTAATAGCTCTTTTCATATCTGCCACTCATATCAACTTTGTCCTTGATAATATAAGTATTCATCATACTTAACTTCTAAGTTTTTGGTTTCAACTTTTCCACTTGTTCTATCTTTGACAAACACAACAATTTTTTATATTTTATTTGAAGATCCTTTACTTGATTTAGCAACATAGGCTTTAATTTTAATTCTACAATCAAAACACCATTTTTCTTTAAAGACAATTACGTATTTGAAACTCTCAGAATAGAAATGTCTTTTGGCCTTATATTATCAGCCACCACATTAGCCTTTCCTATTTGTAGTCAATAAGAACATCATTATTCGTTAAGGAATTCAATCCCTTTTCCTTTATATTCACTCCTCAAATTGACACTTTCTTTTGACTTTTGAGATCCGTATAGATATAGCGTCACTCACCATATAGATAGTGACATTATATCAATTAAGTAAACACAACTGTTGTCAACTCGAGATCATGAATCAGATACTTTTCTTCATAATTCTTTAGTTTCTTTGAAACATAAACCAAACATTTCCTCTTCTACGAGCATGCATCCCAAACCATTATAAGACACATTACTATAATTCACATAATCTTTCCAGATTCTGATTATACTGACCTTGGAGCTTATGTCAGTATTCTTTTTAACATCTCAAATTTTCCTTAGCACTTAACAGTCCAACCGTCCAAATGAATAACACAACTTTCCTCAATAGCTTGGTCAGAGGGAAGACAATCATCAAAAAGTTCTTTGTGAACCTTCGATAGTAACCAGCAAATTCTAAGAAACTTCAAAATTCAAACACATTTTTTGAACTTTATCATTCAACTATGGCTAGTGCTTCCTTAAGATGTATTCTTATCCCATCACCTGAGATCACATGGCCAAGGAATACAACCTTAGACAACCAGCGTTTATAGTTGCCAACTTAGGATACAACTTTTCTCCTGAAGGGTTGGCAGAGCTATGCAAAGATATGTATCATGTTCTTCCTTGGCCTTAATATAAATAAAAATATCATTAATAAACACTACCACCACTTAATCCAAGTATAACTGAAATACTCTGTTTATCATTTCTATAAATGTCCCAGGAATATTCGTTAAACCAAACGACATTACTACAACTAGTAATATACATATTGAATTTTGAAAACTATCTTAGGAAGATATTCTTCCTTATCTTTTATCTAAAAATATTCAGATTAAAGATCAATCTTGGGAAACTCTAATGCACTTTTTTAAACTTATCAAAAGAACATAAATCATTGGAAAAGTATACTTTTTATTCTCTATTACCTTATTTAATTGACGATAATCCATGCATAATTGCATAGACCTATCTTTCTTTTTCACAATAACACTAGTGTGTCCCATATGACAAACTTAGTCTTGTAAATTCTTGTTCTTAACAGTTGTACTAACCATGCCTTTAATTCTATGTGCTCAGTCAGAGCCATTTGATATGGGATATATAAATAAAAGCAATACATGGAAGCATTTCTATTTTAATTTCTACATCTCAATCTATAGGTAATCCAGGTAACTCTTGCAGATACACATTTGGATACTCTAGAACAGTTGGAATATCTTCCAACTTAACTATGAAAGTTTAAGTATACATCTTATTCATTAAGAAGGCTTAACAACCTTATAACATTAACTTCATAACAATTACTGCAAAAATCCCATTAGGGAACGAATTTACCCTTTTCACCTTACCACTGATATCCCGAAACTTTTCAAATTCTTTAAAATCAAATGTCTTAAGCGATAATTCATTTTGGTATGGAAGGGGTAATCAATCCATTCTAAAATTTAAGTTCGAAAGGTAATTATATCAAATCCATTAAAACTTTAAGAGAGAATTACTGTCTACAAATAAGATTCACCCTCGTACTCTAGCCTAAAGGGTTAGTCGTACACATGTCAGTTAGGATCAAGTCTATCAAAATGTTCTATGTTTTAATCCATACTATACTTATTTATGAACAAGGGTTTTCTTAAACTTACAGTGGCACTTCCTATTGTGTCGATGCATCATCTTATTTAGACTAAATAGAATAATTACGTTAACTGCATAACTATCACTATTGGCTTACTCTTGAACCTCCTACTTGGTCAAATACTTTAAACGCTCAATTATACACATCTTATATATGCAATACATTTATTCACCTTAATGAGTAAGGAGTGGCATCAATCGAACCTTACAAACACCAGCGAAACAATGACATCCTAGTGTCATGTATAAACTTTTTGACACAAAACAAGTTCAGTTTAGTCCTAGTATCGACTAAACCTATAGCTATGATACCAATAAATGTAACACCCTTAACCTGTATACTGTACTCTTATGAGTTAAAGATGTCACATCAAATATTCAAAACATTTCTTAACCCTAAATAGGTAAAATTTTATTTATTTCACAAATTCCATATTTGTAACCATTTATATTAAAATAGTTAATCAGAGAAAATCAAATTACAACGTTTCAACTTATATTTCAAATCTTGTTTAAGGTAATAATAAACAATTCTACTATGTTTCATACAATAAATAAAAATGTATATAACTGTCTGATTAAGATCCAATCAATTAATAATTAAAACATAGTTTAATATCAAAACATTTATTCAAACTATTAATTATATATTAATTATTAACCATATTTATAAAATTTTCCAAATATTTCTTACTCATATAAATGCCAACTAGAAAATTTAGAAAACAATAGGATGTCATAACTGTTACCTATAATTATCCCTTGGTGATTGATGTCAAGCTTAGCTCCTTACTCCTCTCGGTTTCTTTAACCTACGCGTGAAAATCATCACAAGTTAAATATACACTTAGTGAGGCAGTCATATAAATATTTAAACCAATGCAACACATAAATGTAATGAGTGACAATATCAATGCATTATGCTTACTTTACCTGATTTCGAACCATGTTACCATGTACTAACATGATATAATTGGATATAAAATTTCTTAACATATACATGCCATTTATTCCATAAGCGTATTCACCTATTTATCATTTATTAACCAATAAACTATAACCCAAATATCAGTCTATGAGGACCCTGGTATAAGAGTCAAATAGCACCGTAATGCTTTCACATGAGGTCGGCTCTTGCCCACCTTATACACTAAGTGTCTTGTATATACACTCTAGTGTCTTGTATCGTGTGCCTTCTCTAGATACTCTAACGCATGCACTATGTGGCTTCCCTAGACACTCTAGTTCTTCCTAATGTGTAACTGCTAGATTATATGACATGCCATCATTACCAGTGACCCTCAATAACATACTTGGGCATATAGTCTTTAATTAAATCATCCATATCAAAGGAAATGTATACGAATATAATTTAGCATTGGACATTTCATACCCTGAAATATTAACCATGGCATATCATCATGTATATTAGTGATCAATGCATTATATTTTCAATATTGACATATTAAGGATATGTCAATAATATGATAAATGACATAAATATCATGCCAACATAATTAAGGTAGACTCATCGCAAGTCTTACTAATGATATATATCACACCTGGGTATAATGTCATGCATGTATTGCACTCACTTGACATTATATACAAGTCAAATATAAGCCTCATTAAGCTTTATCTTGATACTTTGCTTCCGATTTAGTTCTATTCCAATTTTTTTTTCACAATTTAATATTTTGGTTGTTGCACTACCTTCAAAGAAATATTATTTTGTATTAATATACCTCTTCAAAAATTATTCCGTTTATACATATGGAAACTAGACTCATATTGTGCCCTATTTTTTGACCTATGCTCGATTAGAATTTCATATCTTTTTGTATACATCTCGAAATCAATAGCTTCTTATTCTAAACAAAACAAGATTGATATAAAAATACAACGGTATAAAAATAATTCTCTAATCATTTCTATAGAATTTATGGTGATTTTCTAAACTTACTATTATGATCATAAATACGGGTAGATTTCACCAGTTTACTTTTTTGGCTTATTCACTAATTCTATTAGCTCACTAAAAGAAAAAATATGTAGGAACCATAAAATACATAACAATTAGGAGTCACTTCTTACCATAGTAACTTCATCATTAGCTCATCGCAAGCCAATGTTTGTTCAATAACATAAGTACAAATTAAATTTGCATTCACCTGGTGTCCTTAGCTTGTAAACCTTCCTTAGAAGTTCACATTTCATCCTTATGCTTCTCCTTAGCTTTAATATTTTTTTATCTAGATTTCAAGCACATAATCTAATTACACATCATTATCAAACATATACAAAATCAAGCCATATGTTAGAATCTTACTAACCACTTAAAATCCCAACCTTTCTATATTTGTGATTTAAACCTCAACTTTTAGCAACATTTTAAAATAGCCCAATTTCACATCCAAACTTCAATTTCAATATTCAAACATTAATATCCAGCATAGTACGTCGAATATTATATATTTACACATTAAACCACAATTTTTCCATAATTATTGAATATATCCTCTAACTCTCCAAAAATTACAAAATGATCATCTAATTTTTCTAGGCCTTGTAGAATACTTCATACATCATTTCAAGCCCCTAAAAGTTTTCCATAATTTTTCTCACCCTCAATAGCCTAGGTCGAATGCTTTGAACATTTAAGAATAGGGTTTTCATGATTTCACTTTATTTCAATTCGATTCGAACATGAAATCAACTATTATTCATCATTTTAAAATCTCTACAGTAAAACCCTAATCAAATTTCATTAAAACACAAACTTCCCTTAATTTTATTGTAACCCCCTAGTCCCGACCTATTCGTTAAGACCAGATCTAGTGAATTACAGTAAAACTTTTCCAAAACATTTTTCAATAAGTTAAATCATATTTGAATAAACATATTTTAAAAAATAGTTGATAATATTAAAGTTCAATTCCAGTAATTTAAAAGTCGTCATAAGGACTAAAGAAAATAAAATATTTTGAAATCAGTTTCGAAACAAATCTATCATCTCTTCCAAAATATAGGCACATGTAACCCAAAGTAAATGTAACTCGGAAGATAAATACATTACAACAAAAGGTATTGTACTAATGTTTCGATCCTCCAAGTGCCAGGTTCGGGACGCCTATCAAAAGTATCTGAAAAAGAAAAGTTTGGGGAGTGAGCTAGGGAGCTCAGTGTGTTCCAACAGTACAGAAATAAACATATAATTAAGATTTCAAAATCAGTTCGACATTAAAGTCATGAAACGTCAATAGAGTTTCCAAAATCAGTTCAGTTTCAAATTTTGAAAATATCAGTAGTGTTTTTGTTTAAAATATAGAATCACCCTCCAATGAACACCATATGCAATTCCCCATAACTGCATCCATAAGGACTTACCCTAGGTCCGAAGGGCATAGGGCCAACCTAAAGGAGCACGTTGGGTCCATAAGGTCTTACCCTAGCCAAAGCGTAGGTGCCCACCTAAGAGGAGTGCACTCAGGCCCATAATATATTACCCAATGCACATATCAGAGGTACCACTCTAAGGGAGTACCTTAGGGTCCATAAGGTCTTACCACTAGGACCCTTGGGTCCATTGGGTAGAAGAGCCCACCCAAGGGTTGCCTTAGGTCCATAAGGAATTACTAGCTTGATCAGTCTGAACCTATATAAGGAATTATCAATTTGATCAAATGTGAAATTACAGAGACTTCATACTAGATCCCAGAGTACCCCAAAGAAAAACATTTTTCTTACAGTAGCCAGTGATTGTAAGAAATCAGAGTTCAAACAGATATCAATTTAGTAAAAACAGTAATCAGAGAACATGAATCAGACAATCAGGATTAAAATTTAGTAAATAAAAAATCAGACTTTAAATCAGATAAATCATACAGAATCAAGTCAAACAGATAGTCACATTGCAAATCAGATACAACAGTCATGTACACATAATATTTTAAACAAGTGTTTAAAACACACACACACACATATATATATAGCACACAAAGAACACACCTCGCAAAAAGAAACAGTCTGAAATATCTACCGAGCACCAGCTTCACTACATTCTTCTGTTGTACGCGAACCTATGTTATATCAGAATATAATTATAATCGAATGATTAATCTAAACTGAATATTTAACAAGGTTATTGAGATATACGGGTAATCACAGGCTCGTGCTGATGGACAGATAGGGAGGAATCGAGTCGAGCAGACAAGCGGTCAGGAGATCCACGAGTACCATAAATATACGATAACATAAATTAGTCCTTAACCTTTCAATTAAATTAGATGCATTGAAATAAATACTTAATTTACATATGTATATTTGTGTTTATGAGTTAATTTGGAGGCTTTAAGGTCGAGTTTGAAAAAATAGACTTTATATTTGGACTCAAGACATAGAAAAAAATAAAAAACGACTTTTCAAAAAAATTTAATTTTTGGTCAAAGTGAACGGTCAAGGTCAAAGTCAATGTGTTGGTTAACGGTCAACGGGAAAGTCAACTATTTGGTCAAAGTCAACGGTTTGGGTCAAGGTTAACGGGTCAAACTAGTTCAGGTTGACTCGAGTCAGTTTAGGTTAACTCAGTTTGATCCGAGTTGACTCATGCTGGGTTGACTCAGTCGGGTCAAACAAACCTAATTCAAGCCGACTACTCCGGGAGCACCAAGACATCACTACCAAGCCATACCAATACTCTAAACGGGCTAAAACCATCAGAATCAAGAGAAAAATGTCGAAACAATTACCAAAATCAGTGATGAGGAAAACAGAGACTGTGTATGATGGTTTCAGTCATGTTTTGAACGCACGGGGATGGCGAGTTCAATGGTGGCAATGGTGAGCCGAATGGGGGGGGTTGAATGACCAGAATAGAGGAAGATCGGTTGCAACGCAAGGGTTCCCTCGTCGCACGCTTGGACCCAATTCACAATGAACGACGATTGAATCGGGGTCCCTGACGATTGGGGATATGTCACTGGAGGACGTCGGTCACGTTGGTAAGGTCGGCGATGAAAAATAAGGTCGGATGGAGAGGAAATCGACGAAGGGGGTTATGACGCTTAGAGATTTTGGGGGAAGAAATTTGGGTAATATAACCCGGTAAAAATAAATAAAATATATTTATTAAATCATATTCAAAGAGTGACAATGAAGATGGTAGGCGGATGGCCGACCATACCCTAGGCCACGGGTTCAAGCCTCCTAACCACCCTATTTTTATTTTTGGTGATAAGTGAGTTATGGGTAAATGGGCTAGTCCTTGAACTTCATACACATTTGAATTTGACCTAGAAATCTTCAAAATTATTCATTTTTTAAAAGAGATTTGATCATTATTAGATTATTAATCAAGCTTGGTAATGATTCTATAACCTCAATAACTTCAAAATCCATCATCAATTCATAAAACCCCAACTTGAATATAAATCTTATAATTTGGGATCTTTGAACTCAAGCAAGATTAGCATGCAATTTTTGTACCAAATGATAGAGCACATCGAATAAAACAATATTCTATTTCACATCTTAATCTAAAGACCTAATAAACTGGCTTAAAATGAAAAATAAAATCTTCTTACCTATGGTTTTGTGGCCACGAAACGGAGGAGAAAGATGACCAAGGTTTCATGAAAATTTAGTTAATTTCATGTTAATTTATCATGTATTTAAGCTTAAATGAATATAAAATTCATTTAATGAGAAATAACAATTTTACCATTAATGAAACTTGATAATTATATCCATACCAATCCACATAACCCTTTATCATCTTTATAAAGTCAAATACAAACAAATTAATTTACCCTTTACAACTTTGCCCATGCAATTTTTCCAAAATTTTAATCTTGCCATTTTTTAACCAGCGGTCCAAGTTGAACATTGAAATTATTTCTCAAATCCAATACTCCATATTATTTTCCATCATTTTAAAATGTGGAAATAAAATTTATAAGCTTAATTTATTATTATTTAAATTTTCGCAAAATTTCTTTTCGATCTGATTTACCGAATTTTTACCGGACTTTAACACTTTCTAGGTTTTAACATAATCTCCGATTAAGAATTTGTTTCCATAAAACCGCACTCGCAATATTAAACTATCCATTTATGGAATAAAATTCTTTTTTAGGAAAATTACCACTTAGGTCCCTAAACTTTTCCCAATTTTTTGTTTGGTCACTAAACTTTCAAACTTTACATTTTGGTCACTAATAAAAATTTTGGGGTATTACTATTCTTCCCCTTAAGAAAATTTGTCCTCAAATTTCAGTACACACAAGAGGTAGATAGATGGATGTATTGTTTTTCCATATCATGCTTTCCTATCCTATTAACTATTTTTTTCATCATTTGATTTCTCTAACAACTTTAACAAGTACTAGTTCCCTAAGTCAAATTATGACTACATCTTAATATCTTTCGGTATGATAACATGAGAAGGATCTGAATGATACTTTAAGAACACTTATCACTAATTTAATAGAATATCTCACTTCTTACAAATCCGAATAAGACCTTTGTTGATCGAATTATCTTTAGATTATCTTAAGAAATCTTTTCCTGTTACAATGTTCATTATAACTCATTTCGTATCCACTAAGGAATGGAATTCGGTTACCATAATTCACAAGGCACTTGATGTTATGTTTTAACTTGTTGTTAAATCAGACATTTAGAAAAACAAACTCGTTAATAGCTCTTCTCATATCTGCTACTCATATCGACTCTGTCCTTGATAATATAAGTACCTATTAGACTTAACTTCTAAGTCTTTGGTTTCATATTTTTTTCCACTTGTTTTATCTTTGACATGCATAATAATTTTTTTATCTTTGCTTTGAAGATCATTTACTTGATCTAGCAATATACGCTTTAATTTTAATACTACAATCAAACACCATCTTTCTTTAAAGACAATCACATATTTGAAATTCTAAAAATAGAAATGTATTTTGGCTTTATCGTATTAACCTTTCCTATTTGTAGTTAGTAAGAACATCATCATTCTCTAAGGATTTCAATCCATTTTCCTTTTTTTTCACTCCTTCAAATTGACACTTACTTTTAACTTTTGAAAGTCGTATAGATATAGCGTCACTCACCATATAGATAGTGGTGTTATATCAATGAAGTAAACACAACTGGTTCCAATCGAGATCATGATTCAAAATTTTCTTCATAATTCTTTAGTTTCTTTGAAACATAAACCAAAGCCTTTTCTCGTGTACAAGCATGTACCCCAAACCATTATAAGATGCATTAATATAATTCACATAATCTTTTTTAGATTCTGATTATACTGACCTTGGAGCTTTTGTCAGTATTTTTTTAACATCTCATAGTTTCCTTAGCACTTAACATCCAAATGAATAACATGTCTTTCCACAATAGCTTGGTCAGAGGGAAGATACATCGAAAAGTTCTTGATGAACCTTCGATAATAACCAACAAATTTCAAGAAACTTCCACAATAGCTTGGTCAGAGGGAAGATAATCATCGAAAAGTTCTTGATGAACCTTCGATAATAACCAACAAATTCAAGAAACTTCAAAATTCAAAAACATTCTTTGAACTTTATCATTTAACTACGGCTCATGCTTCCTTGAGATATTGCTGATATCACATGACCAAAGAATTCAACCTTAGACAACCAATATTTACATTTTCCAACTTAGCATACAACTTTTCTCCCGAAGGGTTGGCAGAGCTATACAAAGATATTTATCATGTTATTTCTTGATCTTAATATAGATCAAAATATCATTAATAAAAACTACCACCACTTAATCCAAGTATAACTGAAACACTCAGTTTATATATCCATAAATGTCGCAGGAACATTTGTTAAACCAAACAACATTACTGTAACTAGTAATATACATATTAAATTCTGAAAATTGTCTTTGGAAGATCTTATTCCTTATATTTTATCTAATAATATTTAGATTGAATATCAGTCTTGGGAAACTCTAATGCACCTTTTTAATTTGATCAAAAGATCATAAATCCTTGGAAAAGTATACTTGTTATTCTCTATTACCTCATTTAACTGACGATAATTCATGCATAATTGCATAGACCTATCTTTCTTTTTCACAATAACACTAGTGTGTCCCATATGACAAACTTAGTCTTGTAAATTCTTGTTCTTAACAGTTCTCTACTATCCTTTAATTCTCTGTGCTCAGTCGGAGCTATTTGATATAGGATATAAAAATAAACGCAATGCATGGAAGCATTTCTATTTTAATTTCTACATCTCAATCTAGAGGTAATCCATGTAACTCTTGCATATACACATTTGGATACTTTCGAATAGTTGGAAAATCTTCCAACTTAACTATGAAAGTTTAATTATTCACCTCATCCACTAAGAAGGCTTAACAACCTTATAGTTATAACTTCAACAGTTACTGCCAAAATCCCATTACGGAACGTATTTACTCATTTTCCTTACCATTGATATCCCAAAACTTTTCAAATTCTTTAAAATCAAAAGGCCTTAAGCCATAATTTATTTTGGCATAGAAGGGGGTAATTAATCCATTCTAAAAATTACGTTCAAAAGGTAACTCTATGAAATCCATTAAAACTCAACACTTTGAATCTTTAACAGACAATTACTGTCTACAAATATGATTCACCCTTCACACTCTAGAATAAAGGGTTAGTCACACGCATGTCACTTAGGATCAAGTCTATCAAAATGTTCCATTCTTTAGTCCATACTGTACTTATTAATGAACGAGAGTTTTCTTAAACTTACATTGGCACTTACTATTGTGCAGATGCCTCATCTTATTTAGACTTAACAGGAGAATTACAGTTAACTGCATAACTATCACTATTGGCTTATTCTTAAACCTCCTGCTTCGTCACTTACTTCAACCCCTCGATTACACACATCTTATACATATAATAAATTTATTCAGCTTAATGAGTAAGGAGTGGCATCAATCGAACCTTACAAACATTGTATCAGTAACAATGACATCCTAGTGGCATGTATATATTTTCTAACACAAAACAAGCTCGGTTTAGTCCTAGAATCGGCTATACATATAGCTCTGATACCAATAAATGTAACACTCTTAACCCGTATATTGTACTCTACGAGTTAAAGATGTCACATCAAATATCAACATATTTCTTAATACAAAATAGGTAAAATTTTGTTTCTTTCACAAATTCCATATTTGTAACCGTTTATATTAAAATAGCTAATTAGATATAATCAAATTACAACATTTCAAGTCTTGTTTCATGCAATCAGACAGTTTGCTCTCTTTCATATTATAAATAAAATTGTCTATAACTGTCTGATTAACATCCAATCAATTAATATTTAAAACATAGTTTAATATCAAAATATTTATTCAAACTATTAATTATATTAATTACTAACCATATTTGTAAATTTCCAAATATTTCTTACTCGTATACATGTCAGCTAGAAAATTTAGAACACAATATGATGCCATCACTGTTACATGTAATTATCCCTTGGTGATTGATGTCAAGCTCAGCTCCTTACTCCGGTCGCTTTCTTGTACTTACACGTGAAAATCATCACACGCTAAGTATACACTTAGTGAGGCAATCATAGAAATATTTAAAGCAATGTAACATATAAATGTAATGAGTGACAATATTCAATGCATTATGCTCACTTTACCTGATTTCCAGCCATGTTACCATATACTAAGATGATATAAATTGAATATAAAATTTCTTACCAATATACTTGTCATATATTCCATAAGCTTATAAGATTATTCACCTGTTTATCATTTATTAACCAATAAACCATAGCCCAAATATCAATCTATGAGGACCCCGATATATGAGTCAAATATAACCATAATGCTTTCACATGACGTCAACTCGTGCCCACCTATACACTAAGTTTCTTGTATATCCACTCTAGTGTCTTGTACCGTTTGTCTTTGCTATACACTCTAAGGCATACACTATGTGCCTTCGCTAAACACCCTAGTACTACCTAATGTGTAGCTGCTAGACTCTATGGCATGCCACCAATACCACTGACCCTCAATAACAAACTTGGACATATTGTCTTTAATTAACTCATCCATCGAAAACGCAATATATACCCATATAATTTAGCATTGGACAATTCATACCCGAAATATTAACCATGGCATAGCATCATGTATATTAGTGATCAATGCATTATATTTTCAATATTAAAATATTAAAGGTATGTCAATAATATAATAAATGACATAAATATCATGCCAACATAATTAAGGTAGACTCATCGTAAGTCTTTCATAAAGACGTATATCACTCCTATGTATATATCATGCATGCATTGCACTCGCTTGAAATTATATCCAACTCAAAATAAAGCCTCACTAAGCTTTACCTTAATCCTTTGCTTTTGATTTGGTTATATTCCAATGCTTTCCACAATTTTATATTTTCTTTTACACTATCTTCAAAGAAATATTATTTTGTATTAATACACCTTAAAACTTATTCGTTTATACATAGGAAACTAGACTTGAATAAAAATCTAACCATATAAGGCAATACTTCTAGTTTAGTTTGTACAATTTATAGCGAATTTTCAAAGTTGACTTATAGAAGCTGTTTGAGAATAATTTGCTGCCCTGTTTTCTAACCTATCCTCGATTAAAAATTCTTATCATTTCGTACACACCTCAAAATTAGTAGCCATTTTTTCTAAACAAAAGACATATAAAATCCAATGGTATAAAATGATTATCTAATCATATCTGTAGAATCTATGGTATTTTCTAAACTTACTATTCCGATCACAATCCGGGCAGATTTCATCAGTTTGTATTTTTGGCTTATTCACTAACTCTATTAGCTCACCAAAGGAACAAATGTATGAACCGTAAAACACATAACAATTAGGAGTTACTTCTTATCATAGTAACTCTGTCATTGGCTCATCGCAAGCCAATGTTTGTTCAATAACATAAGTACACATTAAATTTGCACTTACCTGGTGTCCTTAGCTTGTAAACCTTCCTTAGAATTCACATTTCATCCTTAAGCTTCTCCTTAGCTTTAATAATGTTTGGTCTTGATTTCATCACATAATCTAATAAATCTATATAAATTCAAACCACATGTAAGAATCTTACTAACATAGGCACATATTAGAAAATAAATTTCTAAAATTCTTTTATGTTCATTCGATACAATTCCATATCACAACATAATGTTTACCTTAAAACTTCTAATTGACAATCAAATGCTTTTTATCCAAATTTTACATAACATTTTCACTTAAATCCCAACCTTTCCATATTTGTGATTTAAACCTCAACTTTTAGAAACATTCCAAAATGGCCCAATTTCACATCCTAACTTCAATACTTAAACATTAATTTCTAGAATAGTACATCAACTATTACACATTTACACATTAACCCATAACTTTTCAATAAATCCAAATAGGTCCCCTAACTTTTCAAAAATTACAAATTATCTTCAATTATGTTTCTAAGGCTTGTAGAATACTTTCTATATCATTTCTAGTCCCTACATAATTTTCCATAATTTTTCTCACCATAAATAGCATAGGTCGAATACTTTGAACATTCAAGATTAGGGTTTTAATGATTTCACTTGATTTCAATTGGATTGAGCATGAAATCAACCTCTATTCAACATTTTAAAATCTCTACAATCAAACCCCTAATCAAATTCATTAAACAGAAATTTCCCTAATTTTAGGGTTAGGTTAAAAATCATAGATCCATTTTTAAGAGGTTTGATCATGATTAGATCTTTAATCAAACTTGGAAATGATTCTATAACCTCAATAAGCTCAAAATCCATTATCAATTCATGAAACCTTAACATGAACATAAATCATAGAATTTGGGGTCTTTGAACTCAAGAAAGATTAGCATGCAATATTGGTACCAAATGATAGAGCACATCGAATAAAACAATTTTCTATTTCACTTCTTAATCCAAAAAACTAATAATTTGGATTAAAAATGAAAAATAAAAATCATCTTACCTAGGGTATGAAGACCACGAAATGGAGGAGAACGATGACCAAATTTTCATGAAAGTTTAGTTAATTTCATGTTAATTTATCATGTATTTAAGCTTAAATGAATATAAATTCATTTAATTAGAAATAACAATTTTTCTATTAATGAAACTTGATAATTACATCCATACCAAGCCACATAACCCTTATCATCTTTATAAAGTCAAATATAAACAAATTAATTTACCCTTTACAACTTTGCCGTGCAACTTTTCCAAAATTTCAATGTTTCCATTTTTCATTCAAAGGTCCAAATTGAACATGGAAATTATTTCTCAATTCCAATACTCCATATTATTTTCCATAATTTTAAAATGTGTAAATAATTTCTAAGCTTAATTTATCATCCTTCAAATTTTCTCAAAATTTCTATTCGATTCGATTTACTGAATTTTTATTGGACTTTAACATTTTCTAGTTTTTAACACAATCTCCGGATCAATAATTTCTTTTCCATAAACCCCACTCTCAAGAGTAAACTATCAATTTATGGAATAAAAATTATTTTTGGAAAAACTACAACTTAGGCCCATAAACTTTTCCCAATTTTATACTTTGGCCACTAAACTTTCAAAATTTACATTTTGGTCATGATCCAAATTTTGGGATATTACATGTTTAATAAAAAAACTCTTTCTAGAATTGGTATGGTTGTTTCCAGGTTGTGAAGTTGGACTTCAAGAAGATACGTTAACGGAGGATATTTGCAAGGGTTGTTGTTTACATCGATCTTAAACAACCCCTTATCTCACGTGTGATGGTTGGGGATAAAATTTAGGTGATGGAGTATGAGAATATCCCCTTGATTCTTGATTGTTGATGAGTGTTCATGTATCAAGGTCTTTGTTGAAGCCATGAAATCTTTTATCGAGGCCATAAATTTCTGCAGTGAAGCTTCGAGAGAGTTAGAATTTGACGAAGATGCATTACTTTTATAGTTACCTTGCCAGGGAATCTGTAGATGTTACGAACTTAAGTGTTCTTAAATTTTTTGATGTAGCGTGTTAAAATTGTCTACATAATTGTTATTATTGTTCCCTTGATTACCCCATAAATTTTTTTAATGTTGTCGCCATCTAGGATTTTTATGTATTCAATTAGGGTTGTTGTTGCTTCTATTGAAGTTACCCTCAAAATTGATGGACTCCTGGTTTTCTGGGCATTCACTCTCTCATGATTTTTCGTGGTAGAAAATGCATGTTGAGTTAGTTACCTTGACTTCTTTCACCTCACTAGAACGCTGCAAATTTTTAAGCATGTTAGTTATAGCAGAAAGTTGGGCAGAAATTGAATCCCTACTGTCAAGCTCATATGCCCCAATTTTTCCTGTCGGTTTCAAGCCTTTCAGACTATAATTGATAATCATTATTAGCTATCCAATCAAGGATATTAAAGGCTTATTTATGTGATTTATCAAGTAAAGTGCCATTCGTTGAGGCATCTAACATCATACGAGTAGGTGCGTTGACTCCATTATAAAACATCACGACTTGAGTCCATCGTGGAATCCATGGTTATTGCACTTGTGAAACAACTTTTATATCTTCCCAACACTCGTACATAGATTCATTATCGCTTTGGCAAAAACTTGCAATATCATTGCAGAGCTGGGTGTGCATATTGGGTGGGTTGTATCTAAGCAGGAAATTTTTGTATAAGTCAGGCCAAGATTCCATTGATCCAGATTGAACTCTACTTAACCATGCTCTTTCTCGGTCACACACAAAGAGTATAGGAATAATTTTAGTTTCAACAAGTCCTCGTGGACACCTTGTTGTCTAAACACACTTCAAGGAAAGCACACACATGTTATCTAGCATCTTCATTAGGTAGCCGCCAAACTGACCAATAGAATTGAGCATGTTAAACATCACCATCTTGAGTTCAAAGTAAGTTGTCTGTATTTCTGGTGCCACGATTCTAGGGTTGAGATCATCGAGAATAGGATTTAAGTGATCATGTATAGCTCGTGGTCTTGTAACATTTTGGGGAACATTATTTGCCGTGACATCGGGATATGCCTGGTCTTCCATATTATTGTCAACTTGATATTACAGTCGATTCATATAGTCTTTGGCATGCTGGTTACCTTGCCTTTATCTAAGTGACTGTTCGATCTCAAGTTCGAATGGTATTAATGGTTCGACATCAGATCTCTTGGTCATACAGCGACTAAAACCTACAAAAGAAATAAGAAAAAAATGAGTTAAACTAAATAAACAAATGTGACAAGAAAAAATTTGTTATGGGAGAAATATTAAAGTTCCTCCTGTTGCCAATCCCCAGCAACGGCACCAAAAATTGATCGCTTGTGAATCTTTATGCTAAGGCAAAAAATCTATACAAGTACACACAATTGATGCAATAATGTAGTAGTAAGTTCAGTTATCGTCTCCTCAGGGATTAATGGGAATTTTGATGTTTGCTATAGCTAGAACTAGATGTCACAAGCTAGTCTTGAATTCTTGTTAAAACAGAAACAATTAGTATCAGAGGATATAAACAGATGAAAAGTATTGTCAAGCCAAGCAATATTGTACAGTATGTTGTGCAAAAAAGTTTGGTCGAGGCAAGGAAAATTTGCAAGAGTAAACAATACAAATTGTCAAGGCAAATAGAAATGTCGAGTTAATATATTCAGGAAAAACCTCACACGATTAGACTTCTTATGGAGCACTAAGGTGGTTTTTGCTATGGCGAGAATTATTTCATGCTAAGGATGATTTGGTGCACCATGCTTAGGCTACCCACAGGATTACTAGAGTATTCAAGGACGGTTGCTACTGCAGTACTACTCGGCTTGAACTACAACCCTTAGGTTTTCAAACTATTTTTGTGGCAATACCCCTCAGCGTAAACTGCAGTCTTTCCCTATCCTACTCAAGTAGTTATCCCTTTTAGTCGAATAAAACCCTCTTCTTATCTCTAAGGCAAATTAACCTCACCGTCCCAAATTAGTTTCGTTGTTCACGTAGATCTACCCTAACTCTCTCGATATTAGGCATCTACTCTTAGAAAAATGACAATTTCGCGAAAGCTATTACAAAGTCTAAGAATGTTTGCCGAGGCACCAGCCAATCTCTCAAAAGCCCTTACAGTATTAAGGCAAAATATTAAAACAATGAACAAACAACATTAAGCATAAGAAAACTTTATCATTCATTAACATTCAAATAACATTTCATCAACAAAATAATCAACACCAAGTAAAGCAGT